>NC_048221.1:77057883-77173430 GCF_002007445.2 Ailuropoda melanoleuca | reverse complement strand
AAATTTAATATTTATCTAACTATAGCTAGAGTTCTAAAATAGATCAGCAGCTGAACTTTTTTTTATATGAAAACAGGTTAGACTGACTTACAAGAGTATTCCAAAAACTAATCTAAATCAATTATTTAAAACAAAATGAAAATATGTTTTCTTAATTTGTTTCCATAGATTCAGACACATAAATAAATGAAAATTACCAGCATCTTATGACCCAAAATTAATATTTTGTATATATTTATCCATTTACTTCTACACTATGACATGCACTCACATATGTAATGGGGAAAATGCTGTTTTTTACTTAACTTTTTTCCCTAAGTTATATATTGAATTGTTTTAATCATACTATCTACCCATATCTGAAAAGATATCAAGGATAAAATGTTAGAATTCCAGTATATGTGGGTCTACATCATCTAAAAATCTGTATTCATTTGATATTATACAAGCAATATGTGCTTGAAAATATGAAAATTAAACAATTCGAAAGAGTAAGAAGTGTGTACGTTACTTGCCCACTACCAATCACATTTACAGAAATAACTGAGATTATAGAAAACATATATCTTGGTCGCTGCCTAAACTTTCTAACACAGAGCCCTTGCAAAGTTTGTTACTTCCTAAGGGATAAGAGAGTGCTAGGTACATCTTATGTTTTAATATTTGGTCTTTGACCCTGGTTCCTGACCCAGGGCTTCTAAATTCCTTGGAATCTCCTGGGTGATAGGATTGTCTTTCATTCAAATGAGGTAACTCTGAGTGGGTTCCTGGATGGCTTCTGGAGAGGAGCAGGTCACCAGAAAGACCAAGCCACTGTTAGAAACTTGGAATTTTCAGCCCCACCCTCCACTTCCTTACAGAGGGGAGAGGCATTAGAAATGATGTTAATAATTGATTATGGCTGGGGCGCCTGGGTGGCACAGCGGTTAAGCATCTGCCTTTGGCTCAGGGTGTGATCCTGGCATTATGGGATCAAGCCCCACATCAGGCTCCTCCACTATGAGCCTGTTTCTTCCTCTCCCACTCCCCCTGCTTGTGTTGACTCTCTCGCTGGCTGTCTCTATCTCTGTCAAATAAATAAATAAATAAAATCTTAAAAAAATAATTGATTATGGCTAAGTGAAGAAGCCTCCATAAAATCCCAAGTGTATAATATTTGGAGAGCTTTCAGGTTGATAAATGCATCACACCAGGAAGGTGATGTACGCCAACTCCGCAGACACAGAAGCCCTTGCACTCAGGAATCTCTCAGACCTCCCTGTATGTATTTATTTATCTGGATGTTCAGCTATATACTTTACATATCCTTTAATAAGCTGGCACACATAAGAATTTCTCTAAGTTTTGTGAGCCGCTCTAGCAAATAATTGAACCTGAGGAAGGAATTATGGGGACCTCCAATTTGTAGCCAAGTTGGACAGAAGTTGTGGGCAAAGGCAACCTGGGACATAGCACTTATGATTGGCATCTGAAGTAGGATGTCATTTCATGGGACTGATCCCTTAACCTGTGAAATCAGACTATCAAAACCCCACACATCTGGTATCACAAGTGTGAATGTGGTAGTAATGTGAGAGTAAACAAACAAACAAAAAACACAGAAGGGGAGACTGAAGTTTTTTCCCATTTCATTGTTACTCACAACTTTATTTGAAAGCTTCCAGGTATTTTCTATGAGTATAAAGATCATATATATATGATCTTATATACATAAATATGCACTTTATTATGGTATTATGTTATATATACACTATTCAGTAATATTTTTCACTAAAAAATGGATATTGTTATCTTACCCACATCAGACTACATTTATCTATTACTCTTATAATAGCTGCAAAGTTTCAAAAGTATAAATGCATCATAATTCCTTTCCCAAATATACACTCATGGGAATATAGGTTATTACTGATTTTTTTTTCTATTTAAGGCAGTAATGCAATGGACACCCTTATGTTTATATATTTGCATACTTATTCATTTAGGTTTAATGCTTGTAAGTGGATTGAGCAATTCAAAAGGTATCCATTTCTCACTTTTTATTAATATCTCCAGATTGTTCTTTGAAATGGCCATCTATGAAAGAATAATTTTCTCACAAACTTATCAAAAACTCCTATCATTAAAAAATTGTTTTCTCTTACAAGTCTTAACTTTGCACATTTGGAAATAATCTGGACAAGAAGATATAAACTTCACCAATTTCCTCAGTAAATATGTTTGAATAGATAGCATGTGTTAGTCTTTGGGGAAATACTAGTAAACATGTTAGACATGACACTCTCCAACTTTCATAAAATGTTTAGTTTAGAGCTATGGTTTGCAACTATTAAAAAAAATCATCTGATTTCCTTTCACTAGCCAAATCTTGAGCCCTGGTGAATGGAATCTGATAAGAAAAGTTTTGTATTGCTCTTTTACATTGGTGAACCATCTACTTTAAAGTTCATTATAAAGGGGAAGGGGAGTGCTGTTATCACTCAAATAGGGCCCTTACGGACATGACAACCTAATATAATTTTCATTTTCCTTTTTTAAAAGTATTTTTCATACATTTATTTGAGAGAGAGCGATAGAGAGAACAGGGGGAGGGGCATAGGGAGAGGGACAAGCAGACTCCCTGCTGAGTAGGGAGCCCAGTGCAGGGCTCCATTCCAGGACCCTGAGATCATGACTTGAGCTGAAGTCAGATGCTTAACTGATTGAGCAACCCTGGGACCCCTTCTTTCTACTTCCTTAACCACTTCAGCCAAACATCATGAATAGATAGATGAAAGAAAAAAGGAAAAAAAAAAAAAAGATCAGCATGTATATTGTATGTCCGGTGTTTTGTATTAAATGTGCAATAAATCTGAGATAGCCTGATGGGACAGCAACATATGGCCTCAGATATGTTAAACAATACTAATTAACATGAATAAACACTGATTAAACTCCTACTACTGTTAATGGCATATATTGGGGGAACCAACTCTTTGACAGATAATTCTCTAGCTAATGCAACAGATTAGAGGAGGAGAATGAATGAGTGGAAAGTAGGTTTGGTTTTGCTAAGTAGTAGTGAAAAGGATGGCCTTTTCTTGTGGGTTGGCCTTCTGGGAGTCCTCATATGATATTTTAAGATATACCTATACCCCTAAATTAGCCCCTCTTAGGAATAATCCAAAGTGTCAAAACTCAATACTCAGCAGGCCAGTCATAGACCAAGATTAATAGTTAATATCATATTCATCATCAGTCATACCTATCCTGAACTCAGCTTTTTTGAATATGTGGCATTTGGGAAAAAGGACTGAAAGATAGGATGATGGACTAATTTCCTATTTCTGTATTTGTCTGTAATATCTTCTATAAAATACTTAAACTTTTCAACGTTCAATTCAGTTTAATCATGTAGGTGGTTAAGGAGGACTTTCTCAAGCTAATCTTCAAGGCTTTGTGTAATCCTGGTTAATTAAAAAAATGTTTTTTGGATTGAACTGTAAGTTCTTTGAGGGTAGAAGCCACTACTTCTTGAAAGTGATATATTCTTGCTTGCTTGTGGGGACAAAAAGATTTAAAAAATAAATAAATAAAACAGACTGTGCTCCTTATATTAGTTTGATGTGTAACAATTACTTAGAAACATAAAACAACATAAAATTATTATCTCACAATTTCTATGAGTAAGGAGTCTAGAGTCTGCTTAGCTGGGTTCTTCTTTCAGATCTTACAAGGTTGTAATCAAAGAGTTAGCTGGGTCACAGTTTTCGTCTGGGGGCTTAGGTCATTTTACAAATTCATTTAGAGTTGTTAGCTAAATTCAGTTCCTTATTGTTTTTTCCTAAAGTTTATTTAATTTTTTAGTGATCTCCATACCCAACATGGGGCTCAAACCCACAACTCCAAGATCAAGACTGAGCCAGCCAGCCACCTGACAAGTTTAGTTCCTTCTAATATGTAACTGAGATCTTTGTTTTTTTGCTAACTGTTCACTGGGGACTTCTCTCAGCTCCTAGATGCCACATCTCTAGGTAGTCTGCAATATGACTGTTTTCTTCCTCTAGACTAAAAGGGAGAGATAAAAGAAACAAAGAAACAAAATCTCTGCTTTTAAAAGGATGATTAAATTTAGCCTAATCTACTATTCATGATATATCCCCATCCCCTTTTTATTTCCTCCAAGTCAGATGATCTGCAACATTGATTACATCTGAAAAATCCCCTTGCCATCTAATCACGGTGGTGATAGCATACGCAAAGGTTCTCTGTACATTCAGGGGTGAACATACAAAAAGTTGAATGCCATTGGGGATAATCTGAATAGTCTGCCTACCAAACTATTTTTCTATTGTATATCAAATCACATACTTTTATGTAATTATGTATTTTCCTGTCTAAAGCAACATTTGCCCTGCCAAGTAATGCCTGCATTCTCATCCAAATGCTTAGTCTGAGACAAAATAGAAACTTGCCTATCAAAGTGAAATTAAAGCTGAAAACAGAAGCCAAAATCTGGAGAATAAATAATAACCTTTTTTCTTAAATATTCAATTTCCCATACCTCTAATCACTAATGTTGCTTATTTTGCCTTTCTTTTATTTCTTTTTGATAATCAACTGAAATCCAAACAAAAGTTGTTGCTAACCTAAAAAATTTATTTCCTAACTCTTGACCGTGTTTTTCACAATAACTGAATGAATAAAAATTTGAGATTTGGCATATGAAAAATAAGTCAAGACACATTTTTAATGTATATGTATATGCATATGTTTCTTTCACAAGTACGGCTCAGATACATAAATATATTCTTGCTTTAATGAGTTTGGAAAGAAAAACTTTATCTTCTAATTAAGAAATGGTAAAACAAATAGAGTACTACCCCATTGGGCCCTATTATCAAAGCATTAACAGACCTTTAAGCAGACATTTTCTCCAATTTATGCCACAAGTCTTACAAAGCTCTACTTTCCTTGTGCTTTTTTATTTTACAGTATATCAAGCACTCTTGTAATTAAACAACTGGTCAAGCCATGTCACTTTCAAAATGTGAAGAAAATGTTTTTGGCTTTTTTGAGTTAGCCACTTATTGTTATTTGGTCACCTATTCAATAAATATTAATTGAATGCATACTACTTGCCAGACTCTGTGTCTACATAGTAATAAAAATAAAAAATAGACATAATTTCTGCCTTCATAGAGTTTACAGTGAGAGGAGTGAGCTGGGTGTCAAATATTAAACAGACAAATATTTGCATCACAGATTAGTTAGCACCGAGTGGAGATTTGTGAAAAATATTTCGAGGGAAATATAATCATATATCAAAGAAACTTCATCTACATTTGGTAAGAAAAGAGAAACCATGAACAAGTGATATTTCACCTGAGACCTGATAGATAAACATAAATTACAGATGCAAAGGGCAAGAGTAGGAGTGGGGTAAGGTATGTTGGAAAGGGCAGGTGCATATGAAGCCTGAGGTTTGAAAGATCTTAACACAGTGAATGAAGTGAAACAAAACCAACCAACCAAACAAACAAAACCCAGAGCTTCAAAAGCAAGGTAAAGAATGTCTCAAGATGAGAAGCAAGCACCAGGCCTTGCATGACCATAAAGACCATGTGAAAGATCCCAGTGTTTTCTCTTATTAAAATAATAAATAACGAAATATTTCAATGAGCCATGTATCATAGTCTGAATTACCTAGAGTCTGAAACAAGCTTATCTGACAATGCTTCCTTTGGGTTTCAATCCAAAACAAGCAAGGGGAAAGGAAAAGGATAAATAAGGGAAGAAAACCACAAAAGTCAATATATGACATCTGTAAGTGATCTGGACCCAGCTTTGAAAGAAAATATTTCCAATTTGTTGGTCACACAAGACCTTTCCCAAGAGTCTAGGAGTATTTCCTTCTCTCTGGAATAAGAAATAATCTATTTATCTGCTGGATTCATGTTATATTCTGAACCTCATTTGTTAACATTTGTTGCTTATCAGTAACTCTCTATCTTCCTCCCCTATGCCCCCACCCCTGCCCCAGGCAGCCTCCAGAAAAGACAAAGCTTCCCTGGATCTGATAGGAGGACTGGGAGCTGGAAGTGTGGTGCCTCTCAACAAGGGCCAGGATGGTGGCCATGCAGAACACAGGTGTTCACCCCAAGGGGTTGTTGAGAACAACAGTAGTGCTGAGATGAGCAATGATGGCGTCAGGACGTTGGGAAAGTGGTGATTATTCTAGCAGGGAAGATATGGCAGTTGACCCAAGCTAAAGGGGCAAGGGAGACCAAAAACTGAATCAGAGGGTTTATAATCTAGGTTCCATTCAAAGTATGATATAATCCATTTTGCATTTGAAAAATTACTTTCCAGATGCTGTGCGGGGGAAAAAATCAATAGGGGCGGATGGAATATGGAGAGAAGGCTATTGCAGCAGTCCAGGTAAGAAAATAAGACAGCATGGTAGTGAAAACAGAGTAGAAGAGTAGAAATCTGTAGACTGCTGGTAAGCAATCTGAATGTCTTCGTGTTTCTTCATGGTTGGGTTTGCTCAGCAAAGAGAACTGGAACCTCATTTAAAAGAGAATCCTTAGAAGTTAAAGGTAACTGAATAGCAAGGCTGAGAGAGTGAGAAACCACCCAAGAGATTTTAGAGATTTATGTCCCTAGAGCTATATGTTTATATTTCAAAGGGTAATGAAACCCAGAGGAGCCATTTGCATTCCAAAGAATAAGACATTAGAAAGCCAAATTTCTCTCTCTCTCTGAGGGAGAGGAGTGGCAGCTGTGTAGCTCCCATATAAGTTCTCAGAGTCATAATTTCAGGGTTCCTTTCTTTAGTGCAAGAAGTCCCTTTTATATGTGCAGGGTGACGTCTGGCTGTCACCACACAACCCTGAAAGGGGAGAATGGGGTGTGGGGAACCATCTGGTTATTGCTGTAATACTAACTCTGCCTCTCAGCTGAAAACCTAGTGTTTGCTTTTGGGACAAGATAAATACATATACTTATCACAGATGAACAATTATTTAGTAGATAAGATAACACTGGATGATGATTTGGAGATGGGAGTTCTTTCATTCTTTTTGAAGTTATGTTTTGGGTACAACTATTTCAAGATACAGCTATAAACAAGACTGACAATATCTCTGACCTGACAGAATTTACAGTGCAGCTAGTAGAGCAATATCAGCACCAAAATTTTATTTTACTCACTGATATAGCAGTCAATTAGTAGATTACATGGATGGGAAAATATGACGTACAGATGCTTCAGGTTCAATATTAGAATATCAGTTGCCACTTTCAGCTATCTTTTCCTTTAAGAATTTAGACCGTCTCATAAAGCCACCCATCAAAGTCATGAGCCCACCCTCACCATTTTAGATGCGTATTTCAAGCAATGCAAAAAATATAGTTGAGGAAATAGGGGGCAGGCTGACTTTAGCTCCAGAAGAGCGGGCTTTGTACCTTCTTTAAGGCATTCTGTATATCTCAGATCTGTTCCAATCAAAGCAGAGGCCCTTAAGGAACAATTTCATCTATTTTATTCTCTTTATGAATACAGCACATACAGTAGCAAATTTTTAGTGTTATAGGTCATCATAACCCTTTTAACAACTGTATTGGAAGTTTTCCTATCATTGTTTTTTTAAGGCACCTTGGTGGGAATTTCATTGCACCCACCCATCTTTAGGGCCTGTAGCTGAAACTTGCTTAATGTCATCGTCAGGATGTCAAGAATGACACCTGGATTTTGTAAAGAGGCTAGAAATCTTTACTGAGATGGGGAGTACTGAGGAAAATCCAGTTTGGTAGAAAGAAGTGTGTAAACTTAGATTTTGATAAGTAGGTTGTACTTGTTCATTGATTTACTTGCTTTGGTGCTAGAATTCAATCTCACCTCTTTAACAATGCCATACACATAGGGGTCACTTAATAAATGTTAGTATACTTAAGTTCCATCACCCTTCACCATGCAAGACATATGGTTATGACATAACCACCTCAAGTCTTTTATTTGGCAGAGGTTTCACTACAACATGCTCCATGAGAACACACTGTCAGATCCACTGCTCTGTTCTGCATTTATTACTTCTTTACTGGTCCCTGCCTGGCATTGTTGTTCTCCCTAATACATCATTAAGGTAGGGAAAATGACCCAGCACCAGGGTGGTACAATGAAGGCCAGCCTTCCCTGAACTGACCAGATTTTGTTTCCCATGATACCTCTAAGCCAAAGGCAGTCTCTGAGAAGCATAAAACTGGAAACTGAAGGTGGTATTTCTGAGTTAAAAAAAAAAAAAAGCAAGCAGGAGAGCACTCCTTACAAAGCTTGCCTAATTGGCATTTCCAAAACTTTATCTTATTTCTGCATCTGAAAGATTGTTTATTGTTAATTTTTAGCAAGATAGTCTCATTTGCCAATCCCTTTTAATAGCAATTTTCACTGTATCTGTACTTGTGGAAACTTTACTCTTTTTGCGCAGAAATTGGTCTAGCCTTAGGATTTCTCTCCTTTTGTCCCCTACTTGAAATCAAACAAATAATATGAGTGACTTTAGCAGGATTCCAAGGGACTGCTCTACCACTTCAATTTTGACAAGACAGTTTGGGTAGACTTTAACACTTTACTTCCAGGTACCAGTAAATTGTTCATGCCAGCCCGAGTAATAAACTTCTCATCTCTATAAATCCTTTCTCGGTATTCTGGTAAGCAATGATTGGGCAACGTGTACACATTCACCTACACTACTCTTGGCACCAAATAATATTCAGAATACGTTATAAATCGACATTAAAAAAAGTTTATTTACTTAATGCACAGGTCCTTCTGCCCATGGGGAAGTGTTATCTACATTATTATGCAAATAAGCTTCTATATGGAGATAATGTTTGGAGACCTCCTAAAACTGCTCCCCACCTAGGCCCATCATGCACACTCAATTTCTTTCTTTTAAAAAAAAATTTATTTATTTATTTGTCAGAGAGAGAGAGAAAGAGAGCACAAGCAGGGGGAGGGGTGGGCAGTGGGAGAAGTATGCTCCTCCCTGAGCAAGGAGCCAAATGCAGGACTCAATTCCAGGACCCTGGGATCATGACCTGAGCTAAAGGCAGACACTTAACCAACTGACCCACCCAGCCATCCCTGCACACTCAGTTTCTATAAGTGGAGTTGAGGTTACGTAAACATCTATCTTTCTCTCTCTGGAGAGCACCCTGACTACCACAGTCCTCACTGAGAACCATGCTGGTGGTTGGTTTGTCCTTGTAGTTTGCAGTTTTCTTTATTTACTTCTTTCTTGGGGACACTTTGAGCTTCCCAACACTCTGACATTATGTCCAACGCTCTGCCATTATGTGTTATAAATCCTTGGGGAGCCTGAATAGACCCATTCTGGAGGTTGTTTTTATTTTGTTAGTATTTTGTCAGATGTAGTCACTGTGGTCCCAATCCAAGGCTGAAAACTATTAGAATGGGACACATTTTTTACCACTGAAAATATTTATCTCTATATTCTTGTTAAAGCAATGATATAAATGCCTTGTAGTAGCATATTGCTCCCTTTTAAGGCCATTAACTGTAGGATCTAGTGATAAATGCTTTTGAATACGGGTCTAGACATTTAGATTTAGTTCAGCTCTTCTACTAATCAACCCCGTATTACTAGATACATACATTTTCCTCTCTGTTGTAATTTTCTCTTTGCTTTACTGGTCTCTTGAGATTATACTGAAGAAAAATATAGCTGGTGGGATAATGCTTTGAAAAGGCACTATGAAAATTCAAAATAGAATCACCATTTTCTATTTATATTCTATAATTTAAACCAACACCCCTTCCAGAACACTTATAAGCCCATCTCCCCAAACATATTTTCATGCAGTTGGCTTCTTTCCCACATTTTTTTAAATAGAAAATACTGTCTAGCAAATCATTAAATCAGGATCTTTTTTTTTATATTCACTAATGTTTCTGACTCAATACATTTAGTTATTCATTCTTTTGACATTTCTCTTCCTTGTTCTCAGTCATATGAGTATCTTGTTTCTTTTTCCATTGCTTTGATCCCTTTATTACCTCCAATCACCAAGTATTCTTTAGCCAACTGTATAGTGAAAAAAGTGTGTTTCAAGCTTTCCTGTTACTATCCTTTCATTTCCCAGGTAATATAATCATGCTATTGTCCATCTGTATCTGTAGCTCCTGTATTGCCAAATGAAGCAGAATTTTTTTTCTTTTATCATAATACTTTCTTGTATTCTTGTGGACTAAACAATTATTTATTTATGATTCCATTTTTCCCCTTAGGACATTTTGTCTGCATTTTCCTCTATTTTTCATAATACATGATTTTTTTTAAAAGACTCCACCCCTAAATTACTAGAACTCATTCAGCTATTCAGTAATGTGGCAGGATACAAAATCAATGCACAGAAATCAGTTGCATTTCTATACACTAACAATAAGACTGAAGAAAGAGAAATTAGGGAATCAATTGTATTTACAATAGCAACAAAAACCATATCTCAGAATAAAGCTAACCAAAGAGGTAACGGATCTATATTCTAGAAACTATAGAACACTGATGACAGCCATTGAAGAAGACACAAAGAGATGGAAAAACATTCTATGCTCATGGATTGGAAGAATAAACATGGTTAAAATGTCTATGTTACCTAGAGCAATCTACACTTTCAATACCACCCCAATCAAAATACCAATGCCATTTTTCAAAGTGCTAGAACAAACAATCCTAAAATTCTTGTGGAACCAGAAAAGACTCCGAATCACCAAGGAAATGTTGAAAAAGAAAAACAAAGCTGGGGGCATCACATTGCCTGATTTCAAGCTATACTACAAAGCTGTGATCACCAAGACAGCATGGTACTGGCACAAAAAACAGATACATAGATAAGTGGAACAGAACAGAGACTCCAGAAATGGACCCTCAACTCTATGGTCAACTAATCTTTGACAAACCAGGAAAAAACATCCAATGGAAAAAAGACAGTCTCTTCAATAAATGGTGCTGGGAAAATTAAACAGAAGAATGAAACTCAACCATTCTCTCACACCATACACAAAGATAAACTCTAAATGGATGAAAGACCTCTATATGAGACAGGAATCCATCAAAATCATAGAGGAGAACATAGGCAGTAACTTCTTTGACATTGGCCACAGCAACCTCTTTCATGACACATCTCCAAAGGCAAGGGAAACAAAAGCAAAAATAAACTTCTGAGACTTCATCAAGATAAAAAGCTTCTGCACAGCAAAGGAAACAGTCAACAAAACAAAGAGGCAACCCACAGAATGGGAGAAGATATTTGCAAATGACACTTCAGATAAAGTGCTGGTATCCAAGATACATAAAGAACTTCTCAAACTCAACACCCAAAGAACAAATAATCAAATCAAAAAATGGGCAGAAGATATGAACCAACACTTTTCCAATGAAGACACATAAACGGCTAGCAGACACATGAAAAAATGTTCAACATCATTAGCCATCAGGGAAATTCAAACCAAAATCACAGTTAGAATGCCTATAATTGACAAGGCAAGAAACAACAAATGCTGGAGAGGATGGGGAGAAAGGAGAACCCTCTTGCACTGTTGGTGGGAATGCAAGTTGGTGCAGTCACTTTGGAAAACAGTGTGGAGGTTTCTCAAAAAGTTAAAAATAGAGTTACCCTATGACCCAGCAATTGCACTACTGGGTATTAACCCCAAAGATACAGATGCAGTGAAAAGAAGGGCCATATGCACCCCAATGTTCATAGCAGCAAACTGAGGAAGGAGTTGAGATGCCCTTTAACAGACAAATGGATAAAGAAGATGTGGTCCATATATACAATGAAATATTACTCAGGCATCAAAAAGGATGATTACCCAACATTCGCATCTACATGGATGGCACTGGAGGAGATAATGCTAAGTGAAATAAATCAAGCAGAGAAAGATAATTATCATATGATTTCACTTATTTGTGGAACATTAGGAATAGCAGGGAGATCATTAGGAGAAGGAAGCGAAAAATGAAGGGTGGAAAAACAGAGGGGGAAACAAACCATGAGAGATTATGGACTCTGGGAAACAAACTGAAGGTTTTAGAGGGGAGGGGCTGGGGAGATGGGCTAGCCCAGTGAAGGGTATTGAGGAGGGCACGTATTGCATGGAGCACTGGGTGTTATTGGCAACCAATGAATCATGGAACATTACAAAAGCTAATGATGTACTGTCTGGTGACTAACATATCATAAAAAAAAAAAAAGAAAAAAATTCACATCAAACTTCGACTTTTGTGGCATAACCAATTGAGAGTTAATAAGACATTTAGAAATATACAAAGAACTTGAAGGAGAGATTAGAATTGAAAGATAGATTCATAAATTTATATCTAGTGGCACGTCAACTTCAGGAATGGGGAAATTAATATCTAGAAAAGTCAATTAAGTTGTCCAAAATTAGCAATCATTAAGTGGCTGTTAATAATGTCTGATTCTTGAATTCAAATCTTAACCATCATGACCAATAAGCTATGCTCATAAAGACTGAAGTATCACCTGAATAAGTGAATAAATTGTTCTTGCCCCTATCTGTTCTTAAACAATATATTTTCTAAAAAGTATTTTAAATATTTCTACAACCCTGGTCACCATCATCTCTTACCTACACTACTGCAATAACCTCCTAAAAAGTCTTTCTGCTTTATAATTTGCTTTCTGTGGTCTATAGTCTATTCTTAATATCAAAGCCAGAGTGAGTCTTTGAATATATTAGTCAGATAATTTTACTCCTCTGCTCAAACTCATGCAATGGTTTCCCATTCCTACAGCGTAATAGCCGAACTTTTTACAATGGCCTACTGGACTCCACATAATCTGAACCTTCATAAGTTCTCTGGACTTTTTCTTTAGTTTACTCCAACCATACTCATCTCCTATTGATGCTCAAGTAAGCTTAATTCTTCCCCTGGCCCCCCCTGCCATCTGCATTGTGGCAGAGGTATCCGCATTGCTAATTCTCTCAACTCCTTCAAATCTTTTTTTCAAAAGTCATTTGTTAATGAAGCTTACTCTCATTATCTAATAAAATTCCACACCACATCATTCTAGCCCTATAATTTTTCCATAGAATTTATCATCTCTCTACATACTACATAATTTATGTATTTATTAGTTTTATAGTTTATTATTTATTTCTTCTTCCTGACTAATATAAACTTGAAAAGGGCAACTACTGTATTTTCAACAAATATTTACATATATCTGTTTTTGAATACCTGGTAAGGTAAGGAAATCATTCAGGAATGGGTAGGCTAGAGAGTTATAAGGATATTTTATTAGAGGATAAATATATCACTATTCTCTGACACTTAGACAAAGTATTTTATGAGACTAAATTTCTCCAGAAAAATAAGATAATTTAATTTCATGTTCTCTCAATGCACTTTTAGCTCCGAAATGTGAAATATGATTGAAAGGTTACAGTAAATTTCTATTTATCATTAAGTCCATAATATTAGAAAGGACCTCCTGAAATTGAAAGTAGTGGTTTTGTAACTCTATAGAGAAACCACTTATTTTGCACAGTAGGTAGTAAACATATGGAACTTATATTCACAGGACCTGGTCTAACTGACAATTCCACTAAATTGAACGAGTTTAAGATACCTTTTTAGATTATGCTATCATTGTTGCTGCTGATCTTTTGAAATCAAGATCCTAAATATCAACTTTCCTCCCCATGCCCTGGTAAAGACATATTAGAAAAGCTGTATCTTGACTTAATCCAATGAAATACTTTTACTAAGCATAATTACAATTTTAACAAACTTTAAAAAGATGCAATACATGTACTATTCCATGTTCATGTCCTGGGAAAGAAAATGTCCACCTGTAATTGATACGTGCATCTTAAGAAAATTAGAATCAGGCAAATTTATTCTAATGTTGTTACTCAATAGTCTATCTTTTAATTATTTTACATTTTAAAAAAAAGATTTATTTATTTATTTGAGAGAGAGAGGAGAGAGAGAGAGAGAGAACACAAGCAGGGAGGAGGGGAAGGGAGAGGAAGAAGCAGACCCCCTGCTGAGCAACAAGCACAATGCGGGGCTCTAGCTCAGGACTCTGGAATCATGACCTGAGCCCAAGGCAGACGCTTAAAGGACTGAGCCACCCAGGTGCCCCTACTTAACTTTTTTTTAGTCTATTCTCTGAATTAAGTTTAGTGGCTGATGGTTTAGTGATTAGCTGCCACTTGAGTTTGGGCAAGTGATATTATAGAATAAATTATACCTGCCTTAAATCAGTGTATGAGCAAATCAGTGTATGAGCAGTGACTGAATTCCAGGAAATAAAGATTGCAAAACATTTTAATTAATATATAGTAAATGATAAGCTGCTAGTAAAATTTTAGACATGATGCTATATTCTTGGCAATTTCAATTATTCTCTAAAATGCTAAATTTTACCTTAATTATGCACATCTGGAAGAATGAGAGTTGTACTGACAAAACAGATATTACCATCTTGAAGAACTAAATTTGTCCTGTCCTAAGCTCTACTGCATATTATTTGACCTTAATCTTAACTTTAAATCTCTACATCCTTGATGATATGTTAAAACAGAGGAACTCGACCAACACAAAGAAGTGTAAGTTTATGACAAAGATCTATATTAATATATACAACATTCTAAGATCCTTGAAAGAAAAATGACACAGTGAATAATATAAGAAATATTCATTAACAGAAACCAAGCAAACCTGATTTCTAAATTACCTTTAATTTAGAAGGCAGTACATTGGTTTGCTTTGTACAATACGGGATAAAAAGATTTCTCAATAAATATTAATTATGCATACGGTCATACAGGAAATAATTAAGCTTCTCAAACTTTCCTTTTTTTAAAGATTTTTATTTATTCATTTGAGAACAAGACAGAGAGAGCACAAGCAGGGGGAGAGACAGGGAGAGAGGGAGACAGACAGAATCCCAAGCAGACTCGCTGCTGAACCCCCAATCTGGGGTTCAATCCTGGGACCCTGGGATCATGACCTGAGCAGAAGGCACATGTTTAACCATTTAAGCCATTCAGGCACCCTGAGCTTCTCAAACTTTCAAGAAAATCTAAAATATTTAATCAGTTTTGTGATGAGGTGACCAATATACAAAACTTAACTAATTAGTGCAGATATTTGCTAAATTTTTCAAGAAGTCAAAGATTTATATAGCACATTTAACTCACATATGATTTCATTAATGAGACTACTTATGGATCCTTTCCTGTGATGCTTTGCTGAGATGTCTCAGATCAGACAGTTTTTGAATGTATGTACTAGCAGTTGATCATATTTGATTTGGAAAACTAGTGAAGTCAGTCATGAACCCTAGCAATTGATATAAAGTCCAAATATAAAAGCCCAGCATATCATGAATGTAGAGCATAGATCACACAACACTATCTTAAAGGGTCAGATAATAAACATTTTAGGCTCCACAGACCATATGATCTCTGCTGAACCACTTAACTCTGCCCTTTCAGTGCTAAAGCAGACAGAATAAGTAAATGGGTGTGAATTTGTTTCAATAAAACTTTCCTTAGAAATACTAGTGACTGCGCTGTGGGTTAGTTTGCCAAACCCTGGTCTGGAGAGTTGGTAGGGCAGAGAAAAAGAAGAAAAATAGTACATGGTTCATTACACCTAAAAAGTTGATGAGGTTGAATCAAATAACAGTTCATTCAGTTTTTAAATTCTTGAAATGTTTACTATAATGAAGAGTGGGGCCAAAAGATTATTTAAAATAGTCTGAGTTACAGATATTTTTAACATTGGTTAGTTGATCATAGTGTCTCTACAACTAAAATAGATGGAAATCTTACTGTAATCTTATTTGATCTTAAAAGCTCTAGGTCTAGAGAATAAAAATCTGACTTGAACTACTAAAATAGACTTGGCAACCTACTACAAAGTCCAAGAATTTAGTCAGTTAACAAATCCTGAATGCTTTGGATGAAGTTCAGTTATCTTCAGAAAATAATAGCTACATTGCCAAAAATGTATACTGCTAATCTTCCTCAAGATGGCTGTGCATTGAGAAAAACAAAACAATTTTAGAAGGTTACTAAACAGTCTTTCAACTGACTCAAATATTTGGAGACCCAAAACTTCACAGTAGTCCATTAGTTGAGTAGGAGGTTTTGAGGTCAGGTGATCAATGAAGTTTCAGCTGGGGTATATCTCACAGTGAGCACAGCAGTTCTGCAAAATCACCCCGTGGTTATTTCCCCAGCTTCAAAATGCACAATTTAAATAGATATATCCAACAACTAGCAGAATCCTCACATTACTTCCCTGACCCCCGGAGTGAGGACTACTATGTTATGAGAAGACAAACAGAAACTAGTAGTACTGCCTCCACCTATGGAAATAGTAGATCAAAAGCAATCCTGCATACTTAAAGAATTGCAGGTTACTACCACCATCAATCACTTGGAAGTGATTGATAATCACTTTCAACTCATATTTTGACCATGACAAAAGATAAATGGATCTAGGAGAATGACAATGGATTATCATAAACTTCATCAGGTTGAAACTTCAATTACAACTATTGGTTGAATTATGACTTTTTATTGAATAAAAATCAAGAAATCTCCTAGTAACTGGTATACAGTCATTGATCTAGCAGATGCTTTCTGTTTTCCCATATAATTGGTAGTAAAGCCTATCAGGAGCAATCTGCTTTCGAATGACCAGGCCTGCAATATACATTCATAGTCTATCCTGAATAATATCTTCTTTTCAGTCCTATGTCACATCTGGATAGCAGGGACTTCGCCTTTCTCCTCAACGGGACATAATGCCAATCTATATCACTGGATATATTACACTGATTGGACCTATTGAGTAGGAATTTGCAATTACTCAAGACACATTGGGAGGAAAACTGTGGGCAAAAGGACAGAAATTAAAACCCACAAAAATTCAAGAGTCTGTTACCTCAGTGAAATTTGTAGGGCTCCAGCGACTCTGATTGCTTTCCCCTCCTTTTTCTTCACTTTTAAGTTCCCATTATTTGATACTCAGAACATGTAATACCAACAATGACAAAAGATTAAGAAGAACTAAAACTGTTGGTAAACAACAACAAAAAGCCAAGAAGGAAATATATTTAGTACAGCATGAGGAAAGATACCCTCATGATCATTATTAATGTAGGTAGTTTCCATATATCACATTTTAGTGGCTTACTTAAGCTTAGCAAGACTGTAAAATAAGGCAAGTAAAAGTCAACTTTTGAGAAGCAAAAATAAAAGTGAAAGTCTTATAAAAACATAGTTACAAAGGTTTTTCTAAAATATCTGGATGGCATTACCTAACAAATTAGTCGTTATAACTTCAAAATGAATGAAAATGTCTTTAGTGTGAATAGTGTTGCAGCCATTTTGAATGAATCATATAATGAGCATGTCACATTGAGTATAGCAAAATATGGATTTCGTTTATCAAATTTACATTATTTTTTAAGCTCAATGTATGTAAGAACACATGACAGTTTCATAACCTCTGTTCTTTGGATAGCTGAGAAAATTAAGTATAAGGGAAAAAAAGTAAAAATTAGCATGGATGAAAAATGGTTGTATTAAATCTCTCCCCGATCAACATACTTCTCTGCAATCTGTTGCAACAACTAGCACCAAGATACTAAATTGCATAAATTGTATTTGCAAAGCAATATGAGTTACAGAGAAGACTGAAAGAATTACAGTAATAATCTCCTTTTTTGAATAAAATTGATCTATATAAATATGATTCTAAATTTAACAATTGTCAAAAATCACCATTCTCAAATTTGTGATTCCATATCTTTCAGAAGCCTAAATTATCTTGGGGAAGAACTTTAAAAGCAGTCTTCTGGGATGTTGAGTGATCTAATTAATTGTTTTAAGTATTTCATTCCTGTTTTCATTTTAAATCCTTCTTAATTTAAAAAATGATTTAATTTTTTTTTTCTCACCAAGAAGGAAGAAGAGGAAGAAAAAAAAGAAGAAGAAGAAAAAGAAGAAGAAGAAAAGAATCAAACTGATTCTTATTCTGTAGCATCACAGGGGACAGTGTACCAAATTGTTCAAGATAGCTTTACAAAAGGTATGTATTTACTGACATATTGTGTTGGCTTCTGTATTTTTGTAATATATGAGCTAATAATGAGATATATGTATTACTCATTTACCAGAGATATCAGTGTTAACATTCTAGTGTTTGAATGGCTGACATGTCTACAACATATACATTTATCATTTTTTTTTCCAAATTAAGTTTTGTTTTATTAATGGTATTTTCCAACTTTTTTCTCAGTTCATCATATATTGTAAAAATATTTCCATTTCTGTATAATTCCATCTCTTCATTTTATTAGGCATTTCACATATTATTATATTGTGAAATTTGAAAGGCAGAAGATGGTGGTCATACCTTTGAAGTTTTTGTTAGTATAGTGAAATAGTGTTTCTGACTTTAGTGTTGCAAATTCCTGATTAAAAAAAGCTTCCTAAGAGTAGCTTATTTTATAAAAATAGCAATAACAACAACAAACAACCTGATAAGTATATAGGATTTAGTTGTATTTTTCCTTTAAAATATTATAGCTGAAGAAATGATAGGATTTTGACCAACTCTTATTATGTTAAACAGAATGGGATACTTAGTGATATATACCTCAAAAACCAGGTCCTTTTACATAAAATTACATTATATTGACAATCTTTCCATCCTATATTCAATGCTCTATTTCTATGAGGAGTTCCCAGGACTCTCTCTAAGAGACAAAGGTGAAATTACAGGGAATTCTAGGTTTAGACTGACCAAGACTTTAATGCAGTTGAGTGTAGTTTATGTGTCAGTACAGGTTATTATGGAAGCCATAACTGAATAATTTAATAATAATGTTTTCAACAGAATGTAATAATCAAGTTTTTTAATATTACAAACTATTTAAATAGTAATTTAGTTTTGTTTATTTAAATAGGAAAAAATATGCTGTCAAGTCTATATTATCTCCATTACTATGGATTTGAAATAATTTGATTATCAAATGATATATTCTTAGTGATCAGACAAATACTAATTGTACACAGGGTGAATGTGGTGTCCATGAAGACTTGGAAGTGGAAACAATTAGTTCTGGTGTTAACTGACATCTTAATGCTGATCAGATGGAAGGAGCAATGAGGTAAGAGATAAAGTTGAACAAAGACATCTTGTGGGACTGTAGATACAGTTTTGGTCAGAAACCTGTCATTTTGTCTAATCAGGAAATTGATTTATGATAAGGCTCAACATCAATTAGAGATTACATGAAAGCTAGCCATCTTCCAATTGGATATGCATTTTGACCATCTGACAAATTATTGAGTGTTATTATTAATATGCACCATGGTTGGGTGTTCCTTTGGTAAAATGATAAACAGATGATAAAATAAAACTTCACCTGGATTTTACCTAAAATATCGAACTGTATTTAAATTTTAGAAAAGGAAGTCATATACTCAAGTATATTTTAAAAGCATGGTAGATACACAATACTGTATTAGGAGCCATAGTGGAAGAAGTCTGTAATCTAGTTACAGCTGTAAGACACAGGAGGATTTACATAAAAATATAAAAATAAAATAACAAAACAAAGCTATGTCCCACACCCAATTAAGGAGTAAATGGGTATTAGCATCCAAAACGAAATTGTGGGGCAGAAAAATAAATCAAATCTAATGATATGAAATTTATCAAGGGTCATTTTATTTTTTTAAAGATTTAATTTATTTATTTGAGAGAGAGCTAGAGAGAGAGAGTGCACCAGTGGGGGGTAGGGGTGGAGGGGGAGAGGCAGAGGGAGAGGGAAAGCAGACTCCTTACTGAGAAGACTCCCTACTGGAAACCCAATAATGGGGACCTCAGAAGGGCCTCAGGCCTAGATTACAGGACCCTGGGATCATGACACGAGCCAAAGGCAGATGCTTCACTGACTGAGCCATCCAGGCGCCCCTATCAAGGGTCATTTTAAAGTCTAAAGTTAGTCAAGCATATGTTGAAGCTGCCAAAAGATCATCTTTATTTGATTGTAATCAGGTTAATGTAAAACAGTATCTGAAAGTGGTAATTCTATTGTACTACTCTATTTTCAGACATTTGAGGTGTTGTGTTCAATTATATTACACGTATCAAGAGAACAATACTATGTTCATGCAGTGATGGTAATGATTCAAAGTTAAGGGTTCTCAAAGGAATTTCACCATGAAATTAAAAACACTTACTACAAAAAAACAGAGGAATCATACAGGCATTGATAACTTCTTTGAAAAATTGTCATTTGGAAGACAAATTGAGTGTTGTTTTTATTACTCTAAGAAAATTTACATCAATGAATGAAAGGTGCATGAGGCACATACTGATTTAATATAGGGGAGGATTTTTTACTTTTTAACTGGCTACAATTTCTACAATGAGAACAAACACATTTCCTTTGTAGGATGGGTAAAGAAACTGAATGAACACCCTTACAAGAAGCTGCAGAGGGAATTTGTTTTCAACATGGAATTGGCAAAAGAATATGCTTCTATAGTTTCTTCTAACTATGAAAGTCATTTGCCCTATGAATTATTGTATTAGTTCACTACTTTTAGGTTACTAGAATCAGAAGCACATTCAAGTTACCTTGAGTGATGGGAATTTATTGAAAAGTAATTCAAAAGGATTGCCTCACAAGCTTCATGTGAAGGGTTCTTGGCAAGAGAGGAGCTCATCACTCATCAAGATGTACCGCTCTCAAGTCAATATTCTTAGTGTCCAAAGTGGGCTTCCACTTCTCTCTTTTCCAATGATGGACCACACTCACAGTCTATCTTCTCTATCTGTCTCTGTATAGTCTTCACTGTTTACTTTTTATTTTTCTGATATGATTCCTGACATTTCTGTCAGAGGTACCCTCTCTCTGTTTCCACCCCTTAGACTGCTTTATTTTAAGTTTCTCCATAAGTGAAGATCTACTTGAGTCACTATTTAACATGAAATATTCTTTCTATGCACAGTTTTTATACAAAACACCTCATAGTCTGCTGAACTTTCTTATATCAGGTCTATAAATATTTTTTTGTGTCAGTTGCAGATTTGAATTTAATGGATTGTGACCAGGACAACCGGGTGAGAAAGTAGAGCTTAGTGTCATAGTAGAGGAAAATCATGTAGCCTCTTTCCATAGAAGAGGGCTCTTCCAAGATAAGCACTGAGCATTTCAAGTGTTCCTTTCCATTCTAGTCACAGGAAGCTGATGTGAAGAGAGATAATCATAGATTGGATTGTCATCAATTCATGAGTGGAAGTGAGGGAAGAAGAAGAAGAAATCCCTTTATTCAAATCATTCTGACCCTTCTGAGTATCTTAGAAAGAAATGTTTAGTTTTTCAATCTAAAAAATCTCCAGATACTTGATAATTTGGATTCTCTACTGTGACCTATAAAATGATAGTCTGGCCTCAGGCTTTAATGAATTATTCATTTTTATAAATATATTTTTCTAAATACAGTATCTGATATATCCAAGAGTATATATGTAACACATATAATCTTACATTCTATTAATAAATTGTGTACACACATCTATCACTCCACCTAAGAATTAAAGTGATACTTAGCATTAAAATTTATTCTCTAATCAAACTAGTGCTTAGTAGTAGTCCAGTGATAAGCTATAGTATGACTTGTGCTGTGGACATCAGTCCTTCACAAATATTTGTTGTCTTAGTAAGAGTATAAGACAAATAGTCAAAGGGAATTGCACATCACTCTCTCCTTGACCTCCTTTTACCTTGACTTATAATTATAAAGTTATATACATTAACATATAGTAATATGAAAATAATATTTGTGGTAGGAGGTGAATTTGGAGAAAGCAGTGCACATGTAATATTTTACCCTGGTTGAGACTGAAGTTTGTTAGAGGATATGAACAACAAATTACACAAAACAAGACAAAGGAAAATATACTATATGAGGGGTAAATATAAAGAAGGTGTAAGTCTTTATAGAAATAATGCCACCATATACCTGGTTTTCTTGGGAAAGTCCTGGTTTACGCTTTTTGTCCTTATTTAATTGTTAATTTCAAACTTACCAGGTTTGGAATTTAATTATATGGCTACACAAGTTTTGGGAAAACAAAAACAAAAACTTAAAACACACAATTATCTAGATAAAGAAAACAAGTGTGTGTGTGTGTGTGGGGGGAGAATTCCAGAACTTTTTCAAGTTAAAGTCATACATAGTATGAAAATGCATGGTATATTTGAGATATTGAAGATAGTCTGTTATGTGGAAGCGTAGACGGGGAGAAGGCTAACACACAAAAAGTCAAGAGACAGATAATTTAGATCCTGAAATCTTCTTGCCATGCTAAGGAATTTCTATTTTATCCCAAAGCCAATGAGAAGGGAAATAGATATTTAAACAAAGAAACTGTATACCTGGATTCGAACTGTATCTAAACGAACAAACAAAAAGGCTGAAAATTTGATATTATGGTCATTGTCAATAATCCAAGAAGGATGTTATTAGAGCTTGAACTGAGGCAGTGACATTTATGATTGAGAGGAGAAGATGCACTTAAATAATATCGAAGAGGTTAAATTATAGGTCAAGATGTTTCTTAAGCTCCATATTTTAAAAAGGCATTATTACATTACAAAATTCATTGTCCTTTAAAATACCATAACTGAAACAAATAATGAAATATTTGGGTGGGCCTTATGTCAAATACAATTATAAATATATATACACCCAACATTGGAGCACCTAAATATATAAGCAAATACTAATCGAGCTAAGGAAGAAACAGACAATATAATATTAGCAGGGACTTCAACATTCCACTTTCTAGGATGGTTAGATTAAATGAGAGAAAATCATCAACAGCATTGGACTTAAACTATAGTTTAGACCAAATGGTTCCAATAGACATAAACAGAGCATGCCTTTAAGCAGCAACAGAATACCCATTCTTTTCAGGTACACACAGAGCATTCTTCAGAATGTATCAAATCTTAAGTCATAAGCAAGCTTTTCCAAATTTAAGGTGAGTGAAATCATACCAAGTATCTTTTCTGACCATAATGTCATGAAACTAGAAATCAGTAAGGAGGAAGACTGAAAAATTCAAAAATATATGGAAGTTAAACAACACACTCCTGAACAACCAATGTGTCAAAGAAAAATTCAAAAGGGAAATAAAAAACATCTTGAAACAAATGAAAATGGAAACACAATCTACCACACTTACACAATACAGCAAAAGCAGTTAGAAGAGGAAAGTTGATAGTGATAAATGTCTTCTTTAAGGAAAAAAAAAAGACCTCAAATAAACAACCTAACTTTATACCTCAAAAAGCTAGAGAGAAAGAAGAAAAAACTAACTCCAGAGTGAGCTGAAAGAAGAAAACAACAAAGGTCAAAAACAAAATGAAAAGGCAACCTATGGAATGGGAGAAAATACTTGTAAATCATATATCAGATAAGGGGAAAATATCCAAAAGATAAAATAACTCATGCAACTCAGTATCAAAAAACAATCTAATTGAAAAATGATTAGAATAGATTTTTTCCAAAGAAGTCATACAAATGACCCACGGATAAATGAAAAGATGTTCAACAACACTAATCTTCAGGAAGCAGCAAATCAAAACCAAAATGATATATACCTCAGAGCTGTTAAAATGGTATCAAAAAATAAAAGATAAGAAACATTGGTAAAGATGTAGAGAAAAGGTAATCCTTGTGCATTATTGGTGGGAATGTAAATTTTTACAGCTACTACAGGAAATATTAGGAAGATTACTAAAAAAATTAAAAATAGAATTACCATATGATCTGGTAATCCTCTTCTTTGTATATATCCAAAGGACACAAAATTGTTATCCTAATGGGTTATCTACACCACCATATTCATGGCAGCATTAATCATAATAGCCAAGACATGGAAATATTCTAAGTGTACATCAATGGATGAATGAAGAAAGAACATGTGATTATAGATATACATTAAATATGTGTATATATGTTATATATACATTATATATGTATATATTACATATGTGTATATATATGTACACTATATATTATATGTATTATATATATGCACTATATATAATATACATAAAAGCATGCATATATATATATATAGACAAAATATTCAGACATAAAAAAGAAGGACATCCTGCCATTTGTGACAATATAGACAAAACTTGAAGGCATTATGCCAGGTGAAATAAGTCCGACAGAGGAAGTCAAGTACTGTATGATCTCAATTATATGTGAAATGTAAAAAAGTCAAACTCATAGATACGGAAAATGCTTGTGACTGAAAAAAAAAAAGAAGCCTAATATCCAGGAACAATTTTTAAATTACTGAAAAAAAAAATAAGAAAAAGACAATGACTCAAGAAAATCACTGACATTACAAGACATTTCACTGGAGAGAATATAACACGGCCAATAAACATAAAAATATTTCTCCTAAGAAGTAACTAAGAAAATGCAAATTAAATTAGTATAGCCATTGAGAAAGAAAGCTATAATTTAAACATATAATAAAATCATGGGAGTAGAAGTTATTTGCTCTACTTGCATCCAACTAAAGACTTTTTCTTAAAAACTGCAAACCAACAACAAGAATAAATCAGACAATTCGGTAGAAAAATGGGCAAAAGTTTTCCTAATGGTCACTAAACGTAAATAAAGATGAATTTTAGTAGTCATCAGGGAAAAACATATCAAAACTATTTGATGTCACTACACACCCACAATAATACTCAAATAAAAAGACAGAAAATACCAATTGTTGGCAAAGATGTGAAGAAATTGGTTGAATGGTAATCTTTTAAAGTGCGGTGTTAAAGTCCCCCACTATCATTATATTACTATCAATTACTTCCTTTATGTTTGTTATTAGCTGCTTTATGTGTTTGGATGCTCCCATGTTAGATGAATAAATATTTACAACATTTATAATTGTTACATCTTTTTGTTGGATTGTTCCCTTTATAATTCCATAGTGTCCTTCTTTGTCTATTATTACCATCTTTGTTTTAAAGTCTGTTTTGTATGATGCAAGCATTGCTATTCTGGCTTTCTTTTCATTTTCATTTACATGATAATTGCTTTACCCGTCCTTTACTTTTCAATCTGCATGTGTCCTTGGGTCTAAAATGATTCACTTGTAGCCAGCATGTAGATGGGTCTTGCTTTTTTATCCATTCCATCACCCTATGTCTTTTGATTAATGTTCAGCCCATTTACGTTCAAAGTAATTATTGATAGGCAAGTACTTATTGCATTTTGTTACTTATTTTAGGGTTGGTTTTTTAATGCTCTGTTCCTTCCTTCTCTTGCTCTCTTCTCTCATGGTTTGCTGACTTTCTTTAGTGGTACACTTGGATTCCTTTCTCTTTTATTTTTTGCATATCTATTACTGGTTTTTGATTTGTGGTTACCATTAGGTTTATATATAACACGTTCTGCATATAGCAGTTTATATTAAGTTGATGGTCACTTAAATTTGAACCCATTCTAAAAGTACTGAAGTTTTATTCATCTCCTCCCCATTTTTTAAGTATGTGGTGCCGTACTTTACATCCTTTTATTCTGTAAATCCCTTTTCTCATTTTCATAGATATAATTGATTTTACTGCTTTTGTGCCTCTTATTTTTCTTATTCCTACTTATGGTCTTTCCATTCAAAGAGTCCCCTTAACATTTCTTGTAGGGACAGTTTAGTGGTGAATGAATTCTTTTAAGTTTTGTTTGGGAAATTTTATCTTTCCTTCTATTCTGAATAATAGTTTTGCTGGATAGAGTATTCTTGGTTACAGGTTTTTTATTTGTTTGTTTTTGTTTTTTTATTTCAGCATTCTGAATATATCATGCTACTCCCTGCAGAGTTTCTGCTGAAATCAGCTTACGGACTTATGGGGTTTTCTTCTATGTAACTGTTTTCTTTTCTCTTATGCCTTTACATACTCTCTCTTCATCACTACTTTTTGATATTTTAGTTACTATGTGTCTCGGTGTTGATCTCCTTGTGTCAGTTTTGTTGGGGGCTCTCTGTCCTGGACATGGGTTTCTGTTTCCTTCCCCAGATGTAGTAAGTTTTTAGCTATCATTTCTTCTATAAATGTTCTGCCCCCTTTTCTCTCTACTCTCCTTCTGGGATCCCTATAATGGGAATGTTATTACGCTTGATGGTGTTGTTGAGTTCTCTTAGTCTATTTTCATTTATCATTATTAACTCTTTTTCTTTCTTCTGTTCAGCTTGATTGCTTTCTATTACTCTGTCCTCCAGGTTGCTGATCTGTTCTTCTGCTTTCTCTAATCTACATTTATTCCACCTAGTATATGGATGGTAAATTTGTAAAACCACTTTGGAAAAAGTGTTTGACAGTGTCTACTACAATTAAATATACCCATATCTATGACACAGCAATTTAATTACTAGATATATTTTCATATATACATACATACACACACACACACACACACAAAACATACACACATACACACTAGAATGGTCATTGCAGCACTATTCACAACAACCTTAACCTGGAAACCACTCAAATGCCAATCAACAGTACAATAAGTAAATATATTGAGGCATAGTAACATAGTGGGTACACTACATAGTACTGTCTGTGGACAGTGGGAATTATTTCAAAAAACATAAGATTGAGCAAAAGAAGCAAGCAGAGGAGTTAATATTATGTAATTTCATTTATATAATGTAAAAAAATATATAGGGAATACTACTTTATGCTTTTAGAATTAGGGTAGTGTTTACCTGTACTGGAAATGGCTAGTAAGCTGGGAGCTTGATAAATGGTAAAAAGAGTTTAAAAATTCCTCCTAATTAGTAACAATTTACAAACATGCCTTTTTCTGAATTTAATTTATTAGATTAAAAATGTTTTTTTGAAAAGAATAATGTTACTGAGATAGCTAGAATGTGAAGATATGGGTATTCTCCTCAAGAATAGTTGCACATATGTGGGAAGACTATGCAAGAATATGCATTTCAGGGGCGCCTGGGTGGCACAGCGGTTAAGCGTCTGCCTTTGGCTCAGGGTGTGATCCCGGCGTTATGGGATCGAGCCCCACATCAGGCTCCTCCGCTATGAGCCTGCTTCTTCCTCTCCCACTCCCCCTGCTTGTGTTCCCTCTCTCGCTGGCTGTCTCTGTCAAATAAATAAATAAAATCTTAAAAAAAAAGAAAGAATATCTATTTCATATTATTTTTTAAATTGTACATTAGAACCCTTTATACCTACTTGAAGGGTTTGACTAATAGCTATATCCATTAAATAGCTATATCCATTCCGCACAGGAAATATACTTTATAGCAACTAAAATAATTAACTAGACATATGGACATGCAAAATACTCTGTGATATTGTGATGGGGAAAATGCAGATGTTTTTCTGTAAGTGTAACCAATGTAAAAAGTAAAATAACCTATTCAGATTATGTTTATGTCATAATTATAATTTAATTACTATTGAAATAGAAACATTTAAAACATTATATTCATTAATTTATATTTGATTGTGATTAACTAATTTAGACTACACAACAGTCATATTTACAATTTAAAAATTAAGATAGGCCAATAATCCATAAGCAATAGCATTAGAAACACATACATTAGCATAAAGAAACACACACAGGTATGTATACACATATGTATGATTATTAACATTATAAACCTTATATATATATTATATTTAATTTTTAAGACAGCATTATTCATGATAGTACCTATTTACAAAGTCCGATTGTATTTTTTAAATTTTATTTTTAAATTTTAGATTACAGAAGACGGAACTGTGATGTAAGATGTAGAGAAAAATAAATGTACAATATATTTTTCATTTTATACTGTGAACAAACCAATATGTACGTTTTGTCTTTACAGAAATGAGGAAGCATTTTTAAAAATAATTTGTCAAAAATTTCCAAGTGAAGCAGTCTATCAAAAAGGCCTATTATACAAATACCACATTTCTAGGGAAATTTTAAAAAGTGAGTAAGCACAAAGGAATAATAATGAATTATAATGAACAAAAATATAAAACATGAAATGTGATATAAATTTCAAAAAAAAGTTTTCATATCCTAAAATTGTAAATGGGCTAAAATCACCAGTAAAATGGAAAAATTTTCGGTTTGAATTGAAGTTAATATCCATATAATTTTATATTTTATAGTCATCAGACAATTATACTAATCATTTACATATAAAGTATATTGTCTATATATACAAAAAAAGAATCAGAAGAATGACAATATGGCAATATAAGAATTCTAAAAACCTTATTGGTGGTATCAATAACATGTGCAAGTTTTAATAAGCAAGACAAAGTTACTTTTTAACTTTGAGAAATAATAGCTGACATAATTCTTGGGTTAAAGAAGAAATATACATTCAAGTTGCCAACTCTTTATTAACTAAGAAGATGATAATCATGTAATGCAAATCTACAGTGTATATTCTAGATACATTTGTTAGCAAACATATAACATTAAATTCATGTAGCATTATATGAATAAAATAAAAGAGCCATATATTCATTTTAAGAAATAGACCTCCACGAAGAGTTAAAATAAGGAAAAAGGTCAATATGAATAAATTGGAAATGAGAAAAAAAGCTAGACTTAATAAATATTAGATGTACTTCTTTTTAAAATGGCAATAAATATACATACAAATTTGAGGGGCGCCTGGGTGGCACAGCGGTTAAGCGTCTGCCTTCGACTCAGGGCGTGATCCCGGCGTTGTGGGATCGAGCCCCACGTCAGGCTCCTCTGCTATGAGCCTGCTTCTTCCTCTCCCATTCCCCCTGCTTGTGTTCCCTCTCTCGCTGGCTGTCTCTATCTCTGTCAAATAAATAAATAAAATCTTTAAAAAAAATATACATACAAATTTGGAAAGTCAAATCAAAACAAAAAGATAAAAATAAAGAATACTAACAAAGACATAGGAAATAGAATAATTAAATTATATTTGAGTATTGCACAACTCTGCTTATTTTGAAAAATCTCTGTAGTAGCTTATTAAAAAAATATAAGCAACCAAAATTAATCAGAGAAGACCAAGAATAGTAAAATTTATCAATATCCAGATGAGAGGTTACTAAAATATTACAATATTATCTCCCAAAGTGAATCTGGGTGCAGATATTTTTATCAGCAAATTATCCAAATTGAGGAACTCCTTCAGATATCAAAAGAAAGGAAAATCATTTCTATGTTAATTGTACAAGCATATACTTAATGTGGAACAGGAGTATAAACTCACAGTCTTATTTATTGAAACAGATGTATAAATACTTCATGAAATACTACCGATTTGAATTCTACAGAATAATTGCAACATAGTAATATGATTAAGTATGTTTATCTCAGGAATGCAGGGGCATTCAATATATCAAATACCATATCAGAAAATTAAATGCTTAAATAAAGCTCAACACCTAATACTGATAATGTTTCAGCAAAGTAGAAAGACAGCTACATCTTTACTGTACTGCAAACAATCTATTGTTAAGAAAAGAATGACATTATAGTAATATAGACATTTTCCTCAGAATGGGGATGGATTTCTTTCCTCAGGTAACATCAGCATGTAATTGATTTTACTCTCATATCCCACTGTCAAAACTCAGAGGAGAGTGACCCTAAGATATATATACCAAAAGAGACCCCTCCCTCTTTTTATACCTCTCTCTCCCTCTATAGGAAAATAGTGCAAATAATTCTAGTGCAAATATTCCTGTACTCACTGATTACACAGGTAAAAATTAGTTAGCACAATATCTTTAACTCAATTATATGGACCATATAATGCAATATTTTCTGGGCACCGTGGGGTAAATGACACTTAAAAATCATTGGATGGTCTTTTTCTCCAGGATGGCATTCTGTACAAGTAATAGAAGGCCAAATAATTTATCTGAATATTAAAATGAGAGATTCTGTGTTTAGTTTATTGTCCAGGAGTATAACCCTAAATAGGAAGGACAAAATCAAGGTGTGGATTTTAGAACAATTTTGAGATGTCCTCTGACATTTTTAATACTCACAGACTTTTTCCACATGTTAATAAAACTTACTTAAAATACTCTTTGACAGGTTCTTCTCCATGAGTCATGAAGCAATAACCCGGGGTCCCAAGAAAGTCTTTTACAGCAGGTGCTTTTCAAATGCAAAAAAAGGTGTAATGGGATGGGTGACTTGCTCAAATCAGTTTGAGAAATTCATGGTCAGCCAGAATTAAACAAGTGCCTTATTGCTGGAATTATTAAAATATTTAATGTCCTTCATCAAAACACAGGTACATTATAAAATGCCACATTTTATGGATTTTTCTTGGAGACACCTTTTTTCAATGACTATCACTTGGGATTAGCATTCCACACAACGTATTTTAGAAAATATTTGTTTAGACTTGTTCACACATGTAGAGAACAGGTTTTATGTATTTTGATAACCACTGTAAGTTTATAACATGCTGTGTTTACTGGAATTTAACATATTCAAAAAAGAAATATGTTAAGAAAGAAGAAATATTTTTAAAATATGTTAATTCTTCCCTCATTTTTCTGATGTTGATCCTTATATTCCAAATATCCCTCCCTCTTTTTCCTTCCTTCTTTCCTTTCTTATTTCCTCCCTCCCTCCTTCTCTCCCTCCCTCCTTTCCTTTTTGGATAAAATTCTTTCACTGATTCTAGCTTATTTAAGTAGGACGAGATAAACTGGAGGAGGAAGTGACAGGAGCACTGGTGTTCTCTGGTGCCTTCTAGGAAATAGTCAGTGTTCCCTCATGAACCCGCAGCTTATCAGCTCAGGAAAAGTGATTACAAAATTGGGTTTGGATTTATTAGCGATTTAACTTGCAAATTGCCTTCTTGCCTTCCTAGGATCCAGCTAAGTCTATTAGAAGTAGAGTTGAACAATTCCCTCTTGCTATTCTCTTTAAGTTCTGACATTTCATTATATGCATCTTTGATTTTTTGTTTTGTTTTGTTTTAACAAATGCAACCAAGAAAAATATCATGGGATGTTTGGGAGTTTTTTTGTTGTTGTTTATATTTCTTGTTCAGATTTTTAAGAAAAACATATTTATTTATTTATTTATTTATTTATTTATTTATTTATTTATTTGACAGAGAGAGAGACAGCAAGAGAGGGAACACAAGCAAGGGGAGTGTTAGAGGGAGAACCAGGCTTCCGGCCAAGCAGGGAGCCCGATGCGGGGCTCCATCCCAGGACCCTTAGATCATGACCTGAGCTGAAGGCAGAGGTTTAATGGCTGAGCCACCCAGGCACCCTCAGAAATTTTTAATGAATGCACTTGGAGGCCAGACATGTATGAGGATAAAAGTATGTTTGGCATTATAAAAGCAGGCTTCCACATGCCTGACAATTGCACAGCAAGAAATGCAAAGGTTGCTGTGTAAGTATAAAAAGGATATGAAAATGTAGAAAAACAAGAATTTAATTACAAGTCAGAACATCAAGTTGGATGTGGCATTTGAATTGGGCCTTGAAGCTGAGAGATCCAATGTAAATAACTAGGGAGCAAGCATACAAACACCTCTCAGAGCAGGAAACGGGCAGCATGAGGAAGAGTGGCAGGGAGAGCAAGGTGTACTGTCAGTGCAATAGCAATTAGAATCCCAGCTCTGACCCTCTGCACCCTGTGATAAAGTTCCTGTCCCATGCAAGTAACAATGAATGTAACAGTGGCATCTAAATTACAGGAGTGTTATGAAGATTATATGAGATAATGAATTTTGGTGCTAACATAGTTCCTGGTGTGCAAGGAGCATTTCCTGGACTAGAGCTGTCATACTTGATGGACTGAGAAATTCTTAAGAAACTGAGAACTTCGGTTCATGTAAGCCAGAGTTGATAGGAAATTGGTGTGTTCAAAAAACTGAGGATGGAGTTGAAGTGTGGAAGCCTTAAATATTTTATTTATTCATATAATTTCAGCATAACAATGATATGGTCACATAGGTGCTTAAAGTGTAGTCACTGGGGATATCTAGCATGTCTAGAAAAGATAAAAGATTAGTGACAAAAATTGGATGGAAAGTGTCTAAAAAGCCTGGAACAGGCAGAACAAAAAGAGGATAAAGAGAAAAGTCACTAAGTGGGCACAAATGAATAGGTTTCTGGTAAGAAAAGTCTCTGCATTTAGGGTGATGAGGATAATAATATTTTCTTTTAGCACTCATTTAAAAAGTATTTCTTGAGTTCTTGCTATGTTATAAGCACTATTATAGGAGCTGGGGACGTAGAGGAGACCCAAATCCTCATGCAGTTTACGTTTAATGAGATGCCATGTATTAGATACACAGTTGATACATAAATAAATAATTTCAGATTCAGTAAGCATCATGAAGATTTCAACAGAAACATTTTCAAGAGATAAATAATACCATAGATAAAAAAACCAGGTTACTTTGGAAAGCCTAGATGGGTTAAGAAGACATATATTTTATATTGCATAGTGTAACTAAGGGAAAGTTCTATAAAGATAAAGATTTAAACAATTTTCCCTTCAGTTTTACCAGTTTCATAAGGAATTCATATCCTCTACTAAAGGCCATAACACGTGTTTTCAGAAGTTTGCAATTAAGGCACTGGGAACTCTAAGTAGAGAAAATATTACACCCTATCCAACTATGCTAAGATATTGTTTTACTTGTTCCAAATAATTTTATGCATAAGAGATGAACAATGAAATGTTTGCTTGGTCTTAAATTTCCAAGGTTCTGCAATTTAAGATAGCCCATCTCTTTCACTGATGCTCATGGTAATCTTTTCTAAGACATTCACCAAGGATATAAGTGTGAAAGGACGCAGGTCCCACATTATATAAACTGCATACATTTTATCAAGCTTATTCCTGCAGAAGCCCATTTCATGCTTATTTAATACTTGTAAATTAATTTTTCCTTTCTTTCTTTGTTGATTTTTTTAAAAACCAACTTTGGTTTTATTGTTCTTTTGGTATTGTTTTTCTAATCCCTATTTTTTTCTTTTTAATTTCTTCTCTAATCTCTATTATTTCTTTTCTTCTGCTACTGTTTGGTTTAGAGTGTTTATCTTTTCTGTTTCCCGAAGAGGCAAAGTTAGGTATTGATTGGCGATCCTTTTTTTTTTTTTTTTAAAGATTTTATTTATTTGACAGAGATAGAGACAGCCAGCGAGAGAGGGAACACAAGCAGGGGGAGTGGGAGAGGAAGAAGCAGGCTCATAGCGGAGGAGCCTGATGTGGGGCTTGATCCCATAACGCCGGGATCACGCCCTGAGCTGAAGGCAGAGGCTTAACCGCTGTGCCACCCAGGCGCCCCAAGTTGGCGATCCTTTTTAACGCAGGCATTTATAGCTACCAGTTTCTCTTCAGCGCTGTCTTTACTACCTCCCATTAGTTTTGGTATGTTGTGCTTTCATTTGTCTCCATCTTCTAATTTCCCTTGTGATTTCTTCTTTTACCTACTGGTTAAGACAGTGTAGTTTAATTTCCCCATATTTGTGAATTTTCTGGTTTTCCTTCTGTTCTTGATTTCCAGCTCCATTCTATTTTTGTTGGAGAAGATACTTCGTATGATTTCATTCCTTTTAAACTCATTGAGGCTTGTGTGTGGTATGACATATGATTTCTCTTGGAAAATGTTTCACGTGCACTTGAGAAGGAGTCCTGCTCTTGTTGTGAGGAGTATTCTGTACGTTGTTAGGTCTAGTTTGTTTATAGGATTGGTCAAATCCTCTATTTCCTTATTGATCTTTTATATAAACATTCTATTATTTAAAGTGGTATTGTGAAGTCTCTGACTATTATTGTAGGTCTATTTCCCCCTACAATTCTGTCATTCTTTTGTGTTATATATTTTGGTGTTCTGTTGTTTGCTGCACATGGTTTTCTAAACACCCTGTAAACACAAGTGCTTTTGAATGTCCTAACTTCTGATGCAATCTCACCCAGCATTTCCTCCTATTCTTTTGAGGGTCAATTGTGTGTCTTGTACATAATCTCTTGCCTCAGGTATCTGCAGTTTTGTTAGTTCACCCTGCAGAGTTTCCCAGCCATGCTTACCACTTCTCTGACTCAAGTTCTGATGTAGGCAAAATAGATACGAACACTTGCACAGTCTTTCAGGTAGCCCCAGACAGTGTAGAACAGGCAAACCCAATAGTCTGCAAATGAAATCTGCCCTCCTCGCTCTGGTACCTGAAACTAGCATCCCACACTGAGAACAGGGCTGCCTCTGAGATTCAGGACTGCAATAGCTTCAAGGAAGGAGTGAGACAAGGGCAAATTAAAACACCAGAAAACTTTCCTTATGTTTTCAAGTTGCCTTTTTCTTGATTCAGCATTCACTTGGTTGTTACACACTTTTAACTGTTTTCCAGGGTTCCATCAAAGTTGGTTCTGACATTTTCTGCATTTTCTCTTTTCTTTCCTTCCGATGCCAAATACTGAATAACAACCTTAGCTTAAAAATAGGAATTATGGATTTGTAGCTCTCTCCTTATAAACTCTATGATCTTGGTTGGATTACTTGCTCTGACTGTATTGTTCAAGTGTATATAATCTATAGTGTTCTTTATAAAGTACCTGAAAATAAAAGTATTCAATAAATGTTAATTATCTTTTCTAGTCTTCTCCATATTCTAAGACCATAAGCATTCACTTCTAATCCTTCTCTGCCCTTTTCTGGAGATGTCATAGAGAAGTGTCTGAATAAAGTCAATAACGTTTGTTTGAAAAGCAACTGGAAAGAACTGAAAGAATCCTCATCTTAATTTAGAAGATTAATTTCCCAATTCCATCTTTCTCATTTACTGGATATATGTCTTCAGGCTACTGCCTTAAGATTTTTGGTCTTCTTTCTCATCTGTGAAAGAGAAGTTATTATATCTACAGCACACAGTCTTGGGAGAATTTTACAGAGAAGTAAATCTGTTTATCAAGATACATAGTACAGAATATACTCAGGATATTTTTAAAAAATAAATAAATGAATTAATGCATGCTTGATTCTGAAACCTAGTAGTACATGACAAGAAATAGTTTATGAAGATAATGTCCAGCTGTTCCCACTTAGTAAATACCCACACAAAGGAATGAAGAAATGGAGATATGAAGAGTGAAAAAAATGTTATCTCTCATTTTACAAATCTGTGGAATAATTTTTAAGGAGAGAAAAGTCAATACAGATTTCAAAAATAACCTTTAACAAGTCAATCAATGCATCTGCACATTTTCTGTGAAATAGAAATTACGGCACCTCACCAAATGTGTACAAGATTTATTATGGTATATGCCACCCTCTACCCTATGTTGGAAGTCATTGCTCCACAGAAGGATATGAATTAGTTAGGCAGCGCATTTGAGCTCAGAGTTAAGAAAAACAGTTGACAGGGGTGCCTGGGTGGCACAGCGGTTAAGCGTCTGCCTTCGGCTCAGGGCTTGATCCTGGCGTTGTGGGATCGAGCCCCACATCAGGCTCCTCTGCTGTGAGCCTGCTTCTTCCTCTTCCACTCCCCCTGCTTATGTTCCCTCTCTCGCTGGCTGTCTCTATCTCTGTCAAATAAATAAATAAAATCTTTAAAAAAAAAAAGAAAAACTGTTGACAAATACATTATTCTTCTTTTTTTTTNTTATTCTTCTTTTATAATAAGAATTAAGCACGTTATGGTTATAAATATGCTGGATTTATTTTTTTAAGATTTTATTTATTTATTAGAGAGAGAGCATGGGGGGGAGGGGCAAAGAGAGAGGGGTAGCAGACTCCCCACCGAGCAGGGATCCAGATGTGGGGCTCAATCACAACACCCTGGGATCACCAACCAAGCCACTAGGCACCCCAAGCTGGGGTTATTTTGATGAAATTTTACGATGATTAAATTTCCCACTTGTTTACAAATGGCATATCATTACCTACATGAGTTTTCTTTTTTTCTGTCAGTGTCACACATTTCACAATTATTTAGACATACTACACAATTTGCCATTTACAAACAAGTTCCTGGTGAGAATATCTTTAGTATTCTGCCACACAATTCCTTGAACTGTACTATCTATGCTATGGGTACAACTCTGGTACAAGGTAAACCAGGGTTACTACTTTAAGTTCACTTGTTACATAGATCCTTACTTTTTACTGATTTTCAGAGCAGAACAGTCCCCAAAAAAAGGTAAAATTAGAAAATATGTTTGGTGTGTATAAAGTCACTGAAAGCTCAAGAAGGATCACGTACTATTTCTTTAATAGTAAATACATGGCCTTGTGAATAGCGTTACCATCAAGATACACTAAAAAGAGGAAAGGAATATAAAGAGATTTTATGTGCAGATGGTGCCTTGATATTTATCACTGAGCCACAAACAATTATCCTGGAAATATTGAGATTGATAGGCCCATTTAGTAAAAGAGCTAATTGTTAGAGGCATTGGGATAAATCTGAGCTATTTTCCATATCAAAAGTTTTCTCTAGGGCAATTGCATTTTCTACAGAGTTATAATCTACCAACCAATGCCAGAAAAATTTTTCTACAATTTTGGGATGGTTCATTTTATGGGAATGCAATTATCCTGGGGTTGTGGGGTTATATGCAGATAAACCTGGAAGGTGGCACTGTCTAAGGGATGCCAATTACTTGCAACATTTTCAGAAGTTTGGTTTCCCTCATGCATCTGAATTCTGTCTCCTCTTTATACTTTAGAACCTAACACAACTCAGCGTATTTTGGTAGTGGTTTCCAATTAATACATATTCAATAACAGTGAACATTTGAAAGGGTTTGGATTTTTACCATGCTGATAACTGGGGGATTTGTTACAGCTTCCTTAAATCAACAGGCTGTAAACAAGCAAGGCAAAGAAATTTTATGGCACAGGCATAGGCAATTAGATGGCAGGGTAAAGCTGAACAAATGAGAAACAGGAGAACAAGTTTAGAAAACACAGATTCAAGTTCCAGATCCTTTACTAGTTGTGAGATCCTGAACCAGTCAATCACTGCCTCTGCCTCCTTTTGTGAAATGGAATTTAAGATTCACTAATCAAATGGGACCATACATGAAGCACTTCATTAACAATAAAATAAGAAAAAAATATATAAATATTAGCTTTGGCTGTTTTCTGTAGATTGGGCCATTATGCTCATCTCACTCAGAAGCAAGTGTTAAACAACTTTCTACTAAACAACTCAGGGTGGAATATAAATTCCAGTAGGAAGAGCTGCCATGTTAGAAGCTAGAATATTCTTAGAATCCTGAAAAGAAAGCATTTGCACGTTGAATTTATTTATTTGTTAATACATTGTAATCTTTTTGAAAAACCCATAGAAGAAAGCAAAACAAACACTTCTCATTTAGAATGCTATAATTTTGCTCCTCACATAAAGTACAATACAGTGATATTACAGCTAGAACAATTTAGTAGAAGGAGGGGTGGAAAAAAATTGAAATCATTAAAGCTAAATGTCACCCTGTGTAACTTAGGCTACCTATTAAATGACAACAAAATTTAACTTTTTTGATTAGCTACAGCTAGACAGAGGAGACATTTACAAACAACTAATAGCATATAAAACCATTTAGAATAATATTTTCTTCTTCAGCTTTACAAAAGCTAAAGATGATAAAAATAAGCATATTTCCTCGTGGCTATTATATTAATCTGATCAGCCAAATTCTTCTTATTCTATTAGAGTCTGTTTTTGATAAAATGAACTAAACTGGGAATGAATTAGATAAAATCCTCAAGAAAAAAAAATAAAGGAACTTTATTTTCCAACTTCATTGGAAAGTCCAGGTCTATAGCCAAGGAAAAACTGTAGTGCTTCTCACATTGTGTGATAAATGAAATTTTTTTTTTTCTTTTTCTTCACTTCAATCTGATATTTCCATAATGTGCAATAAATATATTACCACTAAAATAAAACTTTTTTAAAAAAAGTACAAAAACCAGCCCTATTTTTTGATTATTAAATTCAAAGACATGCTATTAATCTGTCAAATTATAGTACAAGTTTCCAAAATGTTTACTCTCAGTTTCTGTACTTAAATCCTCACTGATAAAAACAAACAAGTTGGGGACAGTTACTAGGCTGCAGAATGGACCCAGTAGCTAACTTTTTTTCTGTAAATGGCCAGATAGAAAATATTTCAGATTTTGTATAGTACATGGTCTCTGCTATAACTACTAAATTCAACTGCTATAACATGAAAGCAGTGATAGATAAGGCATAAATAAATAGCCATGACTCTATGTTGCAATAAAACTTTATGAAAATAAATAGTGGTCTGGATTTGGCCCCTGGGCTGCAGTGTTTTGATATCTGCTCTAAGCTATGACATTTGTGGTATCTCTCAATGTAATACATGAGAGAAAATCTTAAGAAATTGGCATTATAGGTTTTCAGGGAAATTCTTAGGATGGGTGTAAACTTCTATTAGGATTAATGTAACAGAGTGAGGAAAACAGATAATTGTAGGAACCAAGGCCTGATTTAGAGCAAAGCAGATCAAGAAGTGAAAGCAAAAAGCAGACTGACACACAAAAAGAAGAAAGGATAGTTTCCGTGACTGGATGCAGGTGGGATCTGTGTGTGCCACATGGCAATTAAGAACCCAGGCTCTGGCGGTGCCTTGGTAGCTCTGTCAGTAAAACATCCGACTCTTGATTTTGGCTCAGATCATGATCTCAAGGTCCTGTAACCTAGGCCCACATGCACTCTTCTGCAGTGGGGAGTCCACTTGAGATTCTTTCCCTTTCCCTCTGTCCCTCCCCTGACTTGTGTGCTCTCTTTCTTTTCCTCTAAAATAAATAAATAAAACTGTAAAAAAAAAAAAAAAAAAAAAGGCAAGCCCTGGGGCTGAGGCCAGTCAGTTCTGAGTGCAAATCCTGACTTTGCTATTTATTAACCATGGAAAAAAGAGAAGCAAGGACCTTATGAAAGTTTCTCACCCTCCTTAAGTCTTTATTCGCAAAGTATGATGGAAGAATACACTACTTAATGGATTGTCGAGATAATTAAATGAAATACATGCCTTGCATTTGGCACTCTCCCTGAGCTAGGAGGCGTTCAAAAAATCTTGGTTACTATTATAGAGTAAATCTTGCTATGAGAGATTAATTTTCAATTATTGTTATTTTTTTATGGACGCTTTGGTGTTCTGTAGTTAAGATGGTATTTTAAAGACTTAAGCTGTGAGGAAACAAAGTACAGAAGTAGCAACTCGCCTTAATCATGAGAACTGACTGTATTCCAAGACAGTGGTTACTGCCTTGAAACTTTGATCAATTTTCCATCAGTCTCTCCATTTTTAACATAAGGTGATGCACTCAACCTAGTACTTCTTTCCTTCACAATGTAGATGTTTTGTATGGTGGAAAGAACACTGGGCTGAGATGGACCCTTTAGCTTCCTCTACCACTGACTAGCTATATCAACGATGAGTTACTTAAATGTTTCAGGAATTATTTCCTGACCTATTAACATGAAGCCTTGAACCTATACGGTTCAGCCTTGAACCTATAAGGTCTCGTAAAAAGAAATTACCTTGTGTCAGAGTTACCTTGTGAGTAATTCTCTATATGAATATATAGCTGTTGACCCTTTTAACTGTGGCCCAGTCTCTGCCAGTTATCACCAGAATTTTGAAAGTCCCATTTTGTTTTCAGCTGAGGTGATATTCAGAAAGTTCTACATTATCAGAAAAAAAAGAGAAATTATGTTTTCATATAATCTGAGGTTCTAGTTTGAGTGATGGTACCTAAACTATTTAAGTGATACAAACAGAATAACAGAGCGATTATTGATGTCTAGTGAAAAAGAAGAATAATCTAAAAGACCAGTGTGCAGTGTAAGAGTCCATAGCAACAGGACAGGAGTACAATTTTCTAGTCAGAAGTTGTAGGATTAGTGACATTAGAAAGAAAAACAGAAGGTAGTCTTAATCTTTTTTTTGAAGATTTTATTTATTTGAGAGAGAGAACAAGTCATGGGGAGCTGAATAGAAAGAGAGGGTGAAAAGCAAACCCCATGCTGAGCAGAGAGCCCAATGTAGGGCTCAATCCCAGGACCCTGAGATCATGACCTGAGCTGAAGGCAGACGCGTAACTGAACCACCCAGACACCCCTTAATGATCTTCTGTATTCTCTATTGCCAAGGCAGATTGCATTTTAAACATCTTAATGCTATCAACATAAACTAGACACACATATGATAAAAAATTTTGTTACAAAAGTTGGAGAATGAATAATAAGATCTACTGAACCTTAAGTTAGTTAAGTTTTAAGTTAGTTGTCTTGTCACTACCTTGACAACTGTACTCATAATATTTTCTTGAAATAAAGTATTATTGATCACATTTACCAATAGCTTATCCATGTACACATATCTTTATACTTCTAATAAAACAAAAAATTATAAAGTTTTAGAACTTTCCCTATTTTGTATACTAAATCAGTTTCCTATTATTTAGTTTTCACCCATATTTTTTAGTTGCTGCTGCTCTAGAAGATAAGGATACATTTATTTTTTGGATATAATCATTATAAAATACATTCTTTCACAGTGGAATTAAACTTAATCATCTTATGAGGCAATTAATTAACATGTTCACTCTTTTCTCATTGTTTTACACTGTTCTAAAGATTACTCGGTATGCAGGAGATTATCAAATAATATTTATTTCTGAATATGTTTATATTTGTTGATTCCTACCTTGATTATTGATCATGTTTTCTTGCTTCTTTGCAAGCCTGATAATTTTTTATTGTACGCTCTTCCTTTTTTACATTAAACTGTTGATTTCTGTGTTATACTGTAATCCTTTAAACAGTATTGCTCTTTGTTTTGGTATGCAATTGAGTTATCTGGAATGAGTTAGATCCTTTCTAGACTTGTTTTTCTATTTGCTTAAGATGAGCCCAGAGCACTCTTTAATGTTAATTTACCTCCCTATCTAAGGTGATTTCCTGAGAACTCTATCAGATGCTCTGTGTATTGCATGATCTTTCAACTCTAGCTGGAGGGAATACAAATTATGCCCATCTCTGCATGAACTCAAGGAATTATTTGGCCTAGTACTTTCTGATGGTTTCTTGTTTTGTTTTGTTTTGTTTTTTCTTTTTCTTCCAGCCTTGGTAAGTCACTTTTTAGTTATGCATAATCAATAGTTAGTTTAAGACTTACGTGGAAGTGTGGGGGGGTGCCAAGGTGGCTTAGTCGGTTAAGCATCTGCCTTCTGGTCGGGTCAGGTCATGATCCCAGGGGGCTGGAATTGAGCCTCACATGGAGCTCCCTGCTGGAGCGGGGGTGGGAGGGATCTGCTTCTCCCTCTGCCTCTGCCTTTACCCACCACGTGTGCTTTCTTTCTCTCTCGCGTTCTTTCTCAAATAAATAAATCTTTTTTTTTTTTTTAAGGACTTGAAGGGATCATTCTTCAGATTTCAAATGCTTTCTCTTTCTCTCAATTTCTCCTTCTCCCATCCTCCTCTGTGTCTGATTGTGTTTTTGTTTTGGCTTGATTTGGTTTCTGATTTTTCTTGGTCCGATCCTTTGTTTTTGCCTATCTACATAATACAATATATATATATATATATATATATATATATATATATATACACACTGTTGTCAAGCAATGCTGTCAATATTGTCTGAACTGAGTAGGATTTTTTTCACCCTCTCTTTGTTCGTTAGCAGAAGTAAAGCTAGAGAATCATCACTATCTGCTGAAATGACTATGGACTTGATTGATACAATCCTGTTGGATGTGAAGCCTAGCCATTGTCACTTACTAACTCGGGGATCTTGGGGAATCTGCATAATTCCTCTGAAACTCAGTTTCTTTGACTATAAAATGGGGATGAAATACAAATGCTTACTTTGAAATATTTATTGTTTTAAACAATGGATGAATTGCATGAAATATAGTGTCTACCATATAGATACAAAAACTATGACCCATGGGAATCTATGCGCTGCCTAAAAGGCTAGGGAAAAAAAAAATCTTATGTAGGAATGATGTGAAGTAGAAAATAACACAGAATTTATATGTAGGAGGGCACTAATCTTAAGTACCTTCTTGACCTTTATAAACCTCACTTTTCTCATTTTTATAATCACGTGGTTTAAGTTGATAATTTTGAAAGTTATTTATAAAGGTTAAATTATATGGTCTAGGCCTGCTTAATACTACATCTTAACAAACTGAGCTAACCAGTCCTACAAATAGCTCAATTTTTCCTCTTTTTAAACACTAGCTAGGAGTAGATTTTTGTGATTATTTGTTATCATAAAGCAGGTTACTGTATTACTGTATCTTGTATTTTAGAACAAATAACTTCTTTCTGGGTCCTACCATGTAAAAGATTCCATTAGTCAGCTTCATTTTATCTCATAAATCATCTACAAAGCATTTCCTTGTGCTTACTTATCTCTGTAACTTTCCCTGACTGGGATTTCTCTGCTGGGACATTATTCAATAACTCTCCCCCCAATATTTCCAGCATGGAAGCAAAAAGATCCTGGAGATTGTCTCTCCAACAGTTCAAAATAGAATTAGTGAGGCTGTGGAAACTTATCTGAAGTTAAATTCTTACTTTTCACAGCACTTAACCGGAGGAAATTGTAAATCCACATGGGAGACAGAAAAAAAGCTATTAAAAACAAGAACCACTTACATTTTTATTAATTCAAAATGTGGACACTACTTATGCAATGCATGTTGTTTTCTGATGATGTCTGTGGGCTATTGAGATCTTGAAAATTGATAATGGAAATGCCCACATGTAAAAGAAACCAAATTAAAACAAACAGGTTTATATTTTAATACTATTTAATACCATTCTGCAATTATGTGCCCCTTTTTTCCCTCAGTGTTTCCATCTAACACACATTTGCTTTGTGTTCAATTTCCTCTCCACCACCCTGGCCAAGCTGGAGTTCAGGATACTGGTCTTGGGAGCCTGTGCAGGCAGAGTGAGGACTGCACCTAGTTTTGTTTATAGAGACTGGAGCAATCTGAGAGTCAGTGACCAATGCAAAGCTGAAACTATAGGCACCTGGGCCAATATAAATCATATCAAAAGAGCTAGGCAGGACTGGGCCTAGGTTCAGTGCAATATGTGAACAACTAGGGATAACTAAAGAGAGCTGGGGTAAAGGTGAAGAAAAAAAAAATCCTGAGTCCCAAGATAGGACTGCAAATACTTTCACCAAGAATTTTCATTTAAAAATAAGTTTTACATTTTAGTAAAATATAATTGCTTTCAATTTATCTGATATAATTATAACACAGAATTTTGTACCACTATTTTGATATGGAAAGCATAATTCTTTGCAATTCTATTTCACCCTTTCCAGTATTAATATGGGACAAAATGAAAGGGAGATCTGAGAGGATTTATTATTTTCACTTGTCGACCTGCATTCTTCAGAGTATGTAAGTTAAGAGGGTTAAATAATGTGAACACATACAAATTAATAATAAAAAGAAAATGTTTTGGAAAGGAGAGTGGGATTTTTAAAAAAAAATGCAATTTAGAAATATTCAAAGGATCTGAATCTATATTTCTTTAAAGAAGATTTACAAATGGCCAATAAGCATATGAAAACTAAATATTATCTGTCTTTAGATACCACTTCACACCAACAGGATGATTTCATCATCATCATCACCATCATAATCCTCGGACAGGGAACTGCAACTATTGGTGAAGATGTGAAGAAAGCGTATCTCTTATTCACTTTTGGTCGGAATGTAAAATGGTGCAGCTGCTTAAGAAAACAGTTTGGCTCTTCATCAAAAAGTAAAACCTAGAGTTATCATATGACACAGCAATGCTACTCCTAGGTTTATAACCTAGACAGCCTTTCCCTCAGCTTTACTAAAGTTTACTTTCAGCTTTAGACGGGTTTCTTCCTTACTATGGGCCATTAACCTCCCAATTCTTAGAGCCTTTACTTTAGAAAACTTGTAACTGAAAAACTTTTTCTCTGACCCTTTCAGATATAAATATTCTACCAGCTTCTTGCCAGTTTTAAAACCCAGCAATATCTTTCTCAGGGACCTGGGAGCCATTCCTTGAAATGTAACCATCTAAGGAGATAGTGTTCCTTTGTCCCAGTCCTTAAGGGATACCGTAGGAATCTCAACTTTCATAAAAGACAATTCTCAAGCATGGAAGGCCTAACCATGTAGACCAACCTCCATTAGCTCACTCCAACATGTAAAAATCCTCTTGTCTTTTGTTTCAGCAGAACTGAGGTAATTCTATCTCCTCTTGTGCAGTAGTCTTGTAACGTCTCCTCTTCCTGTTGAACCCCATCATGGTGCAATTTGTTTTTAACCTGGATGTCTAGGAGAAATAGAAAGATGCATCTATGCAAAAGCTTACACATGGATGTTCTCAGCAGTTTTCTTTATACTAGCCAACAAGTTGATACAATCAAAATGTCTATCTGCTGACGAATCGTTAAGTAAATGATATATCCAAACACAGGAATTTTATTTGCCAATTAAAAAAAAAAACTACTATGTGCAACAACATGGCTGATACTGAAAACAGTATGCTAAATGAAAGACCTCAGTACAAAAGATCACACATTGTATGACTCCATTTACATGAAGTGTCCAGAAGAAGCAAGGTGTCTAGGACAGAAAAGAAAGAATACTGTTGATTCCTCAAAGTTCTTAAAGTTAAGAAGCTGAGAGGCAATGGGAAAGTGACAGCTAATGGTCATAAGCTTTCTTTTAAGGAGGATGAAAATATTCCAAAATTAGACTATGGCAATGTTTGTACAACACTATAAATATACTGAAAAAAATGAATTGTGCTCTTTAAATGTGTGAATCATATGGTATGTGAATTATATCTTAAAGCTTTAAAAAATGTTCTTTAATACTAACATTCTCTGTACCTTACACTAATTAATTTTTATTATCTTATATATCACATATGCATTTCATTTGTTTATTGCCTGCCTTATCACCATATTGAAAATTCTATATAAGCAGGGGTTTTGCTTGCTTGTTGGTTTGCTTATTTTAGCATTTATAAGTCTTAAGATTTTCTGGATGGAGTAGAGTAGCTGTATTCATCTGGATTAAGCAGAGGAAAGGTTTTGTGTGTGGTAGTTTATTTTGGGATATATTCTTATGACAGAATAAAATAGTGGAGAAGGAAAGCCAATAGAAGGATGAGTTTTAGAATAGCTCTCCTCTGTGGAAAAATGGTACTCAGTGCAACTGGGAGTTTCACAATTGCCCACAAAAAGAACAAAAAAGAAAGTACTAATCATCAGTTCTTATCTCCTATCATGTAAAGATTGTCTTATTAAGATGTTCACTGCCATGAGCTATTAGTAAAGCATGCATAAGTGCAAAGTGGGTTTATACACATTTCCTTGACACAGAGTTATAAAAGCCCAGGACAAGAAAGCAAGAAAGAATGACTGTGGTAATGCAAAGTGCTTTAGTTTACATCTGCATGAATCTGTTTGCCTTAGCAATGGCCAGAATAGAGGTTAGGTAGAGAGGATGTGATATAGGGCAACATAAGTATCCAAAACACCAATAAACATGATGGCTACCTCGGTCCCCCTGGGTCCATTTAAAAGAACATGATCAGTAAGACTAGAAGAGCCTAGTATATTCACTGGGATACTGATCACTCCCTCCAGTATTTCCCCTCATTTCTCCTTGATAAGAACTAATGTTCTTTGCTCTTGCTTTCTCTGCCTTCACAACATCCAGGTGTTTCCACACCTCACCTTCTGATTCTTTCCTGAGGCCTCCTATTTCTAACCCTTTGTTCAGACAAATTAACCTCCTTCAAATTTCTGGACTGTCTCTAAAAAGATACCCACAAAAGTCACAGTGTAAAGGCAATGTAGTGTATAGTATGGATCTTAAAAAAATTCACTCATTTTCTTAATGGTGGATAATAAAATAAAACTAGATAATTTTTTGTAAGTGGGAGTGTATTTTCCATATGTATCGAAACACTCAGACTGTGGTCAAAACTCTATTGAATGTATATTGAATACTGAGAATGTAAGTGAAATCTCCCAGCCTGCCTAAATAATCCATTTTTAATATCAAATGATAAGCTACTTTCTATTTCTTCTTTCAGAAGTCTGCACATTTGTAAGAGCCTAGGTGGGAATGGGTCCCCACTAGCTTCTTTGTCTCCTGCCAATAGTATTCCAAACTCACAGCTTTAAGTAACTCATATGGGTCATGTGAATCTGTTCTGTTCAGAGGGGCCCTGAGTATCCTTGCCCTTGGTAAATCCACAAATTGCATTGGTAACATCTCAATCAATAAACTTCCATTCTAACTAACATGTCATCTGGACCTAATATCTGAGTTCCCAATAGTTTTTACTCGACCAAATGGCCTAGACATCTGCCAATGTTTGTATTACAGACACTATAGACTCTTTCCAGAAATTTTGTCAAACAGCGAGACTAATTACAGTCTTCCATAATTGCTCTTTGGCAGGGCTGGAAGTGGTTAACCCTGGCTCCTGAACAGACTGAAGTGATGGTCTTTCTTACACAGACTGAAGTAATGGTCTCCTTAAACTGATAAAAACATCCACTAGTTAACACTTTGGTACATTTTTTCCCAAACATATGCCCCCACACACAATATTATTAGGTAATAAATAGGCACATGCCTGCTTTCCAGCCAAATGATGAAAACCAGGACCATTTATCTCAGGGTTCATCTGTGCTTTGTTGAAAATTAATTTCTTCCTTATACATACATCACATTAGCAAGTGTATTCTGCTATATTTCAAAAATTGTCTAGATTGTAGGTGTACATTTTACTTATAAAAGCACATTTTCTTCCATTATTATCTATGATACTATAAGAATCCATGCAGTTATGCAGCAGATCATTTCTCATACTACCATACTTTGATGCTTTTTTAAGGTACTTGTGATATAGTTGAAACATATTTTATATAGTGGCTATGTCATAAATCATATGTTTGACTTTAATCACCTACTACATTAGGATTTGTATAAGAAAATACATTTTAATCTCAACAACTTCTTTCAGATACTAATATAAGTTTTTGTTTCATATCAAATCCTCATAATCAATTGATCAAGTTATTAATACATTATATGTTCCACTCTTATCCAAAATCTAATTTGTAATGTCTAATATGAGAAACAATGGTATTGGCTGTGATATTTCAATCCACTAAGGCACAGGCTAGTGAAGTATATACATAGGGAATGTGTTTGACACTTAAGGAAGGAGGGCACTATGATGTGTCCCAAGCTTGGAAAACTAATCAGTTTCTTTCTGACATTTCCAGGTAATTTGCAAACAATTATCTCATCTCTCTTCTGGGCCAACAGCATATTAGTAAGACATGTGTTCTCACCAACTTTCAATTATTTCAGAAATAAAATCCTTTCATGTATAATCAATTTTTTTTCTTTTCATCTGTTTGCTAATTGTGGAGTTACATTATTATCCTTTGATTCATACCGTGGGTTTTGCATAAGTTAGTACCAAGCTTAATAATTCCTTACTCTCTTATAGTTCTGGAATGATGGGTACACTTCATCTCTTAAAAATATACGATTAAGTATATCAAACACCAGGACGGATTAATTACTATGATATGTAGCCATTCATCCACATTATAAGTCTTTCTGGCATAAGGCACCTCTTCTCTATTCAGTGTCCTGAATCACTAAGGAAGTAATGATCTTCTTAGTGTGGATATAGTTATGAATATTCCTTCAAAGAAGGCTGGCCCCTCAAATGACTGTTGCTTCTGAGTCATAGTGACTGCTCTAAGGTGACCGGCTAAAAATATCCCAATTAGAGTCAACATATCCCTCACCCACTTTCCTTTACATTATGTATGTGGCAGGTATCACTGTATCTCCCTACATGCTTTCATGCTCACAGGTTTTAATGCAGAGCTAGTTCCAAAAGAACAATCTTTGGTGTCAGCCAGTATTGCTGAAACAACAAGCAAAGTCTGTTCTGAGCTCACAGTTTGCAGAGTCCTAGAAACAATCACTCCAGATCACCTTCCTGCCCTGGAAGCCAATTTCCAGAACAATAAAGTACACACAATGCTACTGAAAGAAAGAAAGAAAGAAAGAAAGAAAGAAAGAAAGAAAGAAAGAAAGAGTGAGCCCATGAGCAGGGGGAAAGGGCAGAAGGAGAGAGAATCCAAGCAGACTCCCCGATCAGTGCGGAGCCCCACACAGGACTCACTCTCACAGCACTGAGATCATAAACTGAACTGAAACCAAGACTCAGATGCTTAACTGACTGAGCCACTCAGGCGCCCCTATACAATGCTATTTTTTATGGGACTTTCAAATAAAGCCAATCCCAAAAATTTAGCCATTACGGCTAGTATTTTTGAGGAGAAAAAATAAACTGCAATGAATTTTGAAATTTTCTCCCAATTCTCCTCAGGAAAACTCTGTGGCTTTCATCAGTAATGGTAATTGTGAAACACTCAATGTCTCAAACTGGCATGGATGCTTGTGTGAATGATACATGATAAGCAGGATCAGGATTAATAGTATCTTTCCAGGCTTAGTGTGCACAAGGTAGATGGCCCTTCCAGTCTCATCAGCATTTTTCAGGCTAAGTGTTCTATGTAACTTGCTGATTATTAACCTGGGAAGGAAACATTATTAAACCTTCCCCTTTGCTGTTAGCCATTCAATGTCTACACAGGAGTATCCAGCAATAAAATGGACATATGTCCCCTGCACCTTCCTGATCATTCACTAGAGTGTGGCTTGTGTCATTGGATTTATGTGACCACTACATATTAGTGTAGGCTTATATCCATTTCAAATAAAGGCACTTGCACTTGCTATTAACATCTTAACCAATAAATCAGCACATTATCTACCAGTTCACCCAGACTCAATTTTAAGTTTCCAAATAAGAATTGTGAATGATGTATTATATTCTCAGAATTTCCTTAAATTATGCTTGCAAGTCATAGAGGGAATTTCCACTCTAGGTTCTTCCCTAGTAGCAGTCCTGAAAAAGATCTGCTACCCTATTCCTTCAGATCTTATGAAAAAGGAGGAGCTTGTAATTCCTGTCCACATACAAAGTGATTAGGAAACATGCTTGGGGCTGGGATGAGCCTTTTAACTCACCAGCTGTTAAAAGTTTAGCTAAACTACTCCATGATATTGCTGGTGTGGCATCCATTTTGTATGGCCAAGTGGCCTATGGGGTTTTTGAACTGACACTGGTCCCTCCTGTGAGCATATGCTCGAGATAACAGCAAGCAGAGTCACAAATAAATGTAAGTTATGATACAACTCCCCCAACTGCCCTTGGGATAGCACTCACCCCTGCCTCCCAGGGTCTTTCCCCTGTGCATCTTTTGTGTATGCTGAAGATTACCAAAACTCTGCTCTTTTTGGTTTGAATTGACTGTTTGGGCCTTGTCCCAGGAACTTCAAAGTACTCCACCAACGGCCCTCAATAAAGGCATGTGTTCCAAGTCCTGTTGTTCTCTGGCTCTGTATGTGGCCTCTCCAGTGTACCTGGAAGCAAAAAAACTTCTCTATTTCTGTTCCTTTGTGACCTTTTGTTAAAATGGGGTTCACCATCTGACACCCCAGGAGGCTACCTAACAAATGTTAACTTAACAAAGGCACAAGACCACCTGCAAGGACCTGTGCTGAATATGCAGGGTACTTGGAGTCTGGACAAGTATTGTGTTTAACTCTAGCAACTGAAAGGTGTAAAGTCAAGGAGATGAATTCAAATATTGATCAACAAAGGGAACCTGACAACGGAAATAAAGAACCATGGGGTGCCTGAGTGGCTCAGTCTGTTGAGTGTGCAACTCTTGGTTTTTGCTCAGGTCATAATTTCATGGGTCCTGGGATTGAGACCTGTGCTGGGCTCCATGCTCAGCAAGGAGTCTGCTTGAGATTCTCTTCCTCTGCCCACCCCAACTCACGTGTGTGGGAATGCACATGTTCTCTCTCTCTCTCTCAAATAAATAAATTAATTAAAACAACAACAACAACAACAACAACAACAAAAGAACCACATACAAGGAATGGGTCTCACAGGTCAAATGAAATTTTCAAAAGTATATATAGGTATAAACAAAGCAAAAACGATCTGGAGTATAGAAGCTAAAAAACAAACAGAAAGGTTAATATAAAATGGTCAGGATGTAAGCCTCTGGACCTTGAACATGGTAAACACTGGTAGCTGCTTGTGATGCTGGCTATCTGGAATGGGAGGCAGACCTGCTGATTTAAAGAAGCTATTTATCTTGTATACTTTCATTGTTCAGCTCCTGAGTTTTATTATTTTCTTATTTACCTGGGAATTATCTATTGTCACTGATTGTAGAACTTCTCTCTTTATTTCCTATGTAAGGCAGTTGTTTTAATGCAGTGTTCTCAATGGGGGCAATTTGGTAATATCTGAAACTATTGTTGGTTGCCAGTGGACTGGACTGGATTATGCTACTAGAATTTATTGACTAGAGGAAATGCTGCTAAACAACCTAGCACACAAGGAAGTCCTTTATGACAAAGAATTATTCACCTTCAATATCAGTATCAATAGTGCCAAGGTAGAGAAACACTGTTCTAACAACAGTAAATGCATAGATTTGTCTATGATTTTTGTAGGTACTTAAGAGCAGAAATAATAAATGAAATAATAATAGTTCTCATATTTGATTAGACGTCAGATTTAAGAGGACTTTGAGAACCATGGGTACTAGGAGCCTTCTCTAGACCTGCTAAGTCAGAGTTTTAATGATTATATTTTATATTTTAAAGGAGTAAATAATTGCTTCTGTTGGGTATTCATGCTTGAGAGTAACTAAGGTATTATCTCCATTCCTGGCTTACTAGAAAAAAGGGATTTTATTTTCTTATTCTGTTTATTCTCATAGAAAATTCTTATTGATCTGTTCGTTAAATTCTGCCTCTAAGCACACATGGAAAAAATAGAAAAAAATATTCTACATCAAAATTTAACATCTCTACATATGAATTGAAGGATCAGGATAATTATTCAGATTATTAAAGTAACAGACATCATAAGAACTGTTGACACAGTTGTAGCATGCTGATACTCAGGGTTCAAACGATTTCTTTTTCCATGAGGCTTACATTGATCGTCACAGTGATGAAAACTAAGAAAACAGTTTCAACTTCTATTAAGCCTCATCCTTATTACTTCTGCTGTGTTTTTTATTAAAATAGTACTCTAACTCAAGTACCTGAGTAAATGTAACATAAATGTTTCTACCTTTTTCTTGTTAAAACATTTTTAAATAAATAAATCTCATTGCTTTTCTGACTGAAAATTATTACATGTTTTGAAAATTAAATTAGATAATACATAAGAATATAAGGACCAAAGTAAATAGTAACTAAATCACCTATTCAGAGTTAAAAACTTCAACCATTTAAAAAAAACTTTCAATGTTATTTGTATGTACACAAACATATATTAACAGCATTTCTTTAATTTAAAAAAGAATTGAAATAGTTTCTGCCTGGTCAAAGATACTGGACAAAGTAGCAGATATTGGACGAATTCTACTGCCAAAAATTATTATGAAAGCTGAATAATTCAGTAAGTGTTAATGTAACTGAATCTGTATTCCAAAAATTTCCCCAAAAGAGAGGGAGTTGGAGTCAGAAAGGCAAGTAGGAAAGGAAGTAAAGAAGGAAGGAAGAAGGGAAGGATTTCTTGCCTCCAGGTGGTTTCACTGATGAAATCTTCCAAATAGTAAAAGGAGAAATAATATCAATATTACAAACATTTATCCAAAAAATGAAAATGCGAGACTACCTTTCTGCTCATTCTATGGAGCCAGCACAACTCTGATATCAAAAGTCACAAGAAAACTACAAGGAAGCAGTATTACCTATAAATATAATAATATATAAATACAATAAAACCATTTCTAAATGAGGTTTATTCCAAAAATCCAAGGTTGGCTTAACATCTGTAGATCAAGGAAAAAAAAAAAAAACAACACAATCATCTTAATAGAGGAATAAAGTTCTTTGATAAATTTTAACATTCATTTAGTTATTTAAAAAACAAAACCAACCAAACAAAAAATCCTTTTGGCTAACTAAGAACAGAAAGGAACTTCCATAATCTGAATTATTTACAAAAAGCCTACAACTAATGTCATACTTAATGGGAAGAATTATTGACTATTTTTTTTCTGCCTTGGGCAAAGAGCAAAGATGTTCACTATCACCATTCTGTCCAACACTTTACTAGAGGTACTGGCCAATATAATAAAGAAAAAAAAAAAGAAAAACTAAGAGGTAAAAATTAAAAAGGAAGAAGTGACACCACCATTATTTTCAAAATGCCTCTATTACTTATTTAATAATTCCAGAAGGAGCCATAAACATTTATAATTAATAAGTGAATTTGGTAAAGTTAATACACCCAAATTGATAAACCAAAAATGTGTATCTTCATATACTAGCAAACAAACAAGTTAGAAATTATATAAAACATCATCAGTTAAAATTATGTCAAGTAGCATAAAACACCTAGAACTCATTTAAGTAAAACTGGGCAAGATACCTATACTGAAAATTTAAACATATTGCTGAGAAAAATTAAACACTTCAATAAATCCTCATGAATGGGGAGACTCATAAGAACATTTCTATTCTCCCTAAATTGATTTCATTGACCTCTGTAGGTATTCAATATCAGTTGGTGTTCAATGTTCAAGGAAAATTTTGGAGATGCAAGGAATATAGAATAGCCAAAGCAGTCTTTAAAAAGATAAATGAAATTGGAAGACTTAAACAACGAAAAATATACTATAAGCTATAATATTTAAGATAATTGATATAGGTACGTATGTATACAAAAAGACTACTAAGACATATTGGAGGTTCCAGAAACAAACCCACAGATAGGTAATTACCTAATTTATATAAAGACTCTTCTGTAATTTAGAGCAAGCTAGAGGTCGGTCTTTCCAATAAATGGTGCTGGAATCATTAAACAGTATCATAGAAAAAATTTTACAACTACCTTTCACTATTCAAAAAAAAATATTCAAGAAAGTTCATGATCCCTTGTTCAAGGTAAAATAATAAAGATTCAAGGGAAAACATGAGTATAATATCTTCAAGGACTTGAGAAAAACAAAGGTTTCTTAAATGGAACAGGAAAAGCATTAAACAAAGAAAAATTAATATTTTAGGGCATCAAAAAGTCATCTTCAACAGAGTACAAATGCAAATCACAGTGTGGAAAAGGACAGCTGCAATTTACATATGTGACATAGTACTCATACCTAGAATATGTAAAGAACTACACATTAATTTTTTTAAAAAAGATAAAGTACATGAAGAAACCTGGCCAAAAGCCTTAAACAGGAATTTCATCAATGAGAATGTCCAAATAACCAAAGTATATACATTTGGTCAGAATTATTAGTTATCATGGAAATGCAAACTTAAACAACATTGAGAATGCTAAACACCCACCAAAATGGTATAAATAAAATGATTGAAAATGCTTGTGTTAGTGAGGATGTACAGCAATTCAAGTTGGCATATGTTACTGTTGTAAACTGGTAAAACTGTCTTAGAAAATGCTTTGCCAGTATCCAAAAAACTAAACATACACTTACCCCATAACTTAGTAAATTCACCCTGAGTTATATACCCAAGAGAAATAAGTACATATAGGTACAAGGTCCCTTCAAGAATGTTCATAGCATCCTTATTCATAGTATCCCAAAACTGAAAATATCTGTCAACAGAGGAATGAGCGAATAAATTGTAATAAATTAAATGTGTATTAAATTGCAATAAAAAGAATAGTATACTGATACACACAACACGGATTAATTGTTTAGATATTATGTTGCCCAATCACTATCGACAGAAATCAAAATAAATGGTCAATTTAGGCTGATTTTATTCTAGCGAACAGTATTGGGTAAGCCTGGGACATTGGGCTATGACATAAATTACATAGTTTATCAACTACCACTGAGACCATTTCAAAAGGAAATAAGAGCCAAGGTTGACCAAAATGACTACATACCTCTGAACTCCCTCTCTCCCATAAACACAGCAAATGTACAGCTAAACGCTGGGCAATTACCTCTGAAAGAAATCCAAGAACTGACTCCTATACATCAAGTGAATGAAAAAATACCTATGGAAACAGGTAAGACTGAGACCCAATCTTGCCATACCCCACTCTCAGACCAGTGCCATACAATAAAGAGAGAACTTCCCAGTTCCGAGGTCCTCTCAGAAGGATGAAGGGCTTGAAACCCTTACTGACTATAGCTGTTAACACTTTATTGTATAGTTGAAATTTGCTAAGAGAGTAGACTTTAAATGTTCTCACACACACATACAAAAGTAAATATGTAAGAAGATGGATGGATGAATTTTAACTTGTCAGGGGAAATACTTTCACAATGTGTATGTAAATCAAATCATCACGTTCCATAGTTTAAATATCCCTATAATTTTGTTTGTCAATTTAACCTCAATAAATCTAAGAGGGGAAAAAAAACATTTAAAAAAAAATAAAGGGAAACAAGAGCCAAACTGAAAGGTTCGTCATTGGCCAGGGTTAAATATCAAAAGAAGAGTGACAACAATAGACTGAAATACTTCAAATAAGTAAAAATATACTTGTTCATAAAGATACCAAAATATATTTGTTAATCAATTCTGGAGGTTTCTAAAGCACCATATAATTGTTCTGAAATTAACAAATAATGGGAAAGAAATACATTTTTAATTACCCCTACTTTTCCAGAAAAACTGTTTCAGAGCATCCTGATTATTTGATGAAGAAACGTCATTTCTTGCCTCTTGTCAGATAATTGGCAACTAACAGATGTAAAAGGAATGATAAAATTAGAAAATCACTGTCTAGAACCACTTATAAATAACAAATCTAGGCAATGATTATCAATGGTTGCTAAAACTGTTAGATGAAAGGTTAATGGAAAACTTTATAATGGATGGATGTGTCTGAACACACCTGAACCTACTTATCTATCTTAACTTCACAATTAAAGGGAAAGCAGACATTATGAACTCCCTGACTTGATATAAAATGGAATACATCACCTATAGAGAATTAGTGCCACTGCTCCAAAATGCATATGAATCCAATCAAGGCTCTTGTTTCATCAGTTGAGAAAATGAGGGATCAGTCAGAATACTGGTGAAATGGACCCAGTTTAAATAGAAGTTTTGTGGGGTGCCTGGGTGGCTCAGCCGTTAAGTGTCTGCCTTTGCCTCAGGTCATGATGCCAGGGTCCTGGGATCGAGCCCAGTATGATCGGGCTCCCTGCTCCACATGAAGCCTGTTTCTCCCTCTCACACCCCCCTTGCTTGTGTTCCCTCTCTTGCTGTCTCTGTCAAATAAATAAATAAAATCTTAAAAAAAAAAAAGCATCTGGCTCCTGATTTCTCCTCAGGTCATGATCTCAAGGTTGTGGGATCCAACCTCAAGTGGAGCCCCACAATAGGCTCCAAGTTGGGCCCCACATCAGACTCCAGATAGGGCTCCGGGTCCAGGTCCACGCTCAGCATGGAACCTGCTTGTCTCTCTCCCTCTGCTTCCTGCCTCCCCGTTCTCTCGCTCTCTATCTCTTTCTCAAATAAATAAATAAATAAATAAAATCTTTTAAAAATTGAAAATAATGTAGAAGTTTCTTTTTAAATTAAAAAGCTTTAAAAACTATGTCAAGATTTATGTGCAGACCTTGTCTGCATCTCAATTTCAACAATGTCTAAAAATTTACTTTGAGATAATTGGATTAATTTTAGCATAGGTTAAGTATTAAATATCATTAAAGAATTATTAATTTGGTTAAGTGTGATAATGCCATTTTGTTTATACTTTAAAATATCCTCATCTGTTCCCTATATAAATGGAAATATTTATGAATGAAATGATATGATGCCTGAGATTTGTCTTTAAATACTCCAAAAACAACATAAATAATAGTGGTAGGGGAGACATGGGTAAAACAAGATGGGCTAAATAGCATTAATTATTGAAACTTGATGCTGGAAATGTGGATATTCGTTGTATGAATAGATATTGAATTTTTTTGCTTGTCTGACAATTTCCATTAAGAAATTTATATTGCCACTTTGTATATTTATCATTCATTCTCAAGGTATTATTTATCTTTTTAAGTTTTTATTAAATTACACTTAGTTAACATACAGTGTAATATTAGTTTCAGGTGTACAATTTAGTGATTCAACACTTCCATACAATACCCTGTGCTCATCACAAGTGCACTCCTTAATCCCCATCACCTATTTCATACATCCCCCTACCCACCTCCCCTCTGGTAACCATCAGTTTGCTCTCTATAGTTAAGTTTCTTGGTTTGCTTCTCTGTCTTTTTTTTTTTTTTATGATCATTTGATTGGTTTCTTAAATTCCACATATGAGTGAAATTATATGGTATCATATTCTATGATTTACTTTGCTTAGCATAATACTCTCTAGCTCCATCCAAGTTGTTGCAATGACAAGATTTCATTCTTTTTATGGTTGAGTAATAGTCTATTACCCATATATACCACTTCTTCTTTATCCATTCATTAGTCAATTGAAACTTGGGCTGTTTCCATAATTTGGCTGTTGTTGATAATGCTGCTATAAACATCAGGGTGCATGTGCCTCTTTGAATTAGTATTTTTGTATTCTTTAGGTAAATACCTAGGAGTGCAATTGCTGGATTGTATGGTAGTTCTACTTTTAACTTTTTGAGGAACCTCCATACTGTCTCCCAGAGTGGCTACACCAGTTTGCCTTCCTGCCAACAGAGTAAGAGGGTTCCCCTTTCTACATATCCTTGCCAACACATGTTGTTGGTTTTAGACATTCTGACAAGTGTGACATGATATCACATTGTAGTTTTGATTTCTATTTCCCTGATGATGAGTGATGTTGAACATCTTTCCATGTGTCTGTTGGCCACCTGTGTATCTTCTTTGGAAAAAATGTCTGTTCATGTCTTCTGTCCATTTTTAAATTGGATTATTTGTATTTTGGGTGTTGACCCTTTATCAGATATGTCACTTGCAAATATCTCCTCCCATTCCATACATTGCCTTTAGCTTTGTGGATTGTTTCCTTAACTATGAAGAAGCTTTTTATTTTGATGAAGTCACAATAGCTTATTTTTGCTTTTGTTTCCCTTGCCTCAGGACACATATCTAGAAAGAAGTTGCTATAGCCGATGTCAAAGAGGTTGCCACCTGTGTTCTCCTCTAGGATTTTTATGGTTTCAAGTCTCACATTTAGGTCTTTAATCCATTTTGAATTCATTTTTGTGTTTGGTGTAAAAAAGTGGCAAAGTTTCTTTCTTTTGCATTTGTTGTCCAGTTTTCCCAACACCATTTATTGAAGACACTGTTTTTTTCCCGTTGGATATTCTTTCCTGCTTTGTTGAAGATTAACTGGCCATATAGTTGTGGGCTCATTTGTGGGTTTCCTGTTCTGTTCTATTGATCAATGTGCCTATTTTTGTGCCAGTACCATACTGTTTTGATCACTACAGCTTTCTAATATTCCTTGAAGTCTGGAATTGTGATGTTTCCAGTTATGCTTTTCTCTTTCAAGGTTGCTTAGGCTTTTAGGGGTATTTTGTGGTTCCATACAAATTTTAGGATTGTTTGTTCTAGCCCTGTCAAAAAACTGTTGGTATTTTGATAGGGATTACATTAAAAGTGTAGATCGCTTTGGGGAGTACAGACATTCTCACAATATTTGTTCTTCCAATCTATGAGCATCAAATGTTTAAAGTTAAACTTTTATTTGAATTGTCTTTAGTGTCAGTAATCAGTAAGGTTAAAATTAATTTCTTTCTCTTCTGATAGATAATAAAACCTTTGTAAAGATGTAAATGTGTTATTAAAATGATTTTTTTAATTTACCATCTAGATATCACCATTCTTAATATTTCAAGAATGATATTCCAGGTTTACCTCTTTGAGCATATAATAATTATGATACATTATATCATTATTTTAATTAATAATTATTATTTAACATATAGTACTATTAATAACAAGAGAACTAACAATATATATGCCAGGACAAACAGTATAAGTGTTTTAAGTATTGCACATAAATGAGGTCATATATCCTCATGAAACCCCTATGATGAAAGTATTACTATTTTGTTTATTTTACTAATGAGCAACCTGATTCACAATAGGGTTAAATAACGCAGCTAAGGGGCACCTGGGTGCACAGTGGTTAGGCGTCTGCCTTCAGCTCAGGGCGTGATCCCGGCGTATGGGATCGAGCCCCCCATCAGGCTCCTCCACTATGAGCCTGCTTCTTCCTCTCCCACTCCCACTGCTTGTGTTCCCTCTCTCGCTGGCTGTCTCTATCTCTGTCAAATAAATAAATAAAATCTAAAAAAAAAATAATAACGCAGCTAAGATCACAGCTACTAGGTAAAGAAGATAAAAAACATACCTACACAATTCAACTTTGCAACCTAATTTCTCTCAACAAAATTTTAATAGAAAAGGACACCAACAGGAATTTGAGAATTGCTGAAATTAAAAAAATAGGTTTTCTTAAATCATTCTTGCAATTTAAAAATAAACACTATGGACTCTGGGAAATAAACTGAGGGTTTAAGAGGGGAGGATGGTGGAGGAATGGGGTAGCTGGGTGATGGGTATTAAGGAGGACACGTGTTGTGATGAGCACTGGGTGTTACACACAACTAATGAATCATCGAACACTACATAAAAAACTAATGTACTATATGGAGGCTAACTGAACATAATAAAAAAAACATTAAAAATAAACACTAAAATTAGTCTGGTCAACTTTTAGTAGGCTGATATGCATGATTTAATAACATTTCAAGTAGAATATGTCTATGCATATGAGATTAGTTCATAATGGATGTGTATCTGCTGGTACGTGCAGATGCTTTGGTAGGTTTTATCATTAGTACCAATCCAACATCTTAACTTCTTTCACATAACTTTACTATATACTTACTAATCATATTCATTTGGCCCAACATTAAACATTTTATTATATATTCATTTTTCATTTCTCTCTCTCTCTGTCTCTCACACACATACACACACACACACACACACACACACACACACAGGTAGATGATATGAAGACAGACATGCATGTAATCAAGCAACTTTTAAAGAACAAAAAAGTTGGCCCCAGTTTGGGGGAGGAAAATAATTACAGGCCTATTCTGAATATCTTACAGAATTTCTATAGTTATATTTTTAGTAATTTTCCAGTAGAAAGAAACTGCATGATAAAATGATTTGATTTGTTAAAAAAAATACATACAGAGTTAGATATTACTAGCACCATGTAGAACTATTATACAGTTCAGGAAAATTTAGTAGACTGAATTGCTGAAATTTATGATGAAAAATGGCAGAATTAGGACAAAATCTATGCATGAATGTCAAAACCTAAGCTTCTACGAAACAAACTACATCCTTTCCTTTTTCAGCTTTCTATTTTATCATGCTCTAGAACTGTTCATATATTAGTCATTTTATCCTTCAAAGTACCAAAAAATAAATAAATAAATAAAGCCCACACAGCTAATAGTGGCATTTTAAATGTCTTCACGGGTCTTTTTCCATTCTCACTTTCTACTTCTTTCTTAAATTACTTTTTCTAATGTACAATGTTTATAATAGCATACATTTCACCAGATTTTCTCTTTAATTTCTAATTTTGTTGATTTGTTTTAACACTGGGAGTTTTGAAAACCGATTTCACCTTTCATACACAGCTGTGAAAAATGATTCTTGACACCCATGCTGGACACGGATATCTTGATATCTACTCTTGTGCTTTTACTATGTCCTAGGTTGATAAGCATTGCCTCAGCTCTGGAAGACTGAGTACTTTCCAAGAATTTATAATTCCACACCTTTTCTCTTCATTTGACTCGTGATAATGAACAGAGTTCATTGTAGATGCAGGTGAAAGGGCTTATGAAAATATAGTAATTTCCATAGGACCAATGCTCTTAGCTGTATTGGAGGTTATACAGTGCACTTTTCTTCAGTTTTAGTCTGACCTGATGTCTGAGGCCATGTCTAAGCTGCCCTTTTCCTTCATGTTAGAGGACATAGTGGATTTCTTGATGCAGTTCTCTGCATCTGAATTAGTCAAAGAGATTTTACAATTGGCTTCTTGTGATTCTGGGTTGTGATTCATCTTCTTTGACCTGCATCCACTCTTGAGCAGGACTTTTTTCCCCTTCCAATGACCCGAATGTCCTGATAACTTCATTTACAGAATCTTTCTCTCTGTACTGAGACATATTTGCCCTCTGATAGCTCCAAGGATCAAGGATCTGTCGATGACAGAGTCTCTACTTCCTATCGAATATGCAGACAGGCAGAAAGAACTGAAAATGGCTTGTGCATATTCTACCGGATTTCCCATAGCCTATTTACCTACCATCTCTGAGTTGTTCCATGGTGTCTGTTTCCCTCCCAAACTCACAGTGTTTAATTGGTGACCTGTGACAAATTCACTCACTGGGGAATTACAATAGCTCCTGCCCTTGCGTATTGCAAGTCAGACAGGACCTTGGTGAATATCATTACTGGCCTGGGAATTTACAAATTATTTCCCTTTCTTATAGTCAAATCTTATTGCTGTAATATTTCTTTAATTCCTCTACTCAAAACAAGGATTTATTTCTCTATGATTTGCATCACTGAATATGCATCTTATTTTAGTAGGAAAAACATATTACCTCTACATTGATTTATTCTTTACAAGGCAAGATTCTTTTAATTAACTTATTCTTCTGGTTATGTAAATTTTCTTTCCTTTTTCAATGATTTTTCTAAGGCAGTTTTTACAGGAGGATCAAACATTTTTTTACTTATTAAAGTAAAATTTATATACAATAACATGTACAGATAATAAGTATGGAGTTGAGTTTTCATAAATGTGTACAACCATGTGAAACTCACACTAATAATGATCTATAGTATTTCTACAACTGTAGAACAATCATGTATGTCCCATTCTAGTTAACCACCATCTCCCACAGGCATCCAATGTCTTGGTTTCTATCACCACAGTGTTTGCCTATATTATATGGACAGAATCTTACAGTGTATATGCTTTTACTCCTTTTACTCAACATGTTTGAGATACAAATTGTGGTACATATTAGTTTATTCTTTATACTGCTGAGTACAATTACATTTTATGAATATACTGCAATTTGTTCATCTCTTCTTCTGTTGATAGACATATCGTTTGTTCTAAATGTTTTTTTTTTCCACTGTGTAATCATTTCTCACTGGTATACAGATGGACAGTTGATTGTTACAGAATAAATCAACTGCTCATCAACAAACCAGCAGGAAATTCATCTTCTGAAATTACTAAATTCAACCATCAGTTATAGTTTTGTAGATTCCTTGGGATTTTCTATGTAAAAATTCATGTGGTCTACAATGAAGTTTAATTTCTTCCTTTCCTACCTTTTGTCTTTTTATTTGTCTTGATAGTCTCATTCCATTGATTGGGACTTCAGGTAATATTAAATATAAGTGATATGAATAGGCATGTTGGCTTAATCCTGATCCGAGGAGAAATCAGAGGGAAATACTTCATCATTAGTTATAATGTCAATAGTAGATTTACTTTTATGTCCGTTATCAGGTTTAGAATGTGCCCCTGTATTCCTAGTTTACTGAGAGTTTTGATACACATGGGCATTAACTTTTCTCACATACTTTTTCTGCATCTCTTAAGATGATCATATGCTTTTTCTCCTTTATTCTGTTAATATGACAAAGTGCATTGACTGATTTAATATTGTGAATCCAAACTTGCATTTTTCAAACAAATCCCATATAATCATGCTGTACTTATATATTAATGGATTACATTTCCTGATATTCTGTTAAGGATCTTTACATCCATATTAATGAAGGAAATTTGCAAATTATTTCTTGTAATGTCAAGTAAAGTTTTGGTATCAGGGTTTCTGCCTTTATAAAATTGAGTTTCTATTAATGCCCATAGTAAAGTAGTGCTTCAGTTTTAGCCAATAACTGATACATACCTTTAACTGGCCCAGCGTTTTAAAACATCTAATCTCTTGGTTGCTAAAATCATCGGGGAATAGGTCTACACATTTTCTACCATCATTTACCAATCTCTCATTCACAACGTCTTTCACAATCAATCTACTTTCAGTACCACTCAGAACGCTGTCAATGACTTCAATTCTAGTAGCTTCAAACTTGAATTCCAAGCCCATATTTCTGTTTTCCATCTTCTCCCATTAGAATATGTATGGCCATCTCATTCTTAATACTTTTAAAGGAGAACACATCACATTACCTTCCAGTTTACTCCACATCTGAGCTCTCAGTGTCTTCCAATGGCATCGATATCATGCCTATTTCCTAAACTAAAAATCATACGCTTTGAGTCTTGTTTCTCCTACATTTTATAGATAGTTAACTGATAGTGCCTATTGGTTCTAGTCCTGAGATTCTTGTCATATTAAGATGCTTCTTTAAGTCTCACTGTTCAGATTTCTCTTTTTCATTGTCTAGACTACTACACTGGCCGTCTATATGATCTCATTCCTTCCAGCCTTCTCCCACCCCTCCAATCCATCTTAAACATTACTATGGATTTTATCTCGTGAATGCATAGGTCAGATCTCACCATTTCCCTCCTCAAAACAAACAAACAAACAAAAAAAACAAAAACAAACAAAAACAAGCCTGTAATTATCTTATCAAGTTAGAAAGGAGTTTCACATCCAAAGGCTGGAAATTCCATATTCTAACCCTCCAGAATAATCTCCACACTTTTTCTTTATGTTCCTGTCCAGTATCAAAACTGAGTAACTTATTTTCCTTTGTATTCCACATATATTCCTGAATTCATCCCTGTGTTGATTTTAATTCCTTAATCTGGACCTCTTCCCCTTCTAACCACACAAACTATAAGATAGTGGTTAATAATACAAACTCTGAGGTACTCTTAACAACCTTATGACAAAATGATCAAATTCTAATTATACCAAATGTTTTCTATTGGACTACACAATTTTTGAAGGTAGGGTCTGAGTCTGATTCTTTATTTTTTTTTTATGATTTTATTTATTTATTTGACAGAGATAGAGACAGCCAGCGAGAGAGGGAACACAAGCAGGGGGAGTGGGAGAGGAAGAAGCAGGCTCATAGCGGAGGAGCCTGATGTGGGGCTGATCCCAGAAGCCAGGACCACGCCCTGAGCCTAAGGCAGACTCTTAACAACTGAGCCACCCAGGCGCCCCTGATTCTTTATTGTTATCCCAAAATAAACAGCATATTATTTTGCTCCTGGTAAAATTACAGTAACTATTTGCTGCATGAATTAGTTTCCACTGACTTGCTTTCTTTATAAAAATAAAAACGCCATTGGTAGCCACTTTAAAGTGACAAATTGTCTTAGCTACATTAGACTTGATCTCTACAACTAAACTATGTCCTTGAGTAGGATGTAAAGAGTTAGTTTAAGGACATTAATGTGTTTGAATCTGGGGAAATAATACACCTTTAAATTATTTACTAACCAAGGCCACATCATATCTTTGTTTTGAATCTCATAAAGAGTTTTAAGTTAATGACCTTCATCTCCATTAGCTCTTCACTTGCTGTCTGACTGAAATTATGAGATTTTATAATTTCTCTGGAGACCCTCAGTTAAGAGTGAAAAATCTTCAGATTTTTTAAAGATCTTTATTTTGGTTTCAGATAAATAATTAAGTTTATTTTTAAATTTTATTTTATTAATTTTATCTGCATTAAAATAAATAGCCAAATTTATTTAGAAAAGAAGATCCCATTTTACTCTCTCATGTGGAAAATAACAACATTTAACAGAACACTTTGGCAACTTAAGGGCTCTAGCACTTTAGCCAGACATAGAGACAATAGCAGGTATCTGGCATGGTAAGTCTCAGCGTGGCAGTGAGAATTGTTATCACATGTGGGACTTTCTTTGTAGCTCCCCAAAACTATTGAGGTTTCACTTGACAGGACTCTGAGGTCCTGCACAGGTATCTGGGGCATACATTTTAGAAATATGTGTGTTGCTATTGTTAAGATGATCTCATTAACACCTATAGATTAAAAGGACAGAGAAACTTGTGTCTCCACAGATTTCTGTCTTTTATGTCACTTGGTATTTCTACTATTATTTAATCATTTTTTCTCACACTTACTGGAATGAGGAGGCATACACCAATGCTTACTCCAGAATTATTTTTTTAACCATCTTGTGTCACAGGTGGTCAATGTATGCCTTTTAGTTACCCAAAGATGACAAATATTGCAAAATCCTTTCTCCACTCTTAGAAATATTGAATTATATTGCATAGTTTAAAATGCAAATGTTTACAAATAACAGACCTAGTATTTCCAGTATTTCAGATGAATATTTTAGTGTTTCTCACCTACCCAATCCTTGGGAATGTAGCCAAATATTTTGGACATCTAGGTAACTTAAATTTTTTAATAAACCATGACTTAATTTAACCACGACTTAAACTTTATAATTAATCTTGTGAAGATCCACAGAGCAATGATTTTCTTTGAATACTGATAGTTATTGTTCACTGACAATATGTCAGAAATGCCATAATATGCCATATTCACATAGTCTGCTAGCAACAGATATATATACTAGCTGTGTATGAACTGTGCAGGTCCACTTATCTGCAGATTTTTTTTTGATAAATACAGGATAACACTGTAAATGTATTCTTCCTTCTAATTTGAATAGCATTTCCTTTTCTCTAGCTTACTTTATTATAAGAATACTGTATATAATACATACAACATACAAAATATGTGTTAACTGACTACGTCATCATTAAGGCTTCTGGTCAGCAGTAGGTGAGTAATAGTAAGTTTGTAAGTGGATTTTTGACCGTGCAGGGAGTTGGCGCCCCTAACCCCTGTGTTGTTCAAGGGTCAATTGTATATGCACATATACCGTGTGTATGAAGGGGTGTGTGTGTGTGTGTGTGCACGCTGATAGTTTGGAAACTGCAACTTCTGGCGATTTTCTGTAAGTCTCCAAGTGTAGATATTTTGGGCAAAAATACACAGTTCATAACTATTTAAATTATTAGAGGTTGAATTTACAATGGCGAGAACAGAATAGAAATGCATTAGAATGATCTGAGAATATATAAAGCAACTTCAAAGAGGAAAAAAATATCTTATAATTAGGATGTAAATTATGCTTCTAAATGGTTTGAATCATTTGGATATTATATGCATCTGTCTGCCCACGTGTTATAAAAGTCCTTTGTTCCAGTGTGTGATTTCTTGTCTAAAATCAGGTAAACCTACCCTGCAAATGTGAAAAGATGTCTTATATTAGAATATTTCTAAACTATTTCTTTAGCCTGAAAAAGAAAATTGATTTGACAACACACATGAAAGTATAACGACGGGTTACTGATTTTTATTTTTCACACATTTTTCCTAAAGCTTTCGGATTCAGATTTTATGTGAATCACTCTGTATTTGTAAACCACACGTTTTTGGTTTCAGTCACTGTATCAAATGGTTCCAGGTCTTTGCTGAAGTCATCCATGAATGTAAGGAATGACATTTTGCTAGCAATGCACTTTATATCACAATAACAAGCCTGAGCTTCTCTTTTGTGGAATGACCCTGAAATGGGTACAACTGGGAGAGATGAGGATCTCACAAGGTTAGTGAATATTTTTTTTATTAGGTGAAGCAAAGTATTTGCTCTGTCAACTTACTTTTGTGCTTCAATGATAATGGGACCTTTTAGAAACACAAATAGTCTCTCCCATACCATGCCTGATAAGTTTCCATTTGTTACATCCGTATACACTGGATTTCCTCTAGCTGGCTTTCCTTCCTACAAAAGTTTCTGAAATTCAAATTCTTCTTATTATATCTGGACTCTCTTCTGTGTTGAGGCTGCCAATGCATTTCTGGGTTTTAGTTCAACATAAAAAGAACTGGTATATATAAATACAGATGAAACAGTATAATGACTCTTCTATAGTCTTTTAGAGTTATCTTGGGTTTGGCGGCAGTCACTGTTTCTTGAACCTAATCTCAGTTTTAACTTTGACTATTGATATCAGTTCCCAGCCACCCACCACCCTCCTTTCCTGTCAACAATATCATTTGTAATTTCCAGAATATAATTTTTTATATAGTCTTTTCTGGTATGTAATGTTTTGTTTCCTTTAAACCTTGTGGTTTTATAAACATTTGTAACATTTATTCTGTATACACTGTGTGCTACCCTCTGTTCAACACAAAGGAATACCTCACCTTTTATATCACCCTGTTTTACCTCAAAGAAGGCTGTGCAAAGCATGTGTCATTGTGGTCTTGAGGTGTTAACTTTCTCTAGTATTAAAAAGTTAGTGATCCTATTTTGTTAAGATAGACTGCTACCAAGCCTAGTCAGGAAGCTATATATGAAATTTAAAGTAGTGTTAAAGCCAAGCGAGTTCAAGTAAAAAGAATAAATTAAACTAATTCTTGATACTTTTAATCTAAAATCCTATATACCAATACTGGTAGTTGCAAGAGCCAGGTTTAGAATCTGGCAAACCTAATTCTCAGTTCTTGCTCTGTCAACCATTGTTAACTTTTAGTACTATAAGTATAAGTGATAACTATATATAATATATTAAGTAAGTAATAATTATTGCTTCCATTCTACCTAAGTAAATGAGATGCCATAATTCATTTACATGCAAGTATATGATATTTACATAATATATGTATATTGGAATTATTATGGAGGTTTGCTTGAGAAAAGTAGCTTGTGCAATATCCAACAGATAGTGGCTAGTACAAAGTCCATCAGAGAGTTGAAACTCAGTAATAGTTGGGAGACTGCATGTCAGAGATTTGCTCTCCAATATGGTAACTATTAATCATATGTGGCTATTTAATTTTAAATGCAAATGAATTACAATAGAATAAGATTTTTTTAAAAAAAATCAGTTCTTTGTTATATTGGCAACACCACGTGTTCAGGAGCTACGTGGAGCTTATAGCTGTCAGACTGGATAGTGCAGAAGCTTTAAGAGAAAATACTGGTAGATGAAAGGATGGTCTTTGGTGTCAAGTAGACCTGACTCCAAATCTCAACTCCACTACCACCAGATGATTTTGACAAGGTTATTTTATTCCATCTATTAAGTATCATATTGATCTTGAATTTTGAGTGTGGACTGCTAAGACTTCTGTTTCACAGAGCCTTCAATGATCCTTGTGTAGCCACAGAATCATAGGATTGTAAAACAGCCTAGCCACTTGAAGAAAAAAAAAAAAAAAACAGGGAAGACCCAAGGAAACAGAACCACAAATTCAAATGAATTTCATTGTCTCTCTGTGACAAATCTTCACTCCATTTGTATGTTGTCTTCATGGTCTTCTGTTTACAGGTTCTTCCACTTACCACAGAGGAAAGGCTTTTGTCTCCCCAACTCCAGTAAGAAACCCTCAAAGAATCCCTCTGTTTTTGAGACTATCCCAACAGCATCAATCAGTGTCGTTTGAGAGGGTGAAGTACAGCCATGTTGCAAAGGGCTCAGCTAAAATCAGTTTAAGGGACCAGAGATGTTTCATCATATTAAAGTTAGAGCTACCATTCAGATCACTGATGGAGTAGTTTTCCGCTCCAAGGAAAAAGAAGCCAAACATGGAGGTCCTCTATTGCCCTAAGACCCTGTCAGAGGACACAATGGCAACTACTACAAGTTACATGATGTATGCCTTGCAAAGTGTTGTGAAGAGCAATTGAAAAGTCATCAATAAAGCACCACGTCAAATGCCTAGCTTATAGTAGAATTTCAGTAAGTGATAATTGTTGATTTTTTGGTTACTTTTATTAATTATTAAGATACACAAAGAAGCTTGACTCTTTTACGTCTCTCTTTTCCTAGGTAGTCTTGCATAAATGTAGAAATTAGCTGGTAAGAGTTATTAATGGTCAATCACTTCTTCTATAAGGCTTTATTTCAACTACAACTTTCCTTCAATCTCTTCCACTAAATCTATTTGCCAGTCAGACCATAGCTTACCCAAATGCCCTCCTTTGCTATTCTCTTTCATTTACTTCGAATGTTCTACAACTTTTTCCTTTTTCTTACTTCCCCTGTGGAGCCTCACCTGACTGCTGCAATCCACTTGGCTCCACTTTCTTTTCTGAATTGTTGTAGTAACTACTGCCTATATCTCAGTATTATGGTGCACTTAATAAATTATAAGGTATATTTTTTTCCACATTTAAATGTCTCTGAATCTGAAGTGGAGTGTGTCTTATAATTAATGGTATCTCACAGACCCTGCTGGCATAGAAGAACATCCAGAATACAGAGCACTTTAACTCACAGGAATCAGATGTTTATGGGAAGGAGTTGGATGAGATGATGAATTAGACATTTTCTTTCTGGATAAATAGTTGTAAACAGAAAGTATATTTTGTAGTTTAAATACTCAATTATATAAATATATATGAGCTATTAAATTTCCATTGGTAATCATTTATTTAACTTTTGTATACCTAAAACTTCCATATGTACAAAGATTATTTCATAAGTATAGAACACCCAAATTAGCATAGGAATACATTTATAGCTCCTGATAAATGTTGCCAAATTGTTTTCCTAAGTGGTGTTATCAATTTACAATTCCACCAGACAAGTATTAGCACTTCCTAAATAAGTGTTTTAATAATTTTAACCATCCAGAGAATGCTCATCAGAAGATCAAGTCTTTCAGATTCAAAGTCCCATGATATTTTCATGTCATATTGCTGGTTGCATAAAATAAACAGAATTTCAGTTCATCCAGAGGGCTCCTATTTTTAATCAGTCATCATTTAACACACTATTGGTTAGAGACCCAAGTACCTTCAGAATCAATGGGAAATATCCTTTATTTGTATATTCTGTTCATCATCCAACTTCAAAATTTCAATATCAGGCTAGATTTTAGCACAGTTAGTGTATACACAGAAAGAAGTCTGTGGCAGAGTCACTAAAATAGAATCTCTGTTAAAGGCATTAATATATTCTCTAGGCTTGGTCCCTGCTATACAAGGTGCTGTTCAATGGGCATCACTTGGGAGATTATTAAAAGTGTACACTCTTCAGGTTTTATGCTTACTTCTAAGACCTCCTGCATTATAAAATGTATTTTCAAGATTTCCCTTTTGGTTCACATACACATCAACATTTGAGAACCAGCGATATAGGTGGTTATGAAGTCACATTAAGAAAAACTGTTCTTAGCTCTTAAATGTTTAACAACTGCTATCATTGCTGCAGGTGACATTCACAACAAAATCCAGAGAGAGGAATCCCTTTCTCCTCCATGGATCTGTGCTTTAAATGTGTAATTATTTTTAAAATTATTCTAATGTGTGACATTCCCATGATCTGACATTATTTAACTTTCCGTCTCATCCAATACTCTTTTAAGTATGTCTCCTCTACTATTCCTAGTAGGTTTGCTTTCTTTTATCAATAGCACTGTGAAATTTCAATAACCATTCACCACTTAGACCACTTAGCTGTTTCCAGTCATTCACTCAGATTTTTTATTTTATTTTTATTTTTATTGAGAGTCAGTGGCAAAATAAATGAAGCAAATGGTTTTACTGTTTTAAAATGTGCATATACCACAAAGATAATATTCTGAGAAAAATTCACTCAGGTATGATCTCTGATGAATAATGTACTGAACTCCATTCATTTATTCAACAAATATTTAATGAGCATCTACAACTTGCTAGATATAAGTGCTAGGGATTTCACAGTGAACACACAAAAAAATATTCTCAGAAAACTCAGATAGCAATGATTACCATGAAGAAAATAAAGAGGGCAATGAGCCAGAGTAGCAGAGGGTGTGGTAAGAGAATTATAGGCCACCATTTCTCTCTGGAACAATGCTAGTTTACATACATCAAATCTTAGCCCTATATTTAGTATTTTGGTGCCAATTTAGAATTTTTTGTGTGTGGATATAACTTATCATTTCTACTGTCACCTTGGTTACTCTTGAGATCAGAACTGAAAACTAAAAAAATAGGGTTTTAAAGGGAAATCTTGGGGCGCCTGGGTGGCACAACGGTTAAGCTTCTGCCTTCGGCTCAGGGCGTGATCCCGGCGTTCTGGGATCAAGCCCCACATCAGGCTCTTCAGCTATGAGCCTGCTTCTTCCTCTCCCACTCCCCCTGCTTGTGTTCCCTCTGTCGCTGGCTGTCTCTATCTCTATCAAATAAGTAAATAAAATCTTTAATAAATAAATAAATAAATAAATAATACAGGGAAATATTTTCTACATGCATATTGTAAGATTCTGTGATAAATAATAAAGAGAGAAAGGAAACCCTGGTTGCCTTATAAAATATGAATAAGGTCATATACTACAACTTAGGTATTGTGCATTATTTTAATATATGGCTTGTTTATTTTTATATTCTTGTTTAGGATGAAATTCATTCTATTAAATCATGGCCCAGAGAAGTTAATTAACTTGATCTGGCTCACATATGGTCCAAGGAAACAAACAAATAAAAACATTGTAACCTGGGGATTTGTAACTCTACAGTGCGACCAGTTTCTTCTCTTTTTCTTCCTAACTACAAAGAAAATAAATAGAGGATTGTTGGGCAAGCCCCAAGAAATAAAACTTGCTCAGAAGAAGCGATAGTTTGAATTAAGAAAGACAATGGGGCAAATGGCACAAATACAAATGGAAACTTTGTGAACCCTGGGGACCCAAGGAGGTCCAAAGCATCTATAAGGGGAGGTCCAGGAATGCATGGACATGCATTTGGGACTTCTTTCTAACACAGTTACTTCTTTTCTGGCTCAGTATATCTTTACTCCAAGGAGACAGGAAGGAAGTTCAGAAAGAAGAGGAGACATAGCTATACCACATACTATACTAAATACTATACAGCTTTATGTAGATATGAGAATGAAACAAATAGAAAACTAAACTCAGAAACATACCTGAAATACCTTTAAAAATACAAAGAAACCACACAGTGAGTTTCTGCTGAGTACTTCCTGACTCCTTTATAAAGAACCAATTATTATCTGGCCATCTGTTATGGACTGAATATTTGTGTCCCCTCCCAAATTTGTATGTTGAATCATAAGCCCCCTTGCGATGGTACTGGAGATGGAGTCTTTGGGAGGTAATTAGGTCATGAAAGTGGAGCTCTTATGAATAGGATTAGGGCCCTTAAAAGAAGGGACAAGAAAGCTTGTTTCCTCTCCTGCTCTCCTACCATGTGAGGGTACAAGAACATGGCCAATTGCAAATCAAGTTAAGTGCCCTTATCAGAGATTACATCTGCAGGCACCTTGATCTTGGACCTCTTAGCCTTTAACTCTGGGAAAAAAAAAATCTGTTGTTTAAACCACTCAGACTGTGGTATATTGTTATGGCAGCATGAACTAAGGTGCCACCTGAAAAATCTAAAAATATTTAATGTAGATGATGAGTATTTCAAACATATGATCCCTACAAAATGCTGTGTAGATATTGTTAGATCTCTTTTCCTTTCCCCCCCTCTTTAGTAATGATGATGATGATAATGATGACGATAAAATACATACAAAGGTTAGGAGAATGATAATAATATATAAATAAGATCTATCTTTTGAAATAAAATATAAAAGTAGAAAAGATAAATACAATCTGGATAGAATTAAACATGTGCATTTGGTACAATTCAAGAAAGCACAGACCCTATGAATAAAGAGATGAACAAACAGATTCTATGAAACCTGCTCACATTCAGGAGTTGGCAGAAATTAAAAAAAAATAATCTAAGGACAAAAACATAAATTATAAATTTAAAAACTACAATATAATCAGTAGCGACAGAAAAATAAGCAGATAATCGAGATAAAGGACAAATTTGAGACTGTCTGAGAAGGTAGAAGTTAAAATGCAAAACCACAGGTGATCATGTAAGTGAATAAATATGGAGGACAGAAAATGTACATGCAACATGATTATGCCTGATGACTGACAGTTTACAAATAAAAAACAGGTTAACTTTCATTGAAGAAAAATTAGATGTATAGATTGTAATCAACCCCAGATTAAAACTGAAGAAAGGGGGGATGCTACTTAAGCATAGCCTGATACAATTTAAAAGTTTAAGTATCAGGGACAAATTCCTAAAAATATAAGGAAAAAGGAATATTAAACAAAATGAAAAAAAAATCATGTCAAAGAGTTGCAAGCACGAAAGAGAAATAAACCTGTTTTCAGCTTTCTCCACTGAAGTTCTAAATTCCATAAGACATTGGCACAAAATCCACAGAGAACTTTCATGACAAGGATGGTCAAAGATTAAGATTAATAACACTTCTCCCAGTCAAGTTGTTAATGCAGGTATATATTAGGGGGGGGGAGATTAGATTTGTAAGAATCAATGAAATAAATCTTGAATTTTGGTCCTAGAAGAGAAGAAATGAAGCTATGATCAAACCATGAAGAGACAAAATGATGATCTTTAGAACTTAAGGTTTAGAAAAATGTGATTGATAGATTGCATTGACCACCGAAACCTGTGAATAGGAATTAATTCTAAATGCATGTAAATAAGGTAACAGAATGGAAATTTCATTAATAATTCTTAAAATAGAGCATGCAAAAATGTCAAAATGATTTAATCATGAACCTGAGGACTCAATGACTTATAAATTGAAACCATAATTTTCTTTAAAAGGTAACTGAGAAGGTCAGAAGTAGCAAAAAATAAACATGAGCTTTTTTAAAAACTTTATCTCACATGAGAGAAATTTAATATAGACTAATTTTTGAAAGTTAGAATACAAAAGTTCTCGTTTCAAGTATTGCATCACTTTTTATCCTTTAGAAATTTTACTGAAAATATTTAAAAACGTAACTCATTTAGAAAAAGAATTAAAATTTGTCAAAAAGAGAAAAGAAACCTGTGATTTTGTCTGGAAGTTGGACTAACATACTTGAAATTTCTCTCAGTACAAATACATAACTATGTTGCAACATAAAATATTTTAAGTAACTAGCTTAGCTAACAGAAAACAATAAACATTTTCAATTGATAGACCAAAACCTGTGTATGTTTACAGTGGCTTTATTTATAATAGCCCAACTGGAAACAATCCAAATGTCTATCAACGGGTGAATGGATTACTAAATTTTGGCTTAGTCATAAAATGGAATATTACTAGGTAAAAAAAAGAATGGACTGCTGACACATGCACCAATGTAAGCAAATCTCTAAAATATTTTCTTTTTTTTCTTTTTTTAAAAGATTTATTTATTTATCTTAGAGAGAAGTGGGGGAAGGGCAGAAGGATCAGAAGAGAGCATCCTAAGCAGACTCTGAGCTGCATAAAGAGTCCTGTGAGCACTGAGTCTGAAATGGGGTTAGATCTCACGATCCATGAGATCAAAACCAATAGTTTGAACACTTAACTGCCTGAGCCACTCAATTGCCCCTCTAAAATATTTTCTTGAGTGAGAGAAAACAGTCATAAAATAACATATGCATGATTCTATTTACATTAAAGTCACAAAATAGGCAAAACTAGCTAGGGTGATAAACCTGAGAACATGGGTTGCCTGGTGACAGGGAGACTGATCAGAAAGGGATTTGAGAAAATATGTCAGGGTAATAATATTGTTTTCTATCCTAAATGGGGTGTGGTTTATATCTCTTTGAACTGGACACTTAAGATTCATACATTTGATAGTGTGTAAATACTAACTCAAAAAGGAACAATTCCCTGGGTAATGTTGCTCTGATGTGTATCCAGAGTGAAATAAAATCATAACAATCTCATACCATCCACAATGAAAATTTTAAAACTTCTGCACAGAAATTTGCTTCCATCCCTCCCACACATTTCTCTCATTTGATGACCCTGACTCCTACTTTTTCCTAGAGAAAAAATAGAAGCCATCGGTCAGGATTCCGTCAACTACCCCATAACCAGTTAGATAACTTCCAAATTCCCACTATCTGCCCCCTGTCCCTTCTCCCCTCTAATTTGTATGCACTCAAATATGCTATATTGATTTCTTTCTTTTTTGTCCTGTACAGTAAACATATCAGGGACTATATCTTCTCATTCTTCCTTATTTAATCTCATCTTTTCAAATTTTGCTCCGTACTTACAAAACCCAAGACTTTCTAACAAAAATAAAAGCAACAATAAAAGCTAAACAAAATTACTGTACATTTTTTCATCTCCGGATACCATCCTAACTCTGTCCCTTTTAACTATGTTTACGCTATCTTTGTTTCCATTTCTTCATATTTTGTCAATTTTAATACATAATAACTCTATCAATAAACTATTATCCCTAAGGTCTCCTTTTGAACTTCATGCTGCTATATACAATCATCATGTTTAGATCTCATCTTGAATTATACTGAATAATTTTCACACTGTTGACTTTTGTTTCCAGCATAAAACCCTCCTTTCTCTTGATTTTCTGGGCATATAACTTAAGTATTTATTCTTTCTTTTTCTGTCCCTTCTCTCAGGCTCAGTCATCACCATCAGCTACATAAATGTTGAAATTCTTAAAGGAATATTCTAGGTGTTTTCTTCTGTTCACTTTCTACTTCCTCCCTAACTAATTTCATCTATAGCATGGCTAGATATTGAGGTAGGAGGTAAGTCACCAAAGCTCAAAAATATAAGGCAAGAGTCAGGTTGTTATAAAATCATCATCGAGAGAGGAAACAATTAAAAAACAATGACGATAATAAGTATTATATATAATGGAATATTATAATAACTCAAATTGTGCAACAGTGGGCTGGAGAAAAAAGGAAGGCAAAGAGAACTGGCAATTGCCTGTGTGATGTCCAGTCAGTGTTATACATAGGGCGAAAGTGGATTTCAACTTGTCTTAAAGAAATAGGCTAATTTAGTCACTTGACAGTTACTACCTTTGTTCTGGGTGATTTTTGTTAGATGGTGATCTTAAAATATAAAATATATTTACCATTTAATAAAGTTATACTTAATGACTTATCATTTAAATAACTTTAGTAATAAATACTGTTTGTGTACCTTGAGCTACAAAAACATAAACTCTTCTGAGGTTAGAGACTGGAAAAATCAAATTTTGTCAGTTTTGTAAACTGGTTTTTATCTTCTAAGCAACTAATTATCAGTCAGCACTCATATATTGAACCTCTTTATCAGTGTTTCATTTCACTTCTTATTTTCCAACAAGATTAAAATCTGTTTCAATGGTAATGACTGAAGACTGCAAAGTACATCCATTGAGCTTTTCACACATTCTATATACCAGAGACTTTGTGCTTTGCTTGGCTGATATTTCCATAGCCAGTTATGTTTCTAAAATGCAAATCTGATTACCTCTTTTCCTCAATTTTTAATGCTGCAATATTGTGTACATGTTAAAATTAAAACAATATTTTGGGCCCCAAACATGTCATAATCTGATCTCTATCGATATTAATCATGTTGTAGCTCCAGAATATGACCCTTTTTCCCACACATTCCCATTTCCTCTTGGCCCAGCACATGTGTATCCCAGATAGGAAGGCTCTTCTGTCCCAGCAAAGAGTTTGAGTATGATCTAAATACTTCCTTTGTACTCTATTACAACTTGTCTATATGCAGGTCTTCCTTTGGGTTCTCAAAGGTAGTACTATGTAGACTTCCATCACCAAATACTAATTTTGCCTAGGGTGTGAATCCTTTCTGTATCCTCAGAGCTGAGCTTAGCGGCTAGTGCACATTAAATGTATAGTGAGTGATTAAATAATTGAAAAAGAAATGAATCAGTGAATAAGTGAAGGAAAGTGACCATTGACCCCAGATCCTTTGAATGGCTTACATAAAGCCAAAACAAATATTAAACATAAAAATGTTTCAATCATGTACTCATTCTGTCTTATTGGTATTTTGTTAAACTTGTTTCCTTATTAGATGTCTATAATAAAGCATAAGTCATAAATCATTATCAATTTAAAAACTCCTAAATAATCTGTATGTTTCTGGAGCAAAAGGACAGATATCCCTGACAAGCTTCTCCCGTCTGCTGGTAGGCCTCTTGCTGCTCCTTTTAACATAGTTTGGAAGTGGAAAGCTATATTGTTAGTAGTGTAGAGCTTTCAAAAGTGGTAAATGCAGTTTGTGTGCCCATTTTGATGTTTTCTTTGAATCAAAATAAGAATAAATTTGGGAGGAAAAATTTTGTCTCTGAAATGGTACATATCTTTAGTATAAATGCAGTATAATTAAGATTTTTTGCAGCATACCATATTACACAAGGAAACAGTTATTTTATATGTGGCCAGGGTATAGCATGGTTCCCACACACATGCGTACATAATAAAAAGAAACATGTGTTGGTAAAAATGAAAGATAATGAATCAAATTAATTTGTAATTTATTTTTCAAATATCATTTTAATCCATCTTGAGTCAACTTCATTGTACCTGAATCTATATAATAGATAATACAGATTTCTAAAAGTCAATTTTTGTTGATACCCCACACAAGTTAGCACGTGATAGCTTAATCATACATGTATTCAACAAATACTTGTCAAAAGAGAAAGATACTAAGTGTCTAATGGTAAATATAGTCTTTTTTTCATGCAATTTACAACTAATAATACTGACACAATGGAAAAACTGAGTATATTTGTATTTTTTACTGTAGCTTAGTTACCATACCTTACCTTAGTTATTACACATTTTGTTTTAATAGGTAAATAAGTTACTGTTATTATGACTAAATGAGGTAGGCACTTAAAATTTTTACTGGACTTCAAATTTTTAAATTTAAAATTTTTACTGGACAAATTCCTAAAATTTTACTTCCCAAACATGGTAGCTTCAATAAGGTCTATATAGCATAATGAAACAACACCTCATATCATTTTAAAGTCTCTTTGTCAGTATATTTATGTCACTATTTGGCTGTTTGGGATCTAAACAGATATGCCATACCAACTAGAGGAAAAAACTACCCTGAGCCATCAGAGAAAGGATTTCAGTGTCACTGATTTTAGATCTTCAATCTTCGGTAACACAATTTGCTACAATAGTTTACAACTGAAACATCTTACCATTTCAGAACTAATTAGGCATTTTTCAAAAGCATTTAATTGTTTTAATCTGTAATTCAAAAGAGATCAGAGATAAAGTCTTAGCCAACTTCATCATTCTTGTAACTCAGCCTCCTCATTAAAAGTTTTAGACTCAAAAGATTCATGCTAACTTTGTAAATTTAATGTTGGTTATTAAACATTATTTCCTCTTTCACTAAATAATCAGGGAAATTGATAGTTTGTTATTCTACACTCTGCCTCATCTGCATTGTTTTGAAAGCATATTAAATAGCTTTTTATAGAGCTTGAAAGTCAGAGAAACATGCTAATCTAACACACACACACACACACACACACACACACACACACACACTAATGACATGAACAAACCAAACAGTTTTAGAACAAGAAGTTCAACATGTTTAAAATGTCTCTTTAGGGGCGCCTGGGTGGCACAGTGGTTAAGCGTCTGCTTTGGGCTCAGGGCGTGATCCTGGCGTTATGGGATCAAGCCCCACATCAGGCTCCTCTGCTGTGAGCCTGCTTCTTCCTCTCCCACTCCTCCTCCTTGTGTTCCCTCTCTCGCTGGCTGTCTCTATCTCTGTCGAATAAATAAAAATAAAAAATTTTTTTAAAAAAAGTCTCTTTAGGGTGCCTAGGTGGCTCAGTCGCTTAAGTGTCTGTCTTTCACTCAGGTAATGATCCCAGGCTCCTGGGATCGGGTCCTGCATCGGGCTCCCGGCACTGCAGGGAGCCTGCTTCTCCCTCTGCCTCTGCCTCTCTGTCTCTCATGAATAAATAAATAAGATCTTTAAAAAAATAAAAAAATAAAGTAAAATGTCTCTTTAGCATTTATCAATGCAAAAGGAAATCTAACATGATGTAAATATATCACTTTTTGAAAGTATTTGTATCAAAGTTATTATCATATACACACACATATGTATACACACACACACACATATTGTATATGGAGACCTGAGTTGAGTTTCTTGTATTTATTACATATTACTAATGGTGTCAAATCTCCACTGGTTTCCTTTATATAATAAATCCAAAACTTATGACATATACCTATCTTAGATATCAGATGTACAATTTCTAAACAGAATCTGCATCAAGTCCTATAGTCTTTTGAGAATTTTAATATTCATACTTGCTTAGTCCTTTATCTCTCAGTGAAATAAAGACTTCACCAGGCAATAAATGCCAACTTAATGAAACCACCCTATGATTATTCCCAATAGAAATGGGTACTCCCTAACAAGACTTCTCATGCATTCATTTGTAACTTTCATATTGTGTTGATTAATTCATTTTTTTCAGTCAATCTATCTTAAAGCATTCATTCGGTCAGTCTGTTAGTCCTCCTTCCTCAAAAATATTTGTGGAAACATTTATACAAGAGGTTAGAGTTAGTAAAATGAACAAAACACAATATCCATTCCATAGAGCCTGCTGTTTAAAGAGAAGACAGATATACAAAGAAATATATTTAAGGTATGATATGTTCCCTAATATTGCAAGTTAAAAGAAGGCTTTGGTGAAGGAAATAACTTTTGAACTGAGTTGTACAGACAGGTGTGATTTCTCTAAGTGCATGAATGGGGTGATCTCTCATAGAAATAAACAGTATGGTGTATTTTAGGGACCAAATGTTGTTTGTTCAGGCTGGAGGGTGATGAAGGAGAAGGAGAAGCTGTTGCTAGAGAGGTGTGCAGGGGGCATACCAAAGACTACTCAGGGTCTTTACTGCGCAACACTGAGTTAACATACATCCCTATCCCTTTTTCCTGCATTTCTTACCTTGGCTAATTGAATATACATTTATCTCTTCATTCAGAACAGAAATCCGAGAAAGATCCAAGATCACTATCTGTTGCATCTCCTGACATTCAGGTGGGTCCTTTTTCCTAACTATATCTCTAATCCATACCCACCCACTGTCTCCAACCTCCTCAATTAGACTGTCATCATCTCTTTCCTGGGTTACTGCAGTAGCCTCAAATGTATTTTATCTTCCTAGAGTTGCATTTCCCCATGTATTCACCATGATGATCCAAAAATAATAACCTAAAAACACTGAAGTTTTAATAATGACATCGCCTGATATTTACTATTTGCATGTGAAAAGCTTTTTTTCTTTCTAATGCACTGTCACTTCCTGGGGGACAAATGTGATTAGTCATTTTTGTGTCCTCAAGAGCAGCTATAATGTGACAGTAGCTAATAGTAAGATTTAATAAATACCTGTTAAATGAATAAATAAGAAACATTCTTAAATTTTATCAAAGCCTCCAAATCGTCTCTATTAAACAAAAATAACTTCTAAAAACTCTTATTTTTGGAGCCCCTGGGTGGCCCAGTTGGTTAAGCTTCCAACTCTTGATGTAGGGTCAGATCATGATCCCAGGGTTGTGAGGTCGAGCCCCACCTCTGTCTCCAGGCTGAGTGTGGAACCTGCCTAAGATTCTCTCTCAACCTCCCCCTCTGCCCCTCCCACTCTGCCCCTCCCGCTCTAATGCACGCACCCTCTCTCTCTCTCTCTCTTGCTCTAAAAAGAGAAAGTCTTATGTCAATCTTTCCTCTTCTATCCAAGCTCATACGTTAATTTTCAGTCTCTGGGTTTTCTTCACTTTTTTCACATATTTTCTGCTGCAGAGCAAAAGAGCAAAAACCAAAACAAAACAAAAACAAACAAGCAAACCAAAAAAGTAGTTAATTAAATTCCTTGTACTTTATCATCTTACTAGTTGGTCTGCATGAATATAAACTTTCTGACTAATTAAGTACTATCTCCTGGAATTGGCTGTGAGATCCTATGTGATTGCATGCTGTATTTCATACCCTGTCTGAAGTATAGTTGTCCTAGCAACCAGCAAAACATCAATAATCATTATTTGATGTTGAGTGGAAATATATAGCCAATACATCTGATAATTTTTTCTCTCACTTGCTCTTTTTATAACCATATGTTTTAATTTTTCATTAAAATTCAACGGAATAACTAATTTAGAGTATGGCATGTGACTGATACCAAGGCACTTCATGAATTACTGCTGATGTTTAATAGAGACAATTTGGAGGCTTTGATAAAATTTAAGAATGTCTCTTATTTATTCATTTGACAGGTATTTATTAAATCTTACTATTAGCTACTGTCACATTATAGCTGCTCTTGAGGACACAAAAATGACTAATCACATTTGTCCTCCAGGAAGTGACAGTATAAATGATTTTATAGTATACATACATTGTATATATTATACATTATTCTAGGAGGGTTAACCTCATTCAGGAAGAGTACCTATACACTCAAAAACTAAACACTGTAAGTATAATACCATGCAGATTGTACATGAAAACTAATGACCAACATAAGAAATGAACTCTCAGGTAGGTTACTTGGAGAGTGTAATAGAATGCCAAATCATGTATTTTGCATTCAAAGAGGAGAAGATTCAGCTTTGTCATTATTGAAAATGTGTTATTTAAAGATCAAAAGAACAGAAAAGCATACCTACAAAACACACACACACACGAAATCTCTGTACCAGAAAAACAACTTGGTTAACTCATCTTCAATAAAGCAAGAAAGAATATCCAATGGAAAAAAGACAGTGTCTTCAACAAATGGTACTGGGAAAATTGGACAGCCCAGAAGAATGAAACTGGACCATTTCCTTACACCATACACAAAACAGACTCAAAATGGATGAAAGACCTAAATGTGAGACAGGAAAACAACTTGGACTTTAAAAGGAATGAAAGGCTCCTGATGAATACTGAGTTATTTATAGATGGTTCATCTTCCCTTCTGCTCTAGGACGTGTGAGCACTGTTGAGCATGAACGTGATGGAAACAGTGCTCTTTTCACTATATCCCACGTCACATTCCTCTTTCCTGGGCTCATGGAAAACCAAACTTCTCATACGCTTTGGTTTTGAGAATGACTATTTGAATCATTCTGACTAAAGAAATGTGTGCAGGGTCACTTTCAGGCTCCTGCACATTTTTCCAGTCAATCTTTCCTTTTATTCCAGTAACTAAAGATGCCTTGTATTAAAATGGTTGAGATGTAGATTTTATTTCAAGCCATCCTTAATACCTGTATGAAAGATATCAGCCTAGAGAGTTGACTACCTGCAACACATTTTATAAGAGCAAGAAATACTTCTATTATGTGAAACCATGTGATTTGAGGTTCCCTCTCTCTCTCTTCTCCTTGTATTTCAGGATAGCATTTCCTAATCTGACTGCAATTTTCTGTAACTTTCCTTGTCTTTATTCTGAATTTATTATTTTGGCAGAATTTACACCTTTTCTGTTCTATTAGTCTCTCCTTCAAAAATGAGCCTCCTGTACCGTAGAAATAGTAAAATTTTGTCTGAATTGAGACAGTAGTTTTTACTTTGTTATTAATACTCTCAGGTTGTTTGCCTTCTGTATAGAACATTCCTTATAAAGACACTTTTCTTCACTCCTATTTTAATTTGATTGTAAGTGAGGAATCACTGTGTACATCTCTTTTTCCAGTGTCTAGCTATTCAGCAACACTGGAAATAACTATAGGCTTATCTGACAGGTTATTATACAGGTAAATTTAAGAAATTAGGAAGCTAACTGATTTTGGGTGAGGATGCAGATTTTTAGGTGAAAGCATATATAATTATGATGCCATCAGATTGGTGACTGAATATTCTTATTGTTAGATTAAATTAAACATTATAATTAATGATGTTTATGATAGTTTTAGCCTGAAACTTTTAAGTCCTCAAATAACAACAACAGCATACACTTTTGAGACACTTGGGGACTCAGAAATCCAATATTACTAGCAATCTCACAAAATCACTTTCACAGTAAAAAACAAAATGATTGTTCATGTTTTTCTATCTTCTTAACTTTGACAATCCATGTTGATAGGAAAGTATGACCTCGTTTCATCTTATTATCATTAACTGTCCCTACCATCCCAGGAGAAGGAAATGTTAGAATACTTCTGCAAACTTAAAGTAACATCAAAATGCAAAGAACCAGAGAATTTTGGACTAACATAAGTTAGGATTTGTGCCAGGAAAACCCTCAAAATAATTTTTGGATTGTTTTCATTTGTTTATATAAAATATATTTTTTCCTAAAGGGGCTGTTGTATGTGGGTTCATGTGCATGTTTTTAATGAGTAAACACTTTAAAATTAATAATTGATTTGTGAAAAGTTAAGTGTTCGTATTTGAGCAAGTGTGATACCCATAACAATTCTTTTGAGTCAGGATAAGAAAAAGAAGGGAAAATGTAAATTAATATAATTCAAACACACACACCATTTATTATGGTCTTCGTCTGACAGGGGTCGGCCTGGAAAAGCAGTGAAGTTTGATGATAAAGACATACTCAAATGAATATCTTAACCACTTTGAACAAACTTCTCTGGAATCCCAAAGGTATAAAGGGTATTGTACAAAATTCTAGTTGTCAGGGATATAAAATTATTCTAATCGCTTTTTTTTAAGTTAAAGGACTATTGTTTGACAGTGTAACACATTTGAACTACAAAAGGAATTCAACATACAAATTAAAGTAATACAGAAAAGCACAAATGCAAAAAGGAAAGTATAAAATCACCCCAAATTCCATCTAACATCAATGTTAACTTTAGATGAACCTCATCTCAACATGCCTTTCTGTATTCATCTCCCTATTTGAATAAACTTAATGAAAGACAGAAAATGTTTTCATAGAAATCGCTTCATGCTAAACATGTTAGTTTTAATGAAACCGAATTTTGACTCAATTAATTAATGTAAGTAAGATTTTTCACCGTGAAGAAATCTGTAGTTAGTAGAGTAAGGGATCACTCTTTAATCTTTAAGAGATGGAGCCAATTTTTCAGCTGCATGTTTCAATTTTAGAGGATATTTGAATCCCCGTTTAAAATGATTAGATAAATAGTGCTCTTCTGCTTTTCTCTGTCCTCCCCCACCTGCCAATTTCTGAAAGCTACACTATTATTTATACATTGTCAAAGTTTATAAAATTCATATTCTGTTTTACCATCTTCATTTCCAGAGATGTTTGGTATTAATTCTATTTTTAAATGGATTCAGTGTTTTCAGCCAGTCCTTTATGTCAGGTTTTCCATCTCAGATTTTATTTTGTTATTTCTTCATCACTTAGTTGACTGGAGTTATTTATCAAATTTGCTTTTTTTTTTTTTTTGCCTTCAAAAATGGCCCATAAATGCTGTATTCCCTGAGTTTCTGCATGCCTGAAAATATCTGTCATTCTCTATTGTTTTGTCCTGTTTTATTGTACTTGAAGGACAATTTGGTTATCTGTAAAATCTTGGCTCAGGTTTTTATATTCCCTCAGAACTTTGTAGCTATTGCATCATTATATTTTGGCATTTAATGTTGCTGTAGAGAAATCTAAGGCCAGACTGAATTTGTATTTTTCCACCATAGATGACTTGTTTCTTTTTGTGCCCAATTACTTGAAGAATGCTTTCTTTGTATTTGAAGTTTAATAATTTAATTACATATTACTGCCAATAGTTGTATATGCATTTATTTTCTATAACATCTCCTAATGTATTTAACATGTTGCCTTTATTTCTTATATCTATGAATGGCAGATGTTGTTCTGCTTTAAGGTTTCTACTTCAAAAACAAAAATTGTGTTGGGTCATCACTGTCTGATATCTCAAATTATCACCTTCATTTTTGTTACTTTGATCTTCTCTGAATTTATTATTATTTCACCAAAACTTTCATGTTCATAATTTGATTTTAATCTACTACTTTGTTGTTTTTGATGTTTCTAAATTATTCATTAGTTCTATAATGGGTTTTATTTTGTTTTTTACTTTATTTTCCTAAGTCTATGATATCCCTTTTTATATTTTAATATATCATCTTTGAGGGTTTTTTAAAAGATTTTATTTTATTTATTTGAGAGATAGGACACGAAAGAGAGAGAGGGAGAGTGAGCAGGGGAAGGGGCAGAGGGAGAGGGAGAAACAGGATCCCCATTGAGAAGGGAGTCCTATGTGGCGCTGGATCCCAGGACCCTGGGATCACGACCTGAGCTGAAAGGTGGACGCTTAACCAACTGAGCCACCCAGGTGCCCCGAGTTTTTTGTTTGTTTGTTAGTTTTTTAATGATAACTAATATTTATTAAGTTTTCATGAGTACAGGAATGTATTTGTTTTCAGGGCTACATTTTGATTTGAGGTAGGTTCACTGTACTTTTTCAAAAAAATAAACCTATTTTTTCTTGTAACATGCATGAAGACTTATTATACCCTTTTCTTTCTTTTTTTTCAACCCTTTTAGTTACTCTTTTCATTTAAAATTCTGATTTATAATTTCATAAGTATCTGGACATAGACATACATAAATAATTTTGATTACATGTCACAATGTTAAATGCAGATCTTAGAAGGCTGAAATTGAATAACATCATCTGGATTGACAATAAGCCCATAATGTAGCATAATGGATATTTGTTTGTCTGTTTGCTTATATTTCTGCATTTAGCTACTTTTTTTTAAGTTTTATTTTATTTTTTATATTTGACCCCTTCCATTCATTTCTTCTACTCCCCACCCATGCCTCTGGCAACCACCAATCTCTTCTCTGTATCTATGGGCTTGTTTTTTGTTTGTTTATTTGATTTGTTTTGTTTTGTTTTTAAGATTCCATTCCACATATATAAGAAATCATATGGTATTTATCTTTTCCCGTTGACTTATTTCACTTAGCATAATGCCCTCAAAGTACATTTATGTTGCCGCAAATGGCAAGATTTTATTATTTTTAATAGCTGAATAATATCCCATTGTATATCATTATTTTTTTTTCCATTCATCCATCAATGGACTCTTAGGTTATTTCCACATCTTGGCTATTTAAATTTCACTGCAATGAACATGAAGGGGCATTTTCATTTTCTTTGGATAAACAGCTAGGAGTGGTATTGCTGGATCATGCACTAATTCCATTCTTAATTTTTGAGCAATCTCTACACTGTTTTTCATAATGGTTGCACCAATTTACATTACCACTAACAGTGCATGAGGGTTCTTTTTTCTCCATATCTACATCAACACTTGTTATTTGTCTTTTTTTTTTAAGATTTATTTATTTGAAAGACAGAGAGAGAGAGAGAGAGAGTGGGGAGAGAGGGAGAGAATCTTTAAGCAGTTTCCCTGCTAAGCATAGAACCCAGCACGGGTCTTGATCCCATGACCCTTGAGATCATGACCTGAGCCAAAACCAAGAGTTGGATGCTCAAACGACTCAGCCACCCAGGTACCCCAATTCTTGTCTTTTTTGATAATGGATATTTTAACAGCTATGAGGTGATCACCATGGTTTTGACTTATATTTTTCTGATGATTAACGATATTGAGCATGTTCCATGTACCTGCTGGCCATGTGCATGTCTTCTTTGAAAAAACATGTCTATTCAGATCTTCTGCCCATTTTATAATTGAATTGTTTAATTTTTAGATATTGAGTTCTGTGGACCCTTTATGTTTTTTGGGTATTTACCCTTTATCAGATATGTGATTTGCAATAATTTTCTCCTATTCAGTAGGCTGCCTTCTCATTTTGTTCATGATTCCCTTTGTTGTACGTAAGATTTTCAGTTTGAGGTAGTTTCACTTTTTTTTTTCTTTTGTGGCTTTTACTTTTGTATCAGATTCAAAAAGTCATCACCAAGACCTAGTCAAGAAGCTTACAGCCTATGTTTCCTTCTAAGAGTTTTATAGTTTTAGATCTTACATTCAAGTCTTTAATAAGTCTTGAGTTAATTTTTGCATATGGTATTAGATAAAGGTCTGGTTTCATTCTTTTGTACATAGCTATCCGTTTTCTGAACACTATTTGTTGAAGAGACTGGCCTTCCCCTATTGTATATTCTTGGCTCCTTTGTCCTAAATTAACTGACCACATATGCATGGGTTTATTTCTGGGATCTCCATTCATCTATACATCTGTTTTTAAGCCAGTACTATACTGTTTTAATTACTAAAAATGTGGGTTTTTTAAAAGATTCATTTATATATTTGACAGAGAGAGAGAGAGAGCACAAGCAGGGGGAGCCACACACAAAGGGAGAGGGAGAAGCAGGCTCCCCATTGAACAAGGACCCTGATGTGGGGCTTGATCCCAGGACCCTGGGATCATGACCTGGGCCAAAGGCAGATGCCCCAAATTACTAAAAATCTGTAATGGAGTTTGAAATTAGGGAGCATGATGCCTCCAGTTTTGTTTTCCTAAGATTGCTTTGGCTATTCAGGGTCTTTTGTTGTTCCATAAAAATTTTAGGACTGTTTATTTCCGTGAAAAATGACATTGAAATTTTGACAGGGGTTGCACTGAATCTGTATATTGCTTTGTGTAGTATGAATATTTTAATAATATTAATCCTTCTAATCTATGAGCATGGAATATTTTTCCATTTATTTGTGTCTTCAGTTTCTTTCCTTAATGTCTTATCGTTTCTAGTATACAGATCTTTCACTTCTGTGATTAAAATTATTCCTAAGGATTTTATTCTTTTGATGCAATTACAAGTGGGATTCTTTTCTTAAATTCTCTTTCTGATAGTTCATTATTAGTGTATACAAATGCAACAAATTTTTGTATAACGATCTTGTATCTTGCAACTTTACTGAATTCATTTATTCTAACAAGTTTTTTGTTTGTTTGTTTTGGTACAGTCTTTAGGGGTTTCTATATATAGTATATCCTCTGCAAATAATGACCATTTTACTTCTTCCTTTCCAATTTGGACGCCTTTTATTTCTTGCTCTTACCCATTTGCTCTGGCTAGGGCTTCTACTACTATGCTGAATGAAAGTGATAAGGGCAGGTATCCTTGTCTTATTCCTGATATTAGAGGAAAAATTGTCAGCCTTTCACCTTTGAGTATAATGTTAACCCTGGGCTTGTCATATATGACCTTTATTATGTTGAGGTAGGCTTCCTCTATACCCCCTTTGTTGAGAGGTTTTTTTTTTTTTTAATCATAATAAGATGTTGGATTCTGTCAAATGCTTTTTCTGCTTATCTGTCAAATGCATATCTATTGACATGATCATATGATTTTTATCCTTCATTTTGCTAATGCAGTGTACCACATTCAGCGATTTGTGGATATTAAACCAGCCTTGCACCCCTGGAATAAATTTCACTTGATTATGATATATGATCCTTATAATGTGCGGTTGAATTCAGTTTGTTAATATTTTGTTGAGGATTTTTGTTAATATTTTGTTGAGATACTGAGGATCTTCAGGATATTGGCCTATAATTTTCTTTTCTTATGGGAATCTTGTCTGGTTTTTGTATCAGAGTACCAGAGTATATAGTATCAAGCCATTTTCTTTACTCTTGATAATGCTAAATGCTGGCAACTCAGTTTAGATTTTTTCATTGAATAGAGCAGGCTAAGTTTTCTTTATTCACTTTCTAGCATGATCTGTAATGTTCATTTATTTATTTTTCTTTATGCTGTGGCTTGAGGACTTAGCATTTGTTTGTTTTGCTCTTTTACCTGTTTATCATCTCTGTGGTCTGATGATAGTTTGGTGGGTCAAGCAGAGGAGGATTACTCTCCTTACACCAGATGCAGTTTTTGTTGGAGTAAATATGTTTAATTCTTTCTTCTGAGAAAGAACCCTTTTCTCCCAGTGATGTCTAGGTATCCTGTTTTTCTGGAGGAAAGTCTCATGAATTCAGATGATTCCTCTATTTCAGTAAAATCCTACATCCTTTGTTTCTATTAGGAAGAATCACTTCCTACTATTGGCTTTCTTCTTTCTACCTATCTCTCCTAGGCTAAGCTTTCTGTTCTTACTTCCACTCTATACACTATTGTCCTGCCAGTAAAAGAACAGGAAAGATAAATAGAATACATCCCTTCTCTTCTCCCCAAATCAGGGTATGTGTGAGCCTTTTCAGGATTCACGTTTACCCAACAATAATACTTCTGACATAGGCTGATGTTAAAGTTATATAATGACAAAATCTACTGCCTCTTTCCTTAATTGTTCCTTTGTACATTTGTCAGCATGAGGCCATACCATTTTGTTTATTTGGTTGCTTTCAAGGAGCAGTGTGTTTGTCTTTACAGCATCTGTTTGTTTAATTAGACTTTATTAGTGCTACTCAGAAACCCCTACTTTTCTCTCTCTCTCTCTCTCTCTTTTTCTTTCATAAGTCTATCCAACACTAGCCATTGATCTGTTTATGAGTAATGTGAGGGAGAAGAGAAAATAAAAACATAGGCATACACTAAAATCTACTCCTGAATATACTCCTTTCCCAATTTAAGTTAAAAGAAAATCACTCAGAAAGGAAGAAGTAAAAGGAAAATGAGATGGAGGGAGAAATTTGGAGTAGATACTAGAACTTTCTGTACTGTCATCATCATAAGGGATTGCTGGGCAGGGCAAAAAAATTAAAAAATGGTCGGTTGGCCATGCATGGAGAACAGAAGAATAAGAACCAAAAGAGTCTATGTTTTGGAATAAGTGGTTGGGATATAAAAACAAAATCCATATGAAATACTCAATTTTGAATTCTTATAAAGGGAGATCTATATAGGTCATAAAGACTCAAGACTTCACTAAAATAATAGGTGGGTGGAATTTGAAGATAAAATACTGCCATATGAAAGTAAGTAGCCCATTTATTAGGCTGGATTTTGAGTGTATAAACATGTCTTTATTTATCCTACATTACATTCAAACATGCTTTGTTGGAGATGTTCAATGTCCTCAGCAGAAAGATTGTATTTATAATCACTTTCAGTTACAAGAAGAGTTAAAGTTTGATACTCAAAATTTAATCTTAATATTAAAAAGTTCAAGCTTGTTTAAATAAAAACTTCAATTCCATATCCATTCCAAAGATTCTCTTCTCCCTTTAGTTCAGGACCTGATACATGGCTTAGGGGCTTTTCACTGGGGAAGATGGATGTATTCTCCTTTTTCACTCTTTCTCCACCTTCTTTTTTCTTCTTCTGATGCTTCTAAGATTGGTCAGGGGAAGCAGGAGTTGTGTCTATTGGTTGGGGCTTACCATGGCAGTCCACCCCAGACTTTTTACTCCTAAGATCTTCTAAACTCTGTCTCTACTTTCCTGAGCATAGTGTCTTAAAGATTACTCAACAGTGGTGCCTGGGTGGCTCAGCCGTGATCCCAGGGTCCTGGGATCGAGACCCATACTGAGCCCCACATCAGGCCCGCATCAGGCTCCTTGCTCAGTGAGGAGCCTGCTTCTCCCTCTTCCACTCCCCCTGCCTGTGCTCTCTCTGTCAAAGAAATAAATAAAATCTTAATTAAACAAAACAACAAAACCAAACAAACAAACAAAACAAACTATCCAACACATTTTCCTTATTTGGAATCTTCTTTTCCTGAGGGAACTCATACATCTCTTCCATCCCAAACATTGGGAATGCAGGCTGCTGATCTTTTCTGTGGGCCTTGCTCCTACGAGCTCTTTGAGTTGGCACCCTAACTTCTCAAGTTTCAAATAGAAGTCAGTGTGATGTGCTCCTAAAAACTCTTCTATTGTGTTCTTGATTGTATGTGGACAACTACAGCTTATAAACCATAAATCTGGGGAGTACGTCAGTCTCTCCTTACTGCAAACACTTCTAATTCATCAACTTGTCTTGTGAAGGGGGGGAAGGAAAAAAAAAATCCAAAAAACAAAACTTCCCTCCTTAGAAGAAAGAAGAAATATCCTTAGATATTTCTTAGAGTGAATTAGTTAACAACTCACCGACTACCCAACTCTCATTTTCCAGAAAGATTAGTTGGCCAAACTTTAGTGAGTCCTGAAAAGATATATTTAGCAGTTCCTTTTAACATGGGGAGAGTTTATATTTACCACAGAGCTTTGATACAATACCCTCAATATTTTGAGCCTTAAAATTCTGTACTTCTAAGATAACAAGTCCTGTTCATTGTCTACTAATACTTGACTGTTTAATATGATATTTTTACAAAATGAAGAAATAACTTGGCAAGGTTTTCTAATAATAAAAATGGTTTAATAAGGAACAGAAAAGATGTTCTGTTGTTGAACAATTTTAATTTAATGTTTAATTTCAATATTTTCAAACTAATTTAATAAATATTGCCTCAGCCAATCTGTATAAAGGTCTGTTTGAGGTAGTCAAAATATATATATTTTTTCTTTTAAAGGTGACATTTCAGAATCTTGAGTTTATGTAAACTGCTAATAGTCCCAGACTTAGTAAATGTTATGATAATGAATTACTACTTTAGTCTTTCATTCTCTAATATTTTTCATTTCCAATCAACAATCTTTTCTATGTAGTCTAAAGAAAGTTATTATTGATTTTAGGTTTTGAATATAAAATAAAATATTTTATGATTGCATGACTAATATGTTGTTCTAGCTTAAGAGTCAAGCCTATATTAATACCCCCCAGGCTGTTTCTTTCTATAGGAGATGGTAAAGAGTAGCCAAGAAAATTAAAATGATTATAAGCAATAATAATAATAATAATAATAATAATAATAATAATTACTCTTTCAGGAGAATCATGAGCTTTATCATGAGATGATCATTTCATCAGGGAAGAACTATTGTATAAATCAAGCCTTTGCCAGGTGAATGTTTATTAGAGAATATGATTAAAGATATCAAAATAATTTTACCACTATTTCTTTCTACTAAAGTACTAGTCAGTTGTTGCTTAACATGTGAAGGCATTCATACATCTTTCCAGTTTTGCTGTTGATAGTGTTGATAGTTCATTCCTCTTCCTTATATTTTCATGGGGATGGACACTGATCAGTGTACCAGCCTAAATTTCCTCCCCTTGGGAGGAGTGACAGATCTGATTGGCGAGTTAGGAACAGGCAACGGGCATGTTTAGATCAGTCTGTGCTTTTTTACCTCTTTGAACAGGACTCTAGACACAGACATAAGAGTCTTTTGCCATGGGGAAAAGTCTCTATCTTTACAACTGATAGGGATCATAGAAGAATCTGTAGATTTGAGATAAATTCCATTAAATGGAGTATTAGGTTCTGGGCCACTGGTCTACAGACTCTGGAAAAAAAAATGAGTAGAATATGGGATGCAAAATCTCACTTAAAGTTTAAGGCATTCAGTGTATCCAAGCACATTTATTTTTTCCTTAACAGTTTGCCGCATCCTGCCTAAACAACTTAAAGCCTGAGGCGACATGGTATCTTGTCCTTCTTGTGCTTCTGTGGCACTTGGCAGTTTTGTCCATTGGGGAGTGTCTATTTATATTTATACAGGAGGATAAGTAAGCCTTAGCCAAACAACAGGAAAAGTCTAAGCTAGTCGGTTGACGGCAGGGAGCATATGACTCACAGCTGAGTGAGCTTCATAGTCTCATTAGTCATCATGTATAAGCCACAAGTGTGTCTTTGAACTATAGAGGCGTAGAATGATGTGGAACTACAGGTACACCTGAGATTGACTAAATCTTGTTAGGGATTATGGGTAGAATCTTTCCTCTTTCTTCAGCTGAATCTGTAAGAAACTACTTTAAAATAAGTATCAATAAAATACCCTTATATGGCCTGTAGTCTGGACTCCCTATTTATGTTGCTGTCCTCCTATTTCATATCTAACATATGTTGCCTGGATGATAAATTATGCAGTCACTCTACCTAGTAAGGTGTGACTTTAAATTACTGATGATAAGTCTAGGTATGTAGTTATTAATATATTTCCCTAAATTCAGTTCCTTTTGATGCTGTTTGCTCTGTATTTAGAACTCAAATAGGGAACCATACAAGGAGCGGATAACCACTTGGATTCATGTAGCTGATCCACAGGGTCTTTACAAATTGATGTTCTACAACTGCAATTTTCACATACACAAAAATAGAAATGACACAGTAAAATAAATCTTCTGGGACTCAGTTTCCCCATTCTTCTTCCATTTACTCCACCACTTTCCCCATGATTTTTTTTTTTCTGGAGTATCTAACACAAAGCAACTCCTAGACATCTGGATCATGTTAACTGTAAATATATTAATAACTATTTGTAGCACATAAGGGTTTTTAAAATTTAACAAAAATATAGTAAACACATCCAATGTTAATTAATCATTAATTATTTATTTTTACTAATTACATCATTATTAATTATTAATAAAGATTTCACAGGGCAACAAATACACTGTCTGTATTCAACTTAGCTTAATTTTCAGAAAAAAAGTCTACATAGGCTTTTTGTTTTGTTTTATTTTAATAAGGGTCCACCTAAAGTCACACACTGAATTCAGTTGATATTCTCAGACATCTCTTTTTATCAGGAGTGGTTCTCTCTCTCAACAATTTCCTCCATATGTGTTCTCCATATGTCATCTCTCTGGTGTAATTTTCCACATTCTGTATAGTGTGATATTATTTGTCATGATTCTCTTTCTCCTGAATATCTCATAAGTTAATTGGGGGATAGATATAGAGACAGGTTTAGATTCAGAGACAAAAACTTTTAATAAATATATACGGTTTTGAATATTTCCTATTATATACTCTTAGTAAAATACAAATTTTACCATTGGTTCAAGTGGTGTCAACCTGACACCTTCATTTTAAAGTTCTCAATCATCTTTGTCTAAATGAGTTTGCAGACATTAAACATCTTTGCTTTGATCCACTATATTTCATTTATTTCATTCATTCCCCTTGAGTTTATTAGCTCTGATTCTGATATAAAGGAGACACTCTCTCATGAACTTTTTGATTTATCTAAAAATAGTTCTTAAAAGAAAGGCCAGACAGATGCTTGCTTCTTTCCTTTTATTTAGCTTGAGTAAGACAATGGTTAGCCTGCTTTACACTGGATATAAAGAAAAAGGGAGGAATCTTTGGGTATGGGATTATTCAGCTCAGCAGTGAGGGTGATCAAGGATTTAGGATGAATGCTGCTGGCCAACTCAGAATTCACTGATCTTAAATTACCCATATAAAAAAATTTAAGGCACAAAATTTATAGTTATATTGGGAAAACAAGTATGTCAGAAAGAAAAGAATGAGGAGAAACTGTAGTCAAATTCAACAAACTAAACTTGTTATATATTTCACAGAAAGAAAACTAATTGAGAATACACTGGCATATTAAAACTCTTCTAAGTTTGCTGAGGATAATCATCCAGCTTACCCAAAAATATTGGAGAGAAGGAATATTGGCCTACAGGTTTCCTAGTTAAGGGCCATGAGGAGAGCCGTGGAAGCCCATAACTGAAAATGTTACAAGAGAGTGCAGAAACTATGTTCCTAAACAGAACCATATTCAATACAGCACTAGGCAGCAAGAAATTCAGAATTCAAAACATCAAACTAAAATTAAAATTAGAATTTTGAATATTCAAGAGAGGTTTTCCTATTGAAATTAGATCATTTGTAAAAAATCACACATACACAAGAAAAAGCCTCAAATATCACTCTCTGAGAAAAGAAAAAGTGATCTATAGTGTCAAAATTATCGTCTGGATGGAGTTTCCCCAAATTTATAACTTGATTACTGGATCCTCCCTGGCACCTCTACTGTTTTCACTTGTTAGCTGGGAGAAACCCAAAAAACAAGAAAGAACATGTAAACATGACAAGTATGTAAGAGTTTCAGTCAACTATGCTTCTCAGAAGAGGAGAGTTGAGCAACGGCTTTCCATAGACGCAAAAAAACTGAAGCTTAGACCACCATTTCTGACATTTCATGTTTTTCAAATATAAGTATTTTATGTTTTACTTTTTTTTTTCTGAAGACTATTTTAGCTGCATCTCTGAAATTCTCACATGTGTTTTCAATTCAATTAAAAATGTTTTCTAATTCCTTTTGTAATACTTTCTATGAACAATAGGTTACTTAGAAGTGTACTGTTTAATTAAAAAAAAACTTTGAGATTTTCCACCTTTTTTTGTTATTCATTCTAATTTATGTTTTGGTCAGAGAATAAACTCTGTTTGATTTTAATCTGCTTTAAATTGATTAAATCTTGTTTATGGCCTAGCATATGGTCTATCTTAGTAAATACTTTATATGTGCTTGAAATGAATATGTAGTCTGCTGTTGTGGGATGATGTAGTCTATAAATGTAATTTAGGTCAAGCTGATCTGTAGTGATGCTCAAATATTATATGTCATACTGATTTTCTGACTTTTGTTTTATAAATTACTGAGAAAGGAGATTTAGGTATAATTTTGAGTTATTATGAGAGAAGACAGGCTTTAGGGCATGACTTAGACTGTTCAAATTGCTATAACAAAATATCACAGACTGGGTGGCTTAAACCAGATAAGTGTTGGTAAGAAGTGTTGGTACCAAACCAGGTAAGATTTGGTAGAGAAAATCATGAAATCATTTCTATGTAGTGCTGAAGAACAAATTATTCATGGTATTTGTTAAAGATAGTAGGGAAGAACTTATTAAAGAGGTATTATTGCAATGGGGGTTTTGCGGTAGAGAGGAGAAATGAGGCCCAACTCTAAATACAGCAAGGACAAGCAGAAATGTATACCAAGCAGCAAGGTGGGAAGAGTAAACAACAAAGCTGGAGGGATTCTTGGTAGACCAATTCAAGAGAATTCTTGCTGAAGGCAGGCCAGGATGATATGATGATATGATATGGAGATAAGAAATTTGACCAGATATTCAGGATGAGGGATATTCACTAAACTTACTCAGCAAGATTTTTTCTAAAACTGAGCTAAGATGGTTAAGGACAGAATACAACTTCAGGCCTCCTCAAAGAGAGGACTCAGAAGAGCCTGACTCAAGTTTGATCAAAGACAGAGACTTTTTCAGTAAGAGGATTTCCCATAAGGCTAAGGCTCACTTTTAACCTCTATGACCATATAATTATGCAGTTGTAAATGGTAAGGACACACACATTAATAAAATAAAATCTAAATGAATTAAAGAAATACATAAGTAACCGGAATTTACATTGTAATTACTCTCATATATGCGAATTATAAAACCATCAATTATTTCTAAAGTTCCATAGCTCTTCCATCCCAGTCAGGCTTCCATGCATGCACACGCACACACACACACACACACACACGCATATATATAAAGACAGAAAAAGTGAAAGCAAGGGCAAGAGTAAGGCTGGGAGCAAGAGGGAATCAGTATTTTCTGTCATTTGTTTAGAAATGGCATTATGGCAACCAACATTTCTGGTGAACTTGATTCTACAGCATCATGATTTTCCTAACATTTTTTAAAAGATTATTTATTTATTTATTTATTTATTTATTTATTTATTTATAGCACAGCTGAGGGTGGGGGGCAGACGGAGAGAGAGAATCCCAAGCAGAAGTGTGGAGCCTGACCTGGGGCTTGATCTCACGACTCGGAGATTATGACCTGAGCTGAAATCAAGAGTCAGATGCTCAACCAACTGAGACATCAAGGCACCCCCAGAAGTATGATTTCAAATCTTGTTTCCATTACATTACACACAAGAGAATACCTGCATGTGCCACAGGTTCCCACATGCAATACTCAGAATCGTGAATGCAACTCTATGTCTTTCTCTATCCTCAGTAAATCACTGTCAATGAAACTGATATTGAAAATAACATAGGAAGAATCTGAATCCTCCCTGTGTATATATGTGTGTGTGTGTGTGTGTATACATTTTTTACTTCATTTGTTATATTTTAGAATTTAGCACATAGTTCTGTAATCAATTGTACTTTTTCTTTGAATAGTCTTCCACTCGTGAAGAATTCTGTCATTGTCATACCTCATTCTATGAGAAGGAGACTGGATGGAAGTTCCTTTCTTTCTTTTATTACATTCAGTTTTTAAGATTCTATTTATTCATTTGAGAGAGTGAGCGAGATAGAGAGCCCAAGTGGGGGGAGGGGCAGGGGGAAAGGGACAAGAAGACTCACTGCTGAGCAGGGAGCACTATAACACCCTGGGATCCTGGTGACCTGAGCCAAAGGCAGACACTTAACCGACTGAGCCACCCAGGCACTTCTATTACGTGCACTGTTAAAGACAATATTCAGTGCTTTAGATTTAATTATTAGTATACTTTATTGAATGACGATATAATGTAGTGGTTAAGACCAGAGTTTTTTGATTAGACAGATGTGACTTTTTGCTTGCTGTGCTACTACCAGCACTGGCAAGAGCGGAGGCAGCCAGAACAGAGCAAAAGACTGTCAGGATGTGAATCCACTCTACCAGCTGCCAGTTATGTGACTTTGAGAAATTTACTTAAAATTTCTGAGCCTCTCCCCCTCTTAAGAGGGATAATAATAGTACTTTCTCAATGTGTTTTTTCAAAAGCTAAAGATATAATTTCTTGGCACAGTTTATCGAGATATTAAATGCCCTATAAATGTTTGTTGGCAGCCAAGGTAATTGAAATAGTAGCAGCAGGACTTGTCACTGTAGTTTAAATTGTAGTCATACCAGTAGTAGCTGTAATAAATTCTGCATTGTTGTGCCAAATCATCTTGGTTGAGAGTCAATCAATTCCTTAGAATATAGCCTTGTGGAAAAAATTTTACTGTGAAAAGATCCCTGAGAAGCTGTGCTGGTTTTGTACTAATCCCTTTAAACTTGATATCCACAGTTTTGTTGTTATTATTACTATTATTATTATTATTATATTATTATTATTACCATTATCTAGACATTGCTATACTCTGAACACACGAGTCCCAGAGTGGCCAGTGTGAGGAAACAGATGGAATGGTGACTGTGAGACATGGTGTGGTATGGAAGATATACACACACTAGGCCTGTTGTCTTCGCACCACACTGCACAACAGCATTGAAAGTACATGAGGATATGTGTCCTAGATGCTCTCTGATGCTAGCAGAACAGATTGCCTTTCAGAGGCAACCTTCACTCATTGGCTCTACCTGAGTAAATCTAGAGAAAGGAGCATGAATGATAAAAGCGCAGTCAGATCCTAGAAAATTATAGCCCAGTGGTAATGCGAGGATATGGAGAATTTCTATTAAGCCTCAGTGAAGTGGAAATAACCACAAAAGAATAAACATTAGAGATTTTAAAAGTCATTCAGCAACTCCATTTTATTTTACTTTATTTTATTTTGTGAAATAAGAACTCTGCCTACCAAAATTGCCTAGGCCACTTAACTTCATCCACACAAGAAGTTAATTAAAATACATATTTTAAGTTCTCTCCATATTTGGTAAGTAACACAAACTCCTTGAACCCTTGGTGTTCTGTTTCATAATGCAGGGATGATAATAATTACACATAGGCCTATTTTAGAACTCAAATGAATTGTGTACAAAAAACACCTGGCATTGAGCAGGCCCACCATGAACCTAAGTACTTTTCTACATGGTGACGGTGCTGAGGATCCTCACTGGTAAATTAGAAGAGGCAATTATATAATTTTGTCCTCATATTTCCAGGCCTAAGCCCTCTCACATCAAGGCTGAAAGTGGCCTTATGCATACTGTATAAACATGATACCATCAGCTCTGCTCACCCTTACACAATTCGTTCGGGTGGTTAGACCGTACTGTTTATAACTCCAGGATCATAGTTTTGGTTTCAATAAGGATAAGTTGCACTAAAATAGAAAAACAAGAAAGACAAAAATTCTGTTTTACTACACATCTAACCATTTTAAATGATCTCAATATGATGTGCTATTTGTCAAAAGAATGTTCTCTAACAATGGAGAAAAAGGAGCTGCAAAGTCCATTATTGCTACAGGTAAAAGTAATTTCAAGTTAACACCATAATTATGTGTCCTAGATGACTTTGTCTCTTCCCAGTGTGGACAAATCTAAATGAGAATTTTGAGTTCTATTTGGAGTCCGAGCAATAAAGACAAGCCAGATGCAGTTAAAAGCTAAAAGAAAAAAAAAAACCCAAAACTTTTTCTGTTCTATTTGGCTTTCTCTACACCTTGTTAGGAAGGATTTGGGGCTGCAAAGGCTATAACAAAAAAATGATTTAAAAAAAGGATTTAATTAAAATATTATTTAAGAATGTTTAAGAGTTCTTTGCATGAATTTACTGGATTTAGTTTTCCTAGCCCAGATAAGGTATATAGCCCTCCCAAAAAGGAAAACTTGCAGATGAGTAAGCTCAACTTTAATAATCTCTGATAAAATAGGGAAAAGTTGCTACAATCTGGAGATAAGCAAATGCAAGTCTGAATTTTTTTCAAATGAAGTTTAAAAAATTACAACAGAATTATATTCAGGCTATGGAATTATATAATTAATGATAATATTTTATATAAACTATTGCACATTTAGAAAAAAAATCATGAAGCATTTGGAAAAGGTAGGGAAAACTAAGAGCAAAGGATGCCAGGGAAATTATGTATACATATTAATAACATAATACTAATATATTCTAATATTAATATTTACATATTTATTATTCTGATTTTTCAAGATTGCTGTGGACATAATATAATATGGATTTGAATAAGGTTTTGACAAAACCTCTTCTGGTATTCAATGAGTCAAAATGGAGAATGGTAAATGAGGTAAGTGAATCTGTAACTTTGAAAATCTGTGCTAGGAAATTAAAGAATCAATATTCCCAATTATATGTCAGAGGCCTATGCTCTCAATTTGTGTTTATACCAATGGTATGGATACCAGTCTATACAAGAGAATATATGTTAAAATTCCCTAGTCGGGGAATAAGGCATGATTTGAAATCCTGGCTGGGAAAATTTTGGCAAGTTTACCTAACCATTTTCCACCTCTATTGACTCATATCTGAATTGTGGAAAATACTACTTTCCTCCTAGGGTACTGGATTAATGTTATATAAGAACATGTATATAAAGTTTGTAGCACATTACTTGTCATTTCTTAAAAACTCAATAAATTATCATTACTATATTGTTTGGATTATAATTACAGTCATACTTCGTGTCTTTGGGCCTTTTCTTTGCCTTTCACTCATTTAGATATAGTAAGGACGCTACTGGATATATAGAGGACAGTGTCCCCACTATATTTGGCTTCATTTTATTTACAGTAATATTTATCAAAATAGTCCCATTCCATTTGATCTTCTATGATCAAATTGAAGCCCTCCTTCATCTCATCCTGAATTAGAGAAAGCACTTCCTAGCTAATATTCTTGCTTCCAGACTTCTTAAAATATTCTATTTAGTCAGGAATCCTGCTGAATTCATCTGCCCAAAATCCATTCCTAAAATACCACCACTGTATTCTAAAATACTCCAAAACATATAATGGCATCATCCACCATCAGGAAAACACCAACTTCCTTACTTGGACACTGACTCTTCATGATCATTCCCATGCTATCATAATAGCTTTGGGTGCCTCCACTCTCCTTCAGGACTTTCCATTTTGCCTCACTGCCCTATATTGCCTGTGCTGCCAGTGAGCAACCTTTCCTTCTATCATCTCCCTCTTCTTTTCTGAGCTACTTCCACCAGCGTAAGTTATCCGCTCTTAAAATTTATTTTTCTTATTATGCTAGCCTATGTTCATCTAATTGTCCCATACCCACCATCCAGGAATTAATTATGCAATTCTTGGTTATGCCAGGTTAATAATAGTAAAGTCTTCTTTTGGAGGTTCACTTGTCATAGATATCCTAGTTTCCCTAGCTACAAACATATATCATTTATTTTCTAATCCAGTACATACAGCAATGTACTATGCACAAATTTGCAAATCAGGTATGAGATACATAAATTTATATTTAAAAAATTAACAAGACTGCTAACTGAATGATTCCCTTAACACTGAATCCATTTTTTTGCCCCAGGACCACGTAAATCCAAAAGCATGTAAAACAGTGTTGGTTTGTTATGGAAATTCCAGGGATATGAATCAAATTATCTGCAGAGGAGACTTCATTTATCCACAAAGATTTTCATTCCAATGACATGCTAATAATGCTTTACTGATGTGCTTATTCTATGTACAGTGTGTAGATTTCCTTCCATTTCTTGTCTCTAGTGACTTCACCAAAGATCCCTTCATAGCTAGAACAAAAGCTGTTTCCCCATGATGTTGCACCATTATTCAATATACCATGGAGCAGAGTCACAGCTAGCAATTGCCAGAATTTCCTATTCCAGCATAAAAACCCTTGTAAAGCTTGTTCTAATAAATGAAAGAAAAGGAAATCAACTGGACTTTCTTATATTCTCCCCTAAGGCTTACACTGAACAATGAGCCCAATACTGTGCTGCACATCATACTGCACTGAGATGCCTGAAGAATTCAAACTTCACTAAGCACAAGAGCCAAGGGAGCTATTAGCATAAGTCTAAGCCCAGAGCTTAACATTCCAGATGAGAGTAGTGTCACAGGTTCCTTTGGAAGTGATTTTTCTTGATTCTTTTCCATTTGGATGTGTGAAAATATGAGGGAGGCTGAAGCAGTTGGAGAGGGAGGGAGAGCATGTCTAGAGTGATGACACATTTAAAAATACCATCCTGAGAAGCCCTGAGCTCTCTAGCTATGGATTCTAAATATAGTTATGCCAACAGGAGAGGCAAGCGCCAGTTTGGGCTTTCAGAAAGCCACTCCAGCACCAGGTAAAGATGACTCACCCAGGGAGCGTCAGGCTGTGATATGCCATTTCAGCATTTTCTAACCAAAGACTTCAAAGACTGTTCCTTCCCAGAAAGCCACACTTAGAGAATGGAGGAATAACACATCAATATTGAATTCCTAGCATTAGATCACTGTTAATTGCCTCAAAAAAACACTTTTTTCATTGTTGTTACAAAAAGGCTTTCTAGATAATGACTCTTATTGGCTAAGGAAATATACAAAAAGTATACAGTAGCTATTATTTCATTTTGTACACACGTTGGCATGAATTTTTTTCCATTAAGTTGATTTTTTATAAGGGAATCTAAAACCGGTGTTGCATTAAACATATTTCTAACGTTCCAAACAGTAAGTTGGGCAGGATCATAAGAAGGAAAGCTCTTGTTTATTACATGATTTCTGCTTATTTTTTCCATCAGAATATGCACAGAGAAACACACAATTCTCTAAAACTTCTTAAACCATCAAAAGTATTTGAGCCTACTGTTAAAAACGAGTAGGAAGGCATCTACTATAGTTCTTGCCCACTGCATATTTATTGTGCTGACTGGATTTATTGCATTTTAATGGCTACATGTTCATAAGTTGATTCTTAACCACGGCTATTTAAAAACCTCCTGTGATGAGCTAACTATAACAAACTTGCCATCTGTGTCTCTTAGGAAGCAAAAGTTTTAAATTTAGTCAACTTGTTGGCATTCTATTTTTCAATCCAACCTCTTCTGTAAATTCCTTTCACCAGATCCTTAATTCTGGAGGTGTGGGGGTGGAGGGTAGACTAGATTGACTTGTTCATAAGAGTTGGAACCAGGAGAAATCTCTTTAACTCCGAATTCATTTAGTGGTGACTTAATATTCTAGCCCTAGTTCCTCCTTTGCTATCTTTAAAATAAGAAGTTGAGATGCTACCAGGTGATGCCAGTGAGATAGAGGTGTTAAAGAGATTGTCAACCACATGGGAAATCAGAAGCAGAAGGTGGAGATTTCATCAGTCTTCTGCAGACACATTCATTCAGTGGTTTTAATGCCTGAACTTTGTCATTAGACTTGAAGGGCAGACAGCTAGGTCTTTGGAGCCTGTTTCTTTTCTTTTCTTTGAGTCTTAATTTTTTTATCTTCTCCTGATACAATGGACAATGTCTCCTCTTTTTGTTTCCAATGCTTTTGACATTTGTATTTATCCTTTTGTATCTCTTCTGGCCTCTTTCCTTTTCTACCTTGCCTATTTTCATTCTTCTGTGTTCCCTCCCAATTAGAAAATAAATAGGAAATAATAAAAATGTAAATAATGCAAATAATCTCTCTTTTAATTTGGGGAAAATTCCATCAGTTTTGTTGCTTTTGATGTAAGCATGAGATTCTAAATGTAGAGCACGATCAGTTTTTATTAATTTTCTCTACAGCTTTCATATATCCAGAGACACTTAACATAATTTGACAAAAATAAATGGGTAATAAACTTCAGCCAATTTTAGGATTCCTCATCTATCATCAATTAAACTAAATAATTCCCCCCATAAATGTCATTTGACCATGATAAGCACTCAATTTATTTTAGAAATTTTAAATTTTTTTTTTCTAAATTAAGTTATACTTTACAAATTCCAGACACAAAACGGTATCCAAACGCCAGGAAGGCTTCTATTCCAAATGCACATCTATTGATTAAAAGTGGAAAATGGGGAGTGTGGGCTAAAAGAAAACCATGAATTAAATCAGTGCTTAAAACAATGCTTCACCCAGAATAACCAGTGGAAAAATATTAAAATGTGTGTTTAAAAATTAACTATGAACAGAAATTCACCTGTGTCTATTATCTATGTATGATATAGACTAAAGAACAAAAGCAAATATGAAAAGACTATGACCCTTTGCTTCCCTTTACATGCATTTTGAAGTCATAGTCACTGAATTTTGCCATAGAGTTATTTTAACATTGTCAGACTCACATGCACACAAATTCTAAAATCTAATTTCTTTAAATCATAGGTAAAATGGCCTTTCACATACCTAATACCTTGACTTTCCAAAAAATTTTGTTTCTTTTCACCAATCTTCATATTGCATTAAAGTATAAAATATAGATGCTGGCCTTTGGGAAGAAGCTAAATGATGATAAGCAGTTTGATAGGAAGGGACTTCATATTGTTAAGTGGCGGCCATGGGAAAGAGGGGTGGTTAAGGAAATTAGTGTCTGGGACTGACGTGCTATTTGCACCCTTGAAGACTCCCCACATACAGTCCAGGGAAGTCCAGAGCTGGCCTGCATCCATCTCACTCAGTCCAAATGCATTATCTCACTTTCTAGTACCTTTTAACATACCAAGACCTCATCTCGTCCCAACTTTCCTAGCTTATCTTAATTCTGTTTCCTGGAAAAATTATTCGTCTAGAGACAGAAGAAAAAATGCTGATGAGAAAATTTCTATTCCATTAACTTTGATAAATTCTGTAGTTTGGGCAATTGGTCAAACTTGAATCTAAATATCCTGGTTTATCCTGGTTGCTTGCTTTTGATCTTGGCAATGTGAAATTGCTTTAGAAAAGAATACTAATCTTTATAACTGTTAGTATTATTTATTAGTATTAAATAAGTAGGCTAGTGACTCTTACTACTAAGAAACCAGGTATGAAATTTTGATTAAATAATTTCCTCTCATACATTTTCTGGGAGTTTCTTCCTTTGGACACCCATCTTTCGGATGAATGGATTTTCAAAAATCATTTCCAAAAGATGTTCCTGGAAGCATAAATTATAAATAAATGCCTTTGTGCTTCAAACTTATGGGACTAAAATTAAAAAAAAAATCAAAAATAGTTTTAGTTTAATTAAGCAATAGACCAGTGAAGCAGAAAGAGAACTGATCTTGGAATCAGGAAGGTAATCTTTTTGTTGCCCTGGCCATTAAATAAATGTGCAACCTCGGACAAGCCACTTCATCTTTCCTTAGTGAGTCTTCACTTTTAAGTTGGTACTGATTAAAAAAAATTTCTTTTGGAGATATATGTGTTAAGAATAGGCAATAGTTGAATGCTTCATTTTCTTGATTTTCTCCATCTTTTCTAACTGAGAAAGATGTTGAACTTTCTCAGGAAAAGTAGAGGTTACATAAGCGTTACTGTAACCCTTAAGATTTATTAGATGTTATAATTTCTTTTAGGAAAGCACTTTAACAGTTTTATTCATCACTGTGTCCCCACAACATAGAGCATAATAGGTACTATGAGCAAATATTTATTGAATGAATGACTTAATATGCCTGGCACATACATTTTGTTTTAAGAATTCTGACATCTAAGAGACCTTTTTAATGTCATCACCATATAGGAAACCTCTCTACCCCTTTATTTCTGGAATAAAAGGCAAAAATTAATGTCCAAAATAGCGTTCATTCAGTCTCAAAGAACCCCCAAAATATCACAGCATATTCTAGATAGACAACATAGGTATTCTAATGAAATGTGCAAAGTATTTCACTGAAATTATAACAATGCAAAAAATTTATATTAAAAATATGCCTGTACCTGGAATTGTAAATGTATACAGATTCAAAAGATGCTATCAAATATAACTATGTCTATAAATAATTTGGATATCAGAAGAGTTTTTGATAATATTTGTTTTAGTAATGACACAGAGTGACATTTAGTAATGCATAGGGTGTTTATAGTGAAAAGATACACTTTCTTTCCTTTTTTCTTTCTTTTGTGTCTTCCTTTTTCTTATTCAGGCGATACTTAACAAAACATGTGCAGAATATGACTGGCTTTAAAATGGGTTCAAATACCTGATCTGTAATTTGAAATTCATTTGTTAGTGTTCTCTTTCTCATCTTTAAAATGAAGATAACTACAATATTAATCTAACTGGGTTGTTTTCAGGATGAAATAAGTTATTACATGAAATCCTCTTAAAAAGAAGCATGTCACAAAACAGGCATTCAATAGATGTTAGCAATGTTTTTAAGCATGATTTTTATAATGAGAACCGTAATTAACTCTCCAAAAAAGAAAGAAATCTAACTTCAAAAATTCCTAATCCACAAATGGATATTCTCAATACATGGTCCCTTTCTACTCCCACCACATTTTTCACTTGAGAATTTCTGCCTTCCTATCTCCCCTCCCAGCTTCAAGGAGTTATGCCTGGGAGACCAACCAGGCCAATTTTCTCTAATAGGCTAGGACTAAACCTGTCTACTGGTAGATCAAAGATGGGTTGGGTATGTTACTTGGAGCCCTCAGTGATGAACTTGTCTATCTAGCAGCTACCCCTCCCTCCCTTCCATCCTTCCTTCCTTCCCTCTTCCTTTCTTTCTTTCTCTTCCTTTCTGCCCTCTCCTTTCCTTTCTTCTCCTTTCTCTTTCTTTTTTCTTTCTTTTATAATTGTAATATAGTTCACATACAATGTTACACTAGTTTCAGGTGTACAACATAGTGATTCAACAACCCTATACATTATGCTATGCTCAGAAGAAGGATAACTACCATCTGTCACCATACAATGCTATTACAATACCACTGACTATATTTCATATGTTCTACCTTTTATTCCCATGACTTATTCATTCTACAACTGAAAGCCAATATCTCCCACTCTCCTTCACCCATTTTGCCCATCCCCCCACCTCCCTCTCCTCTGGCAACAATCAGTTTGTTCTCTGTATTTATGGGTCTGTTTCTGCTTTTTATTTGTTTATTTATTCATATGTACCCAGTCTTTTAACCTTATTGTCAAATGCTTCAGAATTCTTATCTCGATCATCTCAGTCTTTTCTCCATATCCAAAGACAGATATTAAATCAAAAGCACAGAACAGAAATAACTGGTTAAAGCTGCAATAGCATCTGACATTTACTCTTAAGGTTTTTAACATTGATGAGGCTCCCCAAAAGAGATTTTGTGTCTCATCTCATTCCTCCTATCAACAAACAAACAAAATAACAATGTAGTTTTGCTTTTTTAGGGGTGCATATTTGTACAACTGAGAAAAACATATTGCTTGCAAAGGCTTAGCTTGTTTACACAACCTTAACCATCAAAGGCCTCCTCCCACTCACTGATAAGGGAACAACTCAAGGACTTCCCAGATTTGCAACCTCTGCCTCATAAGTCTTTAGGACTATTCGATGATTTCAATGATAATAAAGTGAACAATAAACAATAAATCGTACACTTTGTAACAGAAAAACAAGTGACCATGTACAAGATAACTTACAAGAAATCACTAATAGGGCCTTAATGTTAGCATTTTCACTAGCATCTTCTTTGCATTTATTCATCCTAGTATTCATTTGAGAAAGTATACATTGGAGTGACTTGGAAATTTATTTAGCTAAGAATTCAAGTTGATACTTTTAGTTGCTCTTTTAATGAACTTATTTTTATTTAGAGTACAGATAGAAGCTATGCAAAATCTGAAAATGACCACTGTTAAGTCAAGTTCATTGAAATGTAATTTATACATAATGAAATTTATCCTTTTTGGCGCATAGTTCTAGGAGTTTTGGCAAGCACTTTTCTTGGGTAACTACTACTACAATAAGATATAGGTCATTCCATGACTCCCCCAAGTCCTCTCTATATCTTTTCAGAAACTACTTACCTGTTATCTGTTTCTATAGTTTTGTATTTTCCAGAATGTCATATATATGAAATCATAGGGAATGCAGCCATTGAATCTGACTTTTTCATTTAGCATGATGTATTTGAAATTAACCCTTGTTAGCGTGTCTACTAGTAGCTTGTTCCTCTTTATTATGGAGTAGCATTCTATCCAGTGTAGGAAGTACCATCATTTGTTTATTCATTCATCTGTTGAAGGATATTTGGGTTGTTTCCAGTTTTTAACAATTAAGACTAGAGCTCCAATCAAAACTTCTTTTCAAGTTTTGTACGGGCGGAAGTTTTCACTTATCTACAGTAAGTACCTTGTACGGAATTGCAGGATTATATGGTAAGTATAATGTTTAATGTCATAAAAAAGTGTAAAACATCTTCCAAAATGGTGGGACCATTTTTGAATTCCCACCAACAGTTTATGAGAGTTTTAGTTGCTTCATATTCAGACCCGTTTTCTTGCATTCTAACTGGATTATTTCAGATTTCATTCATCTACCCATCTATTTATTTGTTTATTAATTTACTTGAAAAATATCTTATTTGGGTGATTTACAAGTTTATGATGAAAATTAAAATTGATGCTTTTTGCCCTTCTAATGAATGTATTTTGATCTAAGTAAGTACAAGTAAGAAATAAGTCGATAGAAAGCAATAATTATTGAAATAAATCATTTATAAAGACAAAAATTAAAAACCACAAGATTCCACAAAATCTAGGAATGTGATATTGTTTTATACTTGGTTCCATACAATTAACAATATATAGTTACTGCTTATAAATCTATTCCTTCAGAATATTACCACTAGTATCGCTTTAGAACTATTTCAAAGAAGCTCAAGTATCGTCTTATTCATAAATCTTTACTTCTCATTTTCTCTGACCCTTATCAGTATTTTGTTATATTTATCATGGTACAAAAAATAATAATTTATATATGATACAATCCAAACTACTACAAAAATAAATTATCAGAAATTCTTAATGCCTATCAGGCAGGGCTGTTAAATATTTAAGAAATGGAATGATTTATGACATAGGGAAATAATGTGCTTATTTTAATTAAAGTATTGACTTTTTATTCAAGCAGTAAAGATAAATGAATAAAAAATTAAAGAAAGAAAAACAGGAGTTTTGACAGGTTAAAGACTAACACCCACATTTCCACATTTATGCATTACTGTATTGAAAGTATTTTTTGTTGTTGTTAAATGATTGATTTCATGACTTGTGAAAAACTGAACATGACTGAGGCTACCAAGCCTCAAGTAAAGAAGACTTAATTATTATCACTTGAGATTTAAGAATTAGTAGAGTATGTATCACAACGAGAACTAAGACATAAGAAATGAGTTTAAATCAAAAAGAAAAATATACAAGTAAAGCATTACTGACCTTTGGAGAAGGAGAGATTGAGAAGACTCTGTTCTGGAGATCTCAATTTCAGAGAGCATCACGCCATTTTCTCTGGAAGGTTTGGACATTCAAGCTCCTGGAGGCAAGGGAATATAAATCTGAGATGACTTTCAAGGCACCAATTCACAATTTATGCCTGTATCTCTCAAAAAAGCACAATTAAGACAAAAGGAAGCCTAAATACAAGATGCTTACTTTATTTTTAGAAAACATTTTTTCTAAAATTTAAAATTGGATCAATAGCATGCAATTTTAACTGTTTTATTAATATAGAATTAATATAGAATCAACTGCAACTGTTTAAAGTGTACAATTTATAAGTTTTGAAATATGTAAACATGGATGAAGCAATCATCAAAGATAGTGAACAATTTTATTCTTGCCTCTTGTTAATGCCACCTTCCCATCTTTTCCTGAATCCATCTCCATTGCTGTGCAACACCTGGTCTGCTTTTTTGTTAATATAAATTAGTTTGCATTTACTAGAATATTACATAAATGAAATCATATAGCATATACTTTTTTGCCTGTCTTTTTCTTATTTAGTGTAATTTATTTTCATCTCCATTCATGTTGTAGTATGTATCAATATTTCCCTAATTTTTTGCTGACTAGTATCCCATTTTATGGACACTGCAATTTCACCTGTGAATAGACATTTGAGTTATTTCCAAGTCAACTATGAATAAAACTGTTGTAAACATTTGCAAACATATTTTTATAAAAATATTTTATTTCTCTTGAATAAATATCTAGATATGGAATGTCTAGATCATACAGAAGATGTAGGTTTTATTTTTTAAGAAACTGCTTTCCAAAATGGTCATTCCATTTTATATCCTTCAGGCAGTGTGTTTCAATTGTCTCACACTCCTGTCCACAGTTAATACAGCAAGCCTTTTTAATTGTAGCTATTTCAAAGATGTGTAGTCACTATGGTGGTATATCATTATAGTTGTCATTTGCCTTGTCTTAATAACTAATGGTGCTGAGCATCTTTTCATGTGCTTATTTGTTTTTTATACATTTTCTCTAGTAATATGTCTGTTCAAATCTTTTGCCCATCTCTTTGTATTGGGTTTTTAGAATTCCAAATATATTCTAGATATTATTACTTTACCAGACATACACTGGATATAATTTCTGTGGTTTGCCTTTTATTCTCTGAACTCTGTCAAAGAACAATAGTCTTTAATTTTGTTGAAGAAAAATTTATCAGTTAATTCCATCATGAATCCTATTTATAGCATAATAACAAATCTTTCCTATTTTTTCACTGAGGTTGTTTTCCTATGTCTTCTTCTAGATGTTTTGTAATTTTAGGTTTTAAACTTAAGTTCTGCGTTCCATTTTGAGTTAATTTTGATTAATGGCACAAAGTATTTTTATTTTTATGCTTGTAGATATCAAATGGATGTGGCACTTGTTGAAAACAGAATCTAATCCCTGCTGAATTGCTTTTGCATCTGTGTTATGTATCAGTTATTCACATACATGTGGATCTAGTTCAGGATTCTCTTTCCTGTTCCACTGATCTACTTATGCCAAGACCATGCTGCTTTAAGACCTCTCTTTTACCCAGTTACTTTTGTCATGGCAACTGTGGAAAACTATGGTGCAATATCATAACCAGGATACACTGATACGGTAAAGATACAGAACATTTCCATCAAAGCAAGGATCACCTATGTTGTTATAGGCACTGCCACTTTCTTGTTATCCCATATGCTTATTTTTAATTTTTTTCTTTAAAATTTATTTATTTGGGGAGAGAAAAACAGAGATGGGGGGGGAACAGAGGAAGAGGGAGAGAGAGAATCTCAAGCAGACTCCCCCTGAGCACAGAGCTGACAGGGGGATCAATGAGGGGGGGTGCTTGATGAAGGTGGAGGGTGCTCAACTGGGTTACTCCATCTGGTGACCTTGAGAACATAACCTGAGCCGAAATCAAGAGTGGAGGCTTAACCAACTGAAACCACCCAGGTGTCCCTCTTTTCCCATATGCTTCTAAAGCCTGAGCAATCACTAATCTGTTTGTCATTGCTATAAAGTTGTCATTTCATGAATGTCATATAAATGGAGTCATACAGTATGTAATCCTTGGAATTGGCCTTCATAATTTGGCATAATTCTCTGCGAATTTATCAAGGTTGCTGCATGTGTCAAATAATCTGTCTCTTTTTATTGTTGATTAGTATTTATTGGTATGGGTTTATCAGAGTTTGTATACCATTCACCAGTGTTAGGACATGGAAGTTGTTTTTAGTTTTTGACTATTACAAATGAAGCAGCTCTAAACATTCATGTACACATTTTCATTTTTCTGGGATAAATGCTGAGTTGTATGTCAACTACATGTTTAGTTTTTCAAGAAATAGCCAAACTCTTCTAGAGAGGGGCTGTACCATTCTACAATCCTACCAGTAATGCATAAGTGATCTACTTTCTAAATATCCTGTCACTATTTTGGTATTGTCACTATTTTTTATTTTAGCCATTCTGATAGGTGTATAGTGTTATCTCATTCTGGTTTTACTTTGCATTTCCTTAATAGCTAATGAAATTGAACATTTTTTTCACATGTTTATTTACTTTCTGTAGCTCTCCTCAGTGAATTTTTCTCTTCATGTTTTTGTCCATTTTATAACTGGATTATTTATTTACTGTTGAACATTGGGAGTGTGTGTTTGTTTAGTGTTTGGGGCTCTTTTTATTTCTGTTTATGCTCTAGTTAAAATATTTTACAGTAGTATTGGAAGTTCTTTACACATTCAATAACTTTTATACTCAAGGATATATATCCAATATATTCAAATATTCAGTTATACTTAAAATACAAAGAATATTGATACATTCTTTATAATATGCTAAAGAATATTTTTAAATAGTCAATATATCAATCTTTTATCTAATATCTAATATGTGGTTTGCAAATACTTTCTCCCAGTATGTACCTTGTTTTTTTTTATCTCTTTACCAGAATCTTTTGCAGAGAAAACTTTCAATTTTGAAGTTCAATTTATTGATTTTCCTTTTATCTACTCTGCTTTAGTTGTAAAGCCTAAGATCTTTTCAACAAGCTCTAGATCCTGAATTTTTTTCAAAAAGTTTTATAGTTTTATATTTTACATTTATGATCCATTTTGACTTATTACATGTAGAAAATTTGAAATTTATGTCAAGGTTTTTGTTTGTTTTTTACTCTGGATAGCCAATTGCTCCAGCACCATTTGTTGAAAAGGAAACTATCTTAACTCCACTGATTTGCTTTTATTCATCTGTCAATAACCAGTTGCACATTTTGTGGTTCTATTCCTAGATTTTCAATTCTATTCCATTGCACTGTGTGCCAAATTCTCCCAGCAGTAGTACACAGTCTTGTTTTCTATAGCTATACAACAAGTCTTAAAATTGAGTATGCAGATTCCTCCTAATTTATTTCTTTTTATCAAAAATATATTAGCTATTCAAACCATAGGATGCAGCAATTCCACTTCTGGGTATTTATCCAAAGAAAACAAAAATACTAATTTAAGAAGATACATGCATCCCCATGTTCATTGTGGCATTATTTACAAGAGCAAAGATGATGGAAACATCCTAAGTCTTCATCAGTGGATCAGTGGATGAACAGATAAATAAATTGGGATACACACACACACACACACACACACACAGTGGAATATTATTTAGCCATAGAAAAAAATGAAATCTTGCCACTTGCAAAAAACGAATGGACCTCGAGAGCTCTATGCTTACTGAAACGAGTCCGACAGAGAAAGACACATACTGTATGATCTCTCTTAAATGTAGAAGCCAACAAACAAACAAGTCCATAGATATAGAGAATGTGACTGTAAAAGGTAGAGGTGGATGGGTGAGTTGTGTTGTTGCTGTTGTTTAGTTTAAATAAATTAAATATTTTTTTTTAAAAAAGGAAGAAGATTACAAAGACCTGCAGGTGACACATTGTAAACTCAGAGGAATGATTTAAATAGCGATGCTTCTACTTACCTCATATCAAAAAATAATTAGCAGATTTAATGGCTAGTCACCAGATGTAAATAAGCGAAGCCTAACTTGTTAAGTTTTAGAATGGAAGCACATAACCATATCAGAGTTATTGAGACATATATTCATAAATCCCATGACATACAAGTAACCATTAGAATAAAGTATATGTTAACAGTTTTAATTTCTATATTTAAATGAAATCAATGAAATAAAATTAATTATTAGTTCTAGGGTTATTTGTATATTTCTTAGAATTTTTTATATAGACAAAAATAGGCACATTTTTATTTATTCTTTTTTAATTTATATGCTTCTTATTTTCTTTTAGTGCCTTACTGACTTGGTTAAGACTTGTAGCACCATGCTGAATAAGTCTTGCGAGAGTACACCCTGGTCTTCTTCCCTCTATTAGGGAAAAACCATTAAGTCTTCCATCATAAAGTTTGCTGTAGGGTTGTTACCAGTGTTCTTTATCAAATGAGCAAGTTCCTATCTATTATTATTGTTTTCTGAGAGTGTTTTTCATGAATGGGTGTTGAAATTTGTCAAATACACTTCTGCATTGATTGATATAATAATATGATTTTTCTTCTTGAGTTTATTAATATGGTGGATTACATGGATTAATTTTTAATTATTGAACCAGGCCTACATTTATAGAATAAATCCCACTTGATCATTGTGTATAATTATTGTTATATATTGCTGAATTCTATGTACTAACATTTTATTATGGATTTATGCATCTAAATTTGTGAATATTGCTCTGTAGTTTTCATTTATTTTACTATCTATTGGTGTCAGGGTAATTCTACCATTACAAAATTAATTGTGAAAAATTCTTTCTTCTATATAAGAGAATGTATAGAACCAGTGTTAACTCTTGTTTAAACATTTGGTAGAATTCTCTTGTGAAATTATATGGCCCTAGAGATTTATTTTCTTGGAATTTTTAAATTAAAAAATTTAAAACTTTATTCATAGCTTTAAGTCTATCTAAATTATCTATTTAATTCTTGATGTGTTGTGGTTATTTGTGATTTTGGAAAAAATGGTTAATTTTTTCTAAGTTGTCAAATTACACAAAAAACATGTTGTATTTTTCATAATAGTCCCTTTTTATGTTTACTGGAACTGTAGGGATATTCCCTATTCCATTCCTGTTATTGGGAATTTCTATTTTCTCATTTATTCTTTGACAGTCTTTCTAGAGGTCTGTTCATTTTATTGGTGCTTTCTAAGAAGAAGCTATCTGTTTCAATTACTTATTCTACTGTTTTTCTATCTTTGATTTCATTAATTTCTGCCCTAATCTTAACAATTTTCTTCTTTTTGTTTGTTTGGGGTTTGTTCTGCTCTTCTCTTTCTCAATTTAGATAATTGATTCAAGATGCTTGATCTTTTCTAAGATACGTGTTAAGTGCTATAAATTTCCCTCTCAGCACTGGTTTAGATGTGCCCTCCCTCCCAATTTGGTGTGCTGTATTTTGATTTTCATTCATTTCAATTTCCTTTTGATTGCTATGAAAAGTTGAGTTTGACCCATGTTTCATTTAGAAGGGGGTTTACTTTCCAAGTTTTTGTAGTTTTTCCCATTATATTTCTGTCATTTAATTCTAATTTGATTCCATTGTTGTTAGACACAGTCTATACACGACTTCTTTCATATTTGTTGTAATTTGTATTATGACCCAGGAAGTACTCTAACTTAGTATATGTTCCATGAGCACTTGAAAACAATGTGAATTCTGCTCATTAGGTGAAGGGTTCTATATATGTCAATGAGATCCTGTTGGTTGATACTGTTGTTGGGTTGTTCTATATATACCTTGCTGATTTTCTATCAGCTGTTGAGAGAACAGTGTTGAAGTCTCACGATCATATAGATGGTTTATTTCTCCTTTCAGTTGTTTTTTTGCTTCACAAATTTTGCAGTTATGTTGTTTGGTATATACACATTAAGGATTGCTTTGTATTCTTGGTGGATTAACCCTTTCATCATGATAAAATATTCTTCTATGTTGCTGATGATTTTCTTTGATCTGAAGTCTACTTACTGTGTTGATAACAGTTCTCCTTTCTTTTGATTAAGATTTGCATGATATATCTTTTTCCATACTTTTAACTTCTATATTTTATACTAAAGTATTTTGTAGACATCATAAACCAATTTTTAAAACCTATTCTGCTGACCTTTGTCTTTCCTTTTGTGCATTATGATGATTTTCATTTAATGTACGCTAGGGCTTAAATCTGTGTTTTTTTTATTTTTTATTTTTATTTTTTGCACTTTCTGTTTGTTCTGTTTTTCATTTCTTAGTTTTCTTTTTCCTGCCTTTCTGTCAGTTACTTGAACCTTTTTTAGATCTCCATTTTGATTTATGTATAGTGTTTCTGATTGTATTATTTTGTGTAGCTTTTCTAGTATTTTCTCTGGGTACTGAATTACATATACATACCTAAACACAGTCTCCTGGTATTGCCATTTTTCTAGTTTGAGAAATCTTATCTCTACGTCCCTTTACTCCTCCTTATTTAAAATATAATTGTCTTAAATATTTCCTCTAGATAACTTTGAAACTATATGAGGCAATTTACAATTTTTGCTTCAACAATTAAAAATAATTTAGAAAATTAATGAAAGAAGGAAAGCCTATTGTATTTATCCACATTCTTCTTTTATTAATGAAATATAACTGACATGCAATGTTAGTTTCAGGTGTACAACATATGGTTTTGACAAGTCTATGCATTACTCAATGCTTACCATAGTAAGTATAGTCACCATCTAATGTTATTACAATATTATTTTTTTTAAGATTTATTTATTTATTTTAGAGAGAAAGCATGAGCAGGAGGAGGGGCAGAAGGAGAGAAAATTCTCAAGCAGACACTCCACTGAGTATGGAGCCTGACTCATGGCTCAATCCCAGGACCCTGAGATCATGACCTGAGCTGAAATCAAGATTCGGACACTTAACCAATTGAGCCATCCAGGTGCCCCTACAATATTATTGACTATATTCCCTAAGTGGTACTTTTCATTACTGTGACTCATTTATTTTGTGACTAGAAGGTTGCACCTTTTAATCCCCTCCAAGTATTTCACCCATCACCTGCTCACCTGCCCTCTGGCAACCATCAGTTTGTTTTCTGTATTTAAGATGAATCTGTTTGTTTTCCGTTTGTTTGTATTTATCCACATTCTCATTTACCATGTTATTTTCTCTTCATGTTCCAAGGTTCCTCTTTTTTCTCTTTTGTTTTGTTTTTAACCATTTCCTTTCTGTTGAAAAACTTACTTTAGTCATTCTGATGAGGTCTGCTGGTGATAAATTCTCCTGGTTTTCCTTCTGGGAATGTCTAGATTCCCCCTTCATTCCTGCATAATATATTCCCTGGGTGTAATATTTTGGGTTGACAGATCTTTTCTTTAAGCACTTAAAAAAAATGTGCCATGTTCTTCCTGGCCTCCATGGTCTATGAAGAGATATCACTATCATTTGAATAGTTTTCCCCCCTATATATAATGTA
>NC_048221.1:76933105-77057103 GCF_002007445.2 Ailuropoda melanoleuca | reverse complement strand
GGCGTGATTCCGGCATTATGGGATCGAGCCCCATATCAGGCTCCTCCGCTATGAGCCTGCTTCTTCCTCTCCCACTCCCCCTTCTTGTGTTCCCTCTCTCGTTGGCTGCCTCTATCTCTGTCGCATAGATAGATAAAATCTTAAAAAAAAATAATAAATGTAGCCTAAAGTTTTCAAGGTTCATCCATGTTGCAGCAAGTATCAGTACTCTATCCCTTTTCATGGCTAAATAAAATTATAGTGCATGGATATACCAAATTTCATTTACTTAATAAAGAATAAGTCTGCCATAAAGTTATTTTGCAGAGGTGGGGGAGATAAGAGAATGTGTTTTCAATTATCTTGAGTATATAGATGGGGGTGAAATTACTGAGGTATATGGAAACTCTAGTTTGGGGTTTTTTGAGGAACTTCTGAACTGTTTTCCAAAGCTCTTGCACTATTTTGCATTATCATAGTGACGCATGAGGGCAAATCTTCCATTTTAACTGACTTTTTCTGATACCTTAGATTCTTGGTTTAATTTCCTCAACTCAAATAGTTCAGTGGGCTCCACCTTAATTCTCACTTCTTGCACACCAACCGGAAAATTCTTTCAAGGTACTAAATTGAGTCAGTCTCAGTGTTCAACCTTTCTTCCCCGCCCCCCCCATCTATTAGGGAATTGTCCTTCGTTATCTGTGTCCAAAATCTTGAAAACTGTGTGTGAGTGTGTGTGTGTGTGCATTTATTTTCACTGTTTCACTGTTATATTTCACTGTTCTCAATGGTGTTTGATTGTTTCTGGTGTTCTGGTGGAAAGTCAAATCTGATTCCTTTCGCTCTACCTTGGTTGAAAGTGAAAGGCTTAACATATAATTTTGAGAAGAGGAGAAAAAGAAAAAAGGGAGATAATAATAAAAATAAAAATCCACAGATGTTAGACTCAATCATTGCAACAGAAAATAGCTCCCAATAAAGTATTCCTATTGCCCTAACACTAGAGATTAGTGCTTTTGGATTCACAAATTTCCTTAAATTGTATACATTAATTTTGTACATATGTAAGTAAAATTTTCTCTAGAGCAAGTCCATACTTTCCTGCCTTTTAAAGAAATCTGGTTAATAAAGAATTAATACAAATTTAATAAGAGATCTTAAGACCAGGCATTATCAAATCAATTGACGTCAGATAAACCTTTTAAAAATCATACTGTGCTCAAGAAAGAACTTCAGTTTTAGAAAGTTTTCCAGGCGAAGAATAGGACAAAGTCTAAAATTTCTTTTCTAATGAAATGTTCCTTATAGTTTCCTATCAAACTTCCACAGATTTGAAGCAGAAAGAGACAAATGACCCCTGTAGTCATCTTTTCAAATAAAATTGCTGAACATTGGCTTTTATAAAACTCTAATTCATTTTCTTCCTCAAGATCACTGAAATTCTGGTAATTACTATTTTTTCTTAGCTGTCATGCCAAATTGATTTATTTCTTTTCTATTCTAAGTGTTAATAAGAAGCTAATATAATCAAAAAACCTACGTACTCAAGCATACAGAGTTTGGAATAGGGATTAGGTTGGTGTAGTTTTAACCAAGTAATAATAGCTATTGTCAGAAAATTAGCAAGAAGCAGTCTTAATATCTACTTTTTGAAGCTCCTTTAAACATATTATATCTAATCCAAAATAGGATATTTGTCATTATTGAATTTATGAGTCTCTTTAACATAATGGGATGTCAAAGCAACAGAGTTAAAATGTAAAAAAAAAAAAAAATTTAAAAAGTTGGTTTGTTGATTATTTAAATTCATCAAATAATGTGTGCAAAGCTATTCCTGAATTATCCCTCANCCTGAACTATCCCTCATTATCTGGACCTCAGCAATGACCTTCATCCCATCTATGAACTTCGTATTATTACTGACTATCAAATTCCTGCCTCAAACCTACAGCAGTTATAGGGATCTTAGGAAGCTCAAGTATGTAATGGAATAATGATCTCAAAAATTACCTGACAATATGTAAAATAATACATGACATATTTCAAAATATAATCACTTTCCTGGGTTTTTTTGGGGGGGCCAGGATATTTCCAAATATCCTTAAGGTCAACTGCTATGACAAAATGCCATCTATGTGTCAAAACAGTATATGAATTAGGGCTTCTTAATCTAGAGTCAGTTTAGGCACATTGTAATCTCTCAATGCATTTAAGCAATTATTAACATCATGTTATTAAGATCCCTGTCATTAAAGTTCAATAAATATTTACTGCATGCCCTCTGTGTGCCAGGCCTTGTGCCATTCTTTCATACTAAAAAGTATAAAATATCATGGGATTGAATACACAAGAAAGCAAAATATTCATGATTGCAGCGTCTCCTGTTAACAGGAATTAATATAAGTAACACGACATTATAGAAGCTTTAATTAAATTGGAAAATGTCAGAGAAAGAAAATACAACTAAGTCTAGGTACCACCTATAGGGATCTTCTTGTAAGGTAAGAAAGCTCGTAAATGTGATTGTTAACGCACTTGGAGGTGAATAACCTCTAGGACTGACTCACATTAACCAATGTCATAAAAGATTCATATATAAAACCTAAATAACAATTCTAATTTTGTAATACACATGATCTGTAGAACATCAAATATCTCTTTTTTATTAGCACACCAATATATAAGTGAAGCAGAATTTATATCTGAATATTGTAGAATGAATGTGTGCTTTATTACTTGATTGTAAAGGTTGTCAACATACTATCATTTACCAACTTACTTTCATCCTTACCCATAGACCCTCCCTTTGTTTTTGCTACAACAAATTAGTTTTCTGAACCCCTATCTAAAACCAGTCCTTCATGCATTATATTCTATCTTCTCATACCTACTAAAGGACATTCAGTTTTCTCTTTTTCAACATTTTTTTACCCCCCCATCAACCAGTTTTTCCTATAGGCTTCTTTGTTGGAGTAAAGGATTAATCTAGACCGCTAGTATTTCAAGACTAAACATAAACTTTTAACTCATGCCTTCTCTCACACTTCACATAATTCATCAGCACATCACACATTCATAGTTAACCATGGCTCACACTTTCAACCCCACCAACTTCAAGCAACTATAGTCTTTTGACTAGATTAAGAAAGGGGGGTAATCAGAAGGGGGAATGAAGCATGAAAGACTATGGACTCTGAGAAACAAACTGAGGGCTTTAGAGGGGAGGGGGATAGGGGAATGGGATAGACTGGTGATGGGTAGTAAGGAGGGCACGTATTGCATGGTGCACTGGGTGTTATATGGAACTAATGAATCATAGAACTTTACATCAAAACCCAGGGATGTACCGTATGGTGACTAACATAATATAATAAAAAATATTATTATAAAAAAATATCATTGCCTCTAACTGGCCTCCTTGCTTTCTCCCTTAAATACTTCAATTTATCATCACTAATGTTGTCAGTGATCATTTTAAGCACACATTAGATCATGTATCTTCTCCTCTGTTCAGAATACAGCAGAATACTATCTACCTCAGCACCACAGACAAATGAACTTACCAATTTTACTTCCGCTATAGTCTTCACTCATCCTGCCCTAGACACATCCATGTTGTTTCTTAAGCACATTAAGCACATCTCCACCTCTGTACTTTTCCTTCTGCCTGGACCATTTTCTTCTAGGTATTATTTCCTTGGTTCTTTCAGGTTTGCTTTCAAACATTACTTTATCCGTGTAATACTCCATAACAACTTTTTTATAAAATAACTATTCCCCTCATCCTTGCCACATTCTATTCTTACCTAATCATGTCTCATTTGTGTATATTTTCCCTACATAACAATTAATATTAACTGATACCACCAGCTTTGCTATTTGATAGCTATGTGACTTTGGGAAATTACTTAGCAAAATGCCCCAGTTTCCATATTTATAAGATGGAAATACTATTAGTAATTGCCTCATAGTATTGACATGAGGATTCAATAATTTGATATATGTAATATACTTAAACCGGTGCCAGTTAAATCAGTAATATGATAGTTATCATTTTATTATGGTTGCTATTAGCATCTTATATTTATTCATGTCTTGCTACTTTATGGAATATTCCATGAGAGTTGAAATTTTTTATGTCCATTGTTTTATCCTAATGCCTTAATCAGAATGTGGTACATGACAGAGGATCGATAAACATCATTTGAATGAAAGATGACATATTAGAAGGTGGCAAGCGAGTTTTTTTAAGTTTCTGCCAGTAAAAATTAGTCCCTTCTCTGCCCCTAATCTCTCCTTATAACTTACATTTTTTACTCAGAAGTCCTCCTCATTAGGTAGACTAATTCTAAAAGGTGAAGATACCACTTTATCTTTGTATTCTGTAAAACATTAACTCCACTGCCTTTGCTCTCTAGGGCTACTTTTAAAGTTTCCTTTATATTTCCAAATACAATGAAAATCCTAAATAACTCAGTTATATCCAGGAGCCTGTAATGCAATAAAGCAAGAAAAGCTTAACTAAATTACTGAAGTATTAATATGCCAATTGCCTAACTCCTAGTCTATTTCTAGGGAACAATGCATATTCAGTATACTCTTGTGAATCTATTAAGCAACCTTCTGTGGGGGCATATAACTTCAAGTATACCAATGGTTACTAAATGATTGCAGTGCTTTTTTTTTTTTTATAATGAATATTTAGGTGTTCAGTCTAGGTAGATGAAAGGAACATTAAATTGTTTTCTAATTCATGAAAGTCTCTTGATATTATTAATTCAAATAAAATGAAACAACTTCCTCAAATAGAAAATGAACTACTTTTTATAAGAATTACTTTTCTGCAAGGATTTATGCAGTCTGTACTTGGATAAAAACAGATATAAATATAGCAAAAAAGTTTCCCATAAAAGCAGTGTAAACTGGTACTTACAAAAAAAAACAAAAACCTGAACCACTTAGAAATTTACATCCCAATTCTACCTCACCTACCAATTATTTGAGACTTTATTTTTAGAGTTCTTCATGGAGAGCGTCATGATAAAAAAATAAAAACTTTTGCAAGTTTGTTATTTGCTAACTTTACTAAAGATAAGTAAAGGAGATGATGGCAAATGGCAGGTTGACAAGTTGAACACATTGTTTCCAAAGAGATATTTTAATAGTCAAAAGCAGCAGGTGACTTATATACAGATGTAGTACTCTGGTATCACCTTATCATATCTGTTTAACAGCAACACTATGCAGGTTCATATAGAGTCCTGTTAAAATACAAAAAATACTTTTTTTTTTTTTGCCCTTGGGCTAGGACATAAAGTTGCATTTGTCCTTTATGTGCTTGCACTTGAGGTCACACTTCCTTGGGCAGTAGTAAGACCATTATGAAGGATGAGTCCACTGTGAGAGGCCAAAAATTTTCATGGCAATAATCCTGTGCATCTGATAAAGTTGGGGAAAATTATTGACTATGTAGGACGGATGACCAACAGAACAGGGTGAGACCGTCAATGTACATTTGCCATTCCACTTTTGACTGCTGCCATTTGGGATATCCAACAACGCTTACGTCTTCAGTGTATGATAAAAACCTGTCATCTTATCCCCATTTTATTAAGTCTATGGAACTTCTGAAAGTTTATGTGTCACCTAGAAGCTTACTAGTTGCACTCGAAACACTAATATCACAGAGCTCCATTTCCACATTCTAAACATAGAAAATACCCTTTTATGTAATTTTTGTTCAAATGATGCTTAATTTTATAACTTACTCAGGTGAAGTCTTTGCTTTTGTGTGAGAATATGAATGCTTAATTCCAAAGAAGAGGAAGGGGTAAAGGGAAGAAAAGAGTCTTAATTTTTTTTTAATTTGTTCTTTTATTTCTTTGGTTTCTTATTTCTTTTTCCTTTTCTATAAGGCTACCTCGGAATTAAAGTTGACCCTGGAGTTGAGCAGATTTTGGTAACAACATTAGCCTCATTCTAAATCATGCAGTTAATTTTGCCCTCCTAATGAATTCAGGACCAATGATAAGTACATAATATGAAAAGCCAAACAAATCAATAATAACAAAATTCACATATTTATGTACTTCTTATTCATAGTTCCCTTTTCATTTTAATTTTTGTAAAAACCGTGCTCATTTTCATAAGCAAAACTGCCAATGTTATATACATATGTGTCATTGCAAGGAAGTTTATATCTACGTTTATGTGCATAGTCCAGGTTCAAGTGATTTTTATAGTGGATGTGAACTATTAATAACCATTACATTGACATGTTTTATGGCAATTAGCCTGTCTTGCTTGTGTTAACAATTATTGAAGTTATCTTCACTCTTATAAATTACTGGTAATGTGTAGTATAATGCATGCATGCATCACTACTTGAGATTTTTTTTATTATTCTGTAAATAGGTTTTCATAAAATAAATCCTAGAAACAAATGCATGCAAGAACATGTATCTAAATTCATTACTTCATTAAATTAAATATCAGTACGGTGACTGAGGTAAAGCTAATATCAGGTTGTGTCTTATTACATTGGGATTTCTAGACTTTTTTAAGCATAATAACTAATCTTAGAAATATCCTGTGCTAAAAAAAGAAAAAAAAAAGGAAAAAGAGAAAGAAGAAAGAGAAAAAGAAATCTCCTGTGCAGTCTAGTGTGGGTTATTTACGAAAGTCATTTTCTACAAAGTCTCTGATTTTTTTAAATGTCATTTTTAATTACTATTGGCTAGTTATAATAAAAATATTAAAACACAAAGAATACCTAACAGACCATATAAAACTGGTCTTGTATCAGCTGTTTAGGAAAACTTTTATCTCAGAATGTTACATTTAAGGTCAGAAGCTAGACATTAAAACCAGTATTGTAAATCACAGTCAATTAAAGGCATTAGGAAAACATTCTTAATTTTAAAAGTTTTAATCTAGTTATTAAATATTATATTCCAAGGAATATTTATAAATTTAGAGATTCTCTAGCCAAGAAATATGTAAATACATATAACGACACTCGTGAAGGATTAGTTACCTGAGATTTATTGTAGGCTTATTTGTTCATTTGCTTTTCCAATTCATAATATTTATTGGGCAAACTATCTTCTCAATGATTCATTTACTCACGTATAGATTTCACATGGTGTGAATAATATATATATTTATTACCCTTTGCTGTTCTGTATAAGAAAATGAGTTTATGCATGCCTTTATCCATTGCTATATTATACAAAGCAATCTGAAACAAAGTATTTTTAGATTGTCCAATTTAACTTGTGTTTTTAATATACCCACTTTCCATGAGTATGTACAGTGAGTATTATCTATAATTCATGTCTTAGTTTAGGTATGAATTACTGCTTAATTTTAACTTCACACGTTGGAATTTTCTTTATAACTGTTAAGGTAACTTACTGCATCGAGACCCTGAACAAAAATCATTTTATTAAAAAAATATATATATATATATATTTATTTATTTATTTGAGATGGAGAGAAAGAGTGAGAGGGAAAGGAGGGAGGGGCAGAGAGAGTCTTAAGCAGACTCAGCGCTAAGCACAGAACCTGATGCGGGGCTCACTCTCGTGACCCAGAGATCGCAACCTGAGCTGAAAACCAAGAGCCGGATGCTTAACAGACTGCGCCACTCAGGCACCCCTGAACAAACATCATTTTAAAAAGGGGACATGACAAATGTTATAAATTTGAAATATCTTTTCTCCAATTTGAATTTAAGTTTGTCTGGAATGTTCTAAAGTTTATTAGCTTTAAAAGTGATTCATCTTTTCGCCCTATGACAGCCTCCTAAAATTCCACGTCATGCCATTTTGAATTTTTCAGATTACAATGATTAAATCTTTGTAAGCAGGCCTAATGTTGCTGAGACACAAAGATATCAAAGATTACAGATGTATGGGAATTATCCAAACACAAGGAAGTAAGGAAAACATCTATAACAAAAATTAAAAAAAAATATGTGGGGCACCTGGGTAGCTCAGTTGGTTAAGTGACTGACTCTTAATTTCAGCTCAGGTCATGAATCGGGGTCATGACCTCAAGGTCCTGAGATGGAACCCTGCATCAGGCTCTGCTGGGCATGGAGCCCGCTTAAGATTCTCTTTCTCCTCTCCCACTACTCCTCCTCCCCTCTAAAAATAAATAAGACCTGTTTTCATTTTTTAAAAAATTGTAAAATACCATGTAATGAGTTAATAAAAATAACTAAAATTTTTAAGTGAAATTTATAATACAATTAAAGATCCTGGGCTATTACAAGATAGTGTTTTAAATTATATACAGAAAACATGTCTTTAGTTTGTCATAGATTTGTGTTTCTAGAAGCCCAGAAAAATTTTCAAGGGGAATTTGGTGCAAATGCAAACGTTATTTTTGAAATCACACATCAACAGTTGCTTTATAAAATCTCTGTTCTTCTGGGAAGAGACAAGAGAAAGAAAACTGGATTTGGAAGATCGAGAATCTAGTGTGATTGTAAAGTTTACCTGAACAACCTAATTTCACTCTCAAAACTACCATGATATTCTGCGTTTCTATTGCAAGAAGGACTGAACTTGGTATCCTACTTTTTTGCAAAATAAAAAAAAATAAATAAAAAATAAATAAGAGGTAGTGTTGGATGTTGGAATGTTGGTTATATGTGGGTTTTTTTTTTTCCCACAGTATAAGTTGAAAATTGAATGATCTTTTTTCAAATACTGTTGGTGCAGTTGAACCATTATTTTCATTTTGAGTTTCAACAGTATTTAGTATAAATAATACCTCTCTAACATGCTTATTAAGTTTCATAAAATCATTTCTGCTGAGCACATTATTTTAATATTTTGTTATCAAAGGTCAGGAATTTACTGAGATTCTTGTTAGTTTTGTGATAATCCAGTCATGATTTCTTACTGTTCATAAGAGGTCTATAAACAGATTAAAGGGATCTTCTTTGGTACAGCTTCCTATGTTTTAGTATTTCAAAATCTCACTGGCCTTCATATAGAATGACAAGACTGTTCTAAGCATGGTTCACTGCCATTTTCAGGCAAACCATTCAGATCATTTCATGGACAACCTGCCTTCATTGATAAACTGAGTATCATCTTGTACAGTTATTCACTACTAAAAATATGCACTAGCTCTGTGGAGCAAATCACTTACCTCTCTATGACTCAATTTCTTCAACTATAAAATTAAAAATAATGAATAATTTATAACTCATAGAGTCAAACATTACAATGTTAGGCATATGGTAAATGCACTGTTTGCTCTCAGTATCCATTATTACTACACATATATAGCATTAAGTGGTTTTATTCCACTAATATTCAATCTAAAAAGCTAAACTTAATATGTTATGTGTTATCTTCTAAAATTTTAGAAGCATATTAATATCTTTAATTCCCACATGTTGACCTAAATACTGCTTCGGTTCATACAGCAAGCGTATTGTTAGTGTAAATATCAGTGCAGTACTGTGCTTTACTTTCAAATAGAATTGCTTTTGTTTATTCCTTATGCAAGCAGGACAGTTATTCCTACCTGAGTGAATATGTGTGAAGGAACAGAAAAGGCACTTCTAGGGGTATCAGTAATTGAAATTCTAATCCCCAACTTGCTTTGTCATTTTGGTTAAGCCATTTAATTCTTTTTTCATTACCCTTTTCTCATCTATAAAACAGGCACAATACATCTTTATTCGTTAAGAATTTCTGTGAAGATAAAAACAAGTTATGTTTGCAAAATTTCCTTGAAGAATAGAAAACACTATTAATGATAACCACTATTAGAAAGTGAATATAAGCCCATTGTTATATTTTAAAAAACAGGAAAATTATCTTGGTAAATATTAATCTTTGATCTCCTGGAATTTCAAAACATTTCATTAACATTTTACTAATGAAATAAACTTTAGGCCAGATTCATCCTCATAATGGTGATCTTTTATCCTTTTTTTTACTCAAACAAATTTTTCTTAAAAAAAAAAAAAGTGCTGCCATTCATGAAACTGTCATCTTGTACTAGTGAAGTATGCCTGCTTCTTCCTGGAGGGCCTGGATATATAAAAAGTCACTAAGACTTCTAAGGCTATGCAAGGACATCTTGACTCATAGCGTTTCTCATTGAAGAAAATGACCTAAGATATTAGTATACAATTGTTCATTCTCTTGGAGGTCAAGAACTAAGATAAAATAAATACATCACTCTAACAACACAAAACAACTGACAGAAATAAATCTACTTTCAGAGAGATACTAGTCTCTAGGAAGCATTGTTTAAATACCCTACATGGGGCTATTTAGTTTACATCTGCTTTTCCTTACTCCCCATAGTACACTTTACAGTATTTTCTGGTTTGTTTGTTTACTTTTTATGCTACCTTACTTTATTATACTAAAGGACAGCAGAGCTGATAATTTTTTAGAGAATTTTGTATACTCTCAATGGTTGGCAAAATCCTTTTAGAAGTTTGACAATAACATGCCTTTCTCTATTGATTTCTTCTCTTCCATTTGGCAAATATTGATTTTTTGTGTGTCTGTGCATTTACAACAAGACTCCATTTTGTTTAATTCTTTCTCTATGAATCAGCATTGCAGACAACAGGAGCTGAAATGTCTAAAACTTAGAAAGAAATGCCTTTGATTGAATAGTTGTCCTAGAACCAGAGATGGGAACGCAAAGAAATAAAATGGGACTTCTCAATGGGCTCCATGAGATTCATAAAGGTCATCTTTGTTTTAAAGACTAGAAATTGAAAATCTATTGAGACTAATATGTGATCTCAAAACGTGCTTATATTAGCAACATACACCAAGTCATTTTCCTGGGGTTTTCAATTTTTGCCTNGATTCTCTTTCTCCTCTCCCACTACTCCTCCTCCCCTCTAAAAATAAATAAGACCTGTTTTCATTTTTTAAAAAATTGTAAAATACCATGTAATGAGTTAATAAAAATAACTAAAATTTTTAAGTGAAATTTATAATACAATTAAAGATCCTGGGCTATTACAAGATAGTGTTTTAAATTATATACAGAAAACATGTCTTTAGTTTGTCATAGATTTGTGTTTCTAGAAGCCCAGAAAAATTTTCAAGGGGAATTTGGTGCAAATGCAAACGTTATTTTTGAAATCACACATCAACAGTTGCTTTATAAAATCTCTGTTCTTCTGGGAAGAGACAAGAGAAAGAAAACTGGATTTGGAAGATCGAGAATCTAGTGTGATTGTAAAGTTTACCTGAACAACCTAATTTCACTCTCAAAACTACCATGATATTCTGCGTTTCTATTGCAAGAAGGACTGAACTTGGTATCCTACTTTTTTGCAAAATAAAAAAAAATAAATAAAAAATAAATAAGAGGTAGTGTTGGATATTGGAATGTTGGTTATATGTGGGTTTTTTTTTTTCCCACAGTATAAGTTGAAAATTGAATGATCTTTGTTCAAATACTGTTGGTGCAGTTGAACCATTATTTTCATTTTGAGTTTCAACAGTATTTAGTATAAATAATACCTCTCTAACATGCTTATTAAGTTTCATAAAATCATTTCTGCTGAGCACATTATTTTAATATTTTGTTATCAAAGGTCAGGAATTTACTGAGATTCTTGTTAGTTTTGTGATAATCCAGTCATGATTTCTTACTGTTCATAAGAGGTCTATAAACAGATTAAAGGGATCTTCTTTGGTACAGCTTCCTATGTTTTAGTATTTCAAAATCTCACTGGCCTTCATATAGAATGACAAGACTGTTCTAAGCATGGTTCACTGCCATTTTCAGGCAAACCATTCAGATCATTTCATGGACAACCTGCCTTCATTGATAAACTGAGTATCATCTTGTACAGTTATTCACTACTAAAAATATGCACTAGCTCTGTGGAGCAAATCACTTACGCCTCTATGACTCAATTTCTTCAACTATAAAATTAAAAATAATGAATAATTTATAACTCATAGAGTCAAACATTACAATGTTAGGCATATGGTAAATGCACTGTTTGCTCTCAGTATCCATTATTACTACACATATATAGCATTAAGTGGTTTTATTCCACTAATATTCAATCTAAAAAGCTAAACTTAATATGTTATGTGTTATCTTCTAAAATTTTAGAAGCATATTAATATCTTTAATTCCCACATGTTGACCTAAATACTGCTTCGGTTCATACAGCAAGCGTATTGTTAGTGTAAATATCAGTGCAGTACTGTGCTTTACTTTCAAATAGAATTGCTTTTGTTTATTCCTTATGCAAGCAGGACAGTTATTCCTACCTGAGTGAATATGTGTGAAGGAACAGAAAAGGCACTTCTAGGGGTATCAGTAATTGAAATTCTAATCCCCAACTTGCTTTGTCATTTTGGTTAAGCCATTTAATTCTTTTTTCATTACCCTTTTCTCATCTATAAAACACACAATACATCTTTATTCGTTAAGAATTTCTGTGAAGATAAAAACAAGTTATGTTTGCAAAATTTCCTTGAAGAATAGAAAACACTATTAATGATAACCACTATTAGAAAGTGAATATAAGCCCATTGTTATATTTTAAAAAACAGGAAAATTATCTTGGTAAATATTAATCTTTGATCTCCTGGAATTTCAAAACATTTCATTAACATTTTACTAATGAAATAAACTTTAGGCCAGATTCATCCTCATAATGGTGATCTTTTATCCTTTTTTTTACTCAAACAAATTTTTCTTAAAAAAAAAAAAAGTGCTGCCATTCATGAAACTGTCATCTTGTACTAGTGAAGTATGCCTGCTTCTTCCTGGAGGGCCTGGATATATAAAAAGTCACTAAGACTTCTAAGGCTATGCAAGGACATCTTGACTCATAGCGTTTCTCATTGAAGAAAATGACCTAAGATATTAGTATACAATTGTTCATTCTCTTGGAGGTCAAGAACTAAGATAAAATAAATACATCACTCTAACAACACAAAACAACTGACAGAAATAAATCTACTTTCAGAGAGATACTAGTCTCTAGGAAGCATTGTTTAAATACCCTACATGGGGCTATTTAGTTTACATCTGCTTTTCCTTACTCCCCATAGTACACTTTACAGTATTTTCTGGTTTGTTTGTTTACTTTTTATGCTACCTTACTTTATTATACTAAAGGACAGCAGAGCTGATAATTTTTTAGAGAATTTTGTATACTCTCAATGGTTGGCAAAATCCTTTTAGAAGTTTGACAATAACATGCCTTTCTCTATTGATTTCTTCTCTTCCATTTGGCAAATATTGATTTTTTGTGTGTCTGTGCATTTACAACAAGACTCCATTTTGTTTAATTCTTTCTCTATGAATCAGCATTGCAGACAACAGGAGCTGAAATGTCTAAAACTTAGAAAGAAATGCCTTTGATTGAATAGTTGTCCTAGAACCAGAGATGGGAACGCAAAGAAATAAAATGGGACTTCTCAATGGGCTCCATGAGATTCATAAAGGTCATCTTTGTTTTAAAGACTAGAAATTGAAAATCTATTGAGACTAATATGTGATCTCAAAACGTGCTTATATTAGCAACATACACCAAGTCATTTTCCTGGGGTTTTCAATTTTTGCCTGAAAAACCTCCTTTACCTTTTTCCCTGGAAACTGGTAAAAAAAATAATAATAATAATAAATAAAAATAAATAAATAAATAAAATAAAAATAAAAGTCAGTGCTGATCTAGGAAGCACTGTTTTGTAGTATACAAAGCAACCCCCTCCCTAAGCACTGTGATCAGGTCAAGGGTGATCTTCTAGTGCAAGGAGAATCATCTATAGGCAGCCCACTGACCTGTGACTGTTAGGCTAGACCAACAACATCAATGACAAGAAACTACTCAGTATTTCTCTCCTATGAATTTGAAACAGGACATTAATTATAGAAGATAAAACTGATATGGAAGAACAAAAGAAGTCACGATCATTGTGTTTAATAAGAATTAAGGCAACAAAAATAAGTAAACAAAAAAAGTGAGTTGGTCATAGAAAAGATGAGAGTAAAGGCACATGAACTGGAATTTCATCATATTAATGAAGAACAGTAGCATCAAGATGTATTTTTCCCAGTACTGAAATTCATAGAGCAAGTTTGAATTCAGAATCTTCCTAAAATGGTCAAATCTGACTTTAGGTAGCCCCAGGTTCTTCCTCTCAAGGAATTCCCTGACTAGTGAAAGAGATATCATCATGAACATTTCACATAAATATGCATAAACCCAATGGGTACAGAGAAAGAGGAATAACCAACTCTGTACCAGGAAGTCTAGAAAGCCTTTAGCAGGATTAATCAAAACTAGTTTGAGGGGCAAAATGAGATCAAATGCATTAGGAGCAGGAAAGTTGGTAGATGACAATTAAATAACAAGTATTCCAAACTTAAATACTGACATTTGGCAAAATGCCACCTACTGATTTATTTTCTATGTTATAGCACAAGCCAGAAACCAGGCCAAAGGCAAAAAGATGGACAGAATATGTGTGCTGACGGTCAGAGAAAAGCTTAATTAAAAACTTAAGAAAGAAATAGATTTAATTAATAAGGTGAATAGGATTTATTAAGAAAAGCATAACCAATGAGTTAAAAATGGTAACATATAATTTCGTTTCAAACAATTTCAACAGGAAGCTGAATATTTTTTTATAATTATGAATTGCCCTCTTGTTTGGCATCAGTGATTTTATTTCCTTAACAGCCTGAACTCAAGATTGTTTTCAAAATGGGTTTATTAAAAAATAAGATCGGGCCGCCTGGGTGGCTCAGATGGTTAAGTGTCTGCCTTCAGTTCAGGTCATGATCCCAGGGTCCTGGGATGGAGCCCCGCATCCCCGCGTTGGGCTCCCTGCTTGGCGGGGAGCCTGCTTATCCCTCTCCCTCTGCTGTTCCCCCTTCTTGTGCTCTCTCGCTCTGTCAAATAAATAAATAAAATCTTAAAAAAAAAAAAAAAGATTGCAGTGCCTGCGTGGCTCAGTAATTTGGACATCCCACTCTTGTTTTTGGCTCAAGTAACGATCTCAGGGTGGTGAGATGGAGTCCTCCGTCTGGCTCACTCCCTCTCCCTTTGCCCCTCCCCTCTTTATGCACGCTTTCTCTCTTTCAAAAAAAAAAAAAGAGAGATTAAAAGTGTTTTACTAACTATTAATGTTATTAGTTTTAATCCTTGAACAAGCTTTGCTCTGAATTCAGTTGTTTTTATAAATTACTTGTAGGTGGAACCAGATATTAATGGATACATCTATTTAGTTGATAGCATACTGACTGCCATATTCTTCAGTCTACTAATTTTTGGGTCTAAACTGTAGCCCAAGATATCGCTCTAGTTTCCCCTCTGATTTTTAATTCTAAGAATTAACTGCTACCTATAGTATTTTTTAAATGAATTTTGGAGATATTTTTAAATCTTAAAGTAGTGAGTTGACATATTTCAGCAATTATTTTGAATAACAGTAGTAACTACATTATAAGTGTTAAACTGCTCTAGAACACAATTACCAATGTGAATATTAAAAACCATTATAGTATTGTAAACATTGTACATATTTTATATTCCTCTAAATCATATATGTATTTATGTGTATATAGCTACACATATGTGTGTATGTGTGTGTTTGTGTGTGTATGTGTCTGGGTGTATATGTGTGTAGGGATATACATTATTTTAAAATAGCAGATTATCCTTTTTAAAAAGTAGACCATATAACTAATGTTTAAATTCTAATTAATTTTCATTTAAAAGTATGTCTTGTATACCTTTCCATGTCAGTATATGTGGATCTACTCCATTCTTTTTTAGAAAATGTTAAAAACATTTAGTGTATTGAGCCATATGTAAACATGAGTATATTGTATGTAATGCAGAATGTTCTATTCTTCCTGCTTCTATTTTTACCACAATATCTGAGTAAGTGTGAAATAAATCTGAATTAGAGTAGTAATTAAATAAATTAGATTCTGAAATCCCTCCCCACATGGAACATATAAAATGATGATGAGTATAGAAGAGGCTGATAAAGAGGGGCACCTGAGTGGCTCACTCGGTTAAGTGTCTAACTCTTGGTTTGGGCTCAGGTCATGATCTCAGGGTTGTGAGACTGAGCCCTGGGTCAGGCTTCATGCTCAGGGGGAATCTGCTTGAGATTCTCTCCCTCTGCCCCTCCCTCTGCTTGTGCACAAGCTCTCTCTCTCTCAAATAAATAAATAAATCTTTAAAAAACAAAAAAGAAGAGACTGATAGAGATTTATTTAAGGGGAACTGCTAGTCCACTGTCTCTCACTGAATTTTCTTCCTCTGCGCACAGCAGGATGCTACCTTCTCACCCAACGATTCCCAACTTAGAGTTAATTTTACTACTTATGGAGATATTTTGACTTGTCACAGCAGGGAGTATGCAACTGGCAGCTACTGGGTAGAGATCAGGGATGCTGCTAACCATCATACAATGTACAGGACAGCCTTCAACAACAAAGAGTTATGCAGCTAAAATGTCAATAATTCTGAGGGTAAGAAAGCCCAAGCCTACTTAAGACAACTTGAAAAGCTTTGAAATACAGTTCATGTAGCTGGGAAACAGAGGACTGGTGCGAAATTCATGCTTAAGAAACCTACAGTAGATAATGACAGGTTAGTTACATGTCATCAGATGCCTAATAGCTTCCAGGTACCATCTACAATAATAGGGCCTTCACTAGGTGAGGAGAACATCCATGTGCTCATGAGAGTTTTATAGGAGAAAGTCAGCCGCCAAGGAAAGACAGGATTCAAGAGGAGGAAACATCCCCTATGCTCCACCTTTCCCAATACAAGACTACAGGATTGGGTCAAAATCAAGTTTGGTCTGGTGCTGGACATTCTAATTATTACATTGAGACTGCACCTTCAATCACAATATACGAGTAAGGCTGGGTATTTACCATTCACCATAATATATGCAACTTATTCATTATTGGTGGATTTTTAAGTGACTTCCAATTTCTTGCTATTATAAAAAATGGTGTAATAAACATCAATAGATTTTTTCCCTTCCTCCCTTTCTCCCATCTGTCTTTTCTTCTTTCTTTCATTTTTCCTTCTTTCTCCTCCTTTCCTTCTTTTCTTAATTACTTCTTTGAGAAATAAAAAATGAACAAGATTCAGAGAAAAAACTGAAAGGCATTAAGCTATATCACTATCTTATTACAATTAAAGTATTTTTTAAGTCTTCTCTTCACATCAGAAATCACTAGTGTCTACTTTTTCCCTACTCTGTTTGATTCAAAAAGATCAGATTGCTGAAAAAGCCATCATCACATCTTTTAGCCATTTAATTAATAATAGTAGTAACAAATAATTAGAATTTTCACTTATTAATTGAATATTTTGTACTAGGTTATATAACATTAATATTATATTCACTTTTTTTCTAGTATTGAAAACACTCCAAGAAGGGTGCCATTACTACTCCTATTTTACACAGGAAATAATTAAGCACCAGAGGTTACGGTGTCAGTATGCACCTCAGTCCATAGTGACTTACCTACATTATATATTTTACTTTCTTTAATAGATTCTAAGATAGACTTATTTCAATACAACCTCCTTTCCTAATAATAATTATATTTTTATGGTGATTTCACAAGTAATCCTCATCAATCTTATGATAAGGTAAAAAGTATTATCCTAAATTTAACGGAGGCAGTGGAAGTTAAATAATTCATCCAAGGTTACAAACCTTGTAAATGGCAAAAATGGATTTGATCCCAAGTAGTGTGGCTTCATACTTTAAACTACTGTGCTCCAGGGTCTCTCTATAAAAAGAGGTTTAAAGCTCAGGCATGATGCCTTGTTTTGCTCGCTCTTTCTCTCCTCTTCTTATAATCCTGAAGATATTTTCTTAAACAATCTTCTAAGAAGAGTCTCTCTAGTCCATCTAAATTTAATTCATTTCCTTATGACATCAACTCATAATTGTAATGATAAACTCAGCTGTGGATAAAGTCACAGATGGCTGAAACAGGTGACAGTGAGCTCAGATGAGAAGAAAGAGGAGCTGATTGTTTCCTAAGGAACAACAGTTCTGGTTTTTTTTTTATGCAAAGTCAGTGATTGAAAATTTCAAAAAGGTCAAAAGTAATAAGAATAAACAGCTGGATCAGCAGAATCGGTTCCAATCAAGTGGTCAACACAATTAAAATCTTAAAAAGTAAACAATAAATTTTTTTAAAATTACAAGGGACTTTAAAAAAAGCCTGGGTGGCTCAGTCGGTTAAATGTCTACTTTCTGTTCAGGTCATGATCCCAGAGTCCTGGGATCATGTCCCACATATCCCAGCTCAGCAGGGACTCTGCTTCTCTCTCTGCCTCTCTCTCTCTCAAAAAGAAATAAATAAAATCTTTAAAAAATGACTAATGGAATCCTTATCACAAAATAACAGCTTGATTTTGGAGGACATATAATAATTTATCTGCCAAATAACTCAATGAGAAGATGCTCTAGAAAGATGGCAGCCTAAATGTATCTTATGTCTTCTATTGTTTTTAATCTGACTTCCATTTTTGAATGGAGCATTAGTGGGCAGGTCAGAAGACAAAATCTAAGTCTGTGAGTTTTCACAGTATATTCCGGTATATATTATATATACAATCTCTATACTAGAAAACAGTATGGAGGTTCCTCAAAAGGTTAAAAATAGAACTATCCTATGATCCAGCAATTGCACTACCAGGTATTTATCCAAAGGATACTAAAATACTGGTTCAAAGGGGCACAGGCACCCTGGTGTTTATAGCAGCATTATCAACAATAGCCAAATTATGAAAAGAGCCCAAATGTCCATTGACTGATGAATGGATAAAGAAGAAGTGGTGTATTAGTCAACCATAAAAAAGAATGAAACCTTGCCATTTGCAACAATGTGGATGGCGCTAGAGAGTATTATGTTAAGCGAGATAAGTCAGTCACAGAAAGACAAATACCATCATGATTTCACTATATATGGAATTTAAGAAACAAAACAAATGAACATACAGGAGGGAAAAAAAGAGGCACTGTATGGTGACTAACATATCATAATAAAAAAGAGAGAGAGAGAGGCAAACCATAAAACAGACTTTTAACTATAAAGAACAAAATTAGGGTTGCTGGAGGGGAGGTGGGTGGGGGGATGGGTTAAATGGGTGATGGGTATTAAGGAGTATACTTGTGATGAGCACTGGGTGTTGTATGTAAGTGATGAATCACTAAATTCTACACCTGAAACTAATATTACACTGTATCTGAATTAATTGGAATCTAAATTAAAACTTGAAACAAAATATATATAATATAAATATATGTGTCTGTGTGTGTGTGTGTGTGTGTGTGTGTATCCCCCAGGCAAAAAGGAAAGAATATGTGTACCCTGATTGAGGACTGATCATAATTAGAAGATTGGTCCCAATGGAAGGTGAACTGCTTCTGATATATGTGTCTGGTATATGCTTAAACCACGCTTTTTTAAATCAAATATCTAGATCTTGGGACACCTGAGTGGCTCAGTGGGTTAAGCATCTGTCTCTTGATTTCACCTCAGGTGATGATCTCAGGGTCATGAGATCAAGCCCTGTGTTGGGTTCCACCCTGGGCGTAGAGCCTACTTAAGATTTTCTCTCTCTTTCTCCGTTCCCACCCCATTCACCCTACCCTGCTCGCTCTCACACGTGTGTGCTTTCTCTGTCTCTCTCTCTCTCTCTCTCAAAAAAAAAATATATATATATATATATATTAAAGATTTTATTTTATTTATTTGACAGAGATAGAGACAGACAACAAGAGAGGGAACACAAGCAAGGGGAGTGGGAGAGGAAGAAGAAGGGTTCCAGTGGAGGAGCCTGATGTGGGGCTCGATCCCATAACGCCGGGATCACGCCCTAAGCCAAAGGGCAGACGCTTAAAGATTGAGCCACCCAGGTGCCCCTCTCTCTCAAAAATATAAATAAATAAATAAATACACAAATAAATAAATAAAGTCTAGATCTTAAGAGGGTAAATCGTTTTTATATGGAAAAGTTTACAAATGTTAACAGTCATACTGCTCTGAAATATTAAGAGGGAAGAGGATTGGGTTGGAAATGGTTTAGTAGATAACTAAGTTTAGATTATGTTCCTGAAGGTTAGAATATTTCTATTGCCTATTTAAATACACACCATAGGTGGTATCTGAGAGAATCACATATCTCAATTAATCATTTTAAAATGTAATGATCATTCAACTGGCAGAATGAGTTGAAATCAACTTATTTTGCCGTATATTCTAAGGGCTTAATTTAATTTTCAGCTTAGGCTCTTCTGGGAATAATGCCTCAGAACATTCTTTATTTCAAAGCACTCTGACATCAAGCCTTCTTTCCCTTCCAACTGAACAATCCCCACTGTATTATAAATCAGTTTTACTCAAGAAGTTTGATAATCCTATCAGCATATTACACAAATGATACTGAAAATTTAAATGATATGCTGTCCCTTCTTCATTGGGGGAATTTTTCAGGATTTTAAAATGTATTTTCACTTAATTATATTTCATTGGTGACTTGATTTTTGTCATTGCTATTTTACATCTGTCAATTTAACATCACGGGTACGATGTCAGTGTTGTCCTTTGCAAAGTGAGTTATCATAACCTGTGTTTTGGGAGTCATTTACTTTGTTGCACTTTGACTTCACGTAAAAATAACTATTTTTGATATATGTGTCTGGTATACGTAAGGAATGATAATAAACCTGCCAATAGTGTTGCATAGTAACCATAGTTCTTATCACTAAGAGCATCTCCCCTTTGATATGTAGCTCCTTGCGTCATTCTTGAATATGAATTGCTAATGCAGGTGCTTGACATGGGCTTCTTCCTATCAGAATGAAAAAAAAAATAACTCTCACATTTGTGCCCATAACATCCTTTGAATCCAGGTCTATACCATCTCTCTTTTCCTATTATTCTATAATGATGGGAGATGAAACATGTTTTTTTTGACTCTGAAGAGAAATTTTCCTTTATTTTCAAAAAGTTATACTGTTCTAGATTTTTTTTTCTCCAAAAATGGGTAAAGAGATGTTCTAGCAGCTGTGGTAATTTAGCTCAAATGGATCATTTATATTGGTAAACATATGTACCATAAGCTATAAAGGCAGCAGCTTGTGAATCCATTAAATGGTGAAATTCCACTACAGTGTTTGCTAAAACTTCGGAGACAGTAATTCTTTGAGCTGAGCTTTGATGGATGAATTGACATTTCCAGGTAAGGGAGAGGGCATGGTAAAATGTATTATAGCTGTAATGATAATGCCATGTCATCAAGACAACAGTTACCAGGTTTGGTACCTTTTAAGATGAAACTTAATGTTTTGCCAATTATTTCCATGCTAGAATGGAAGGAAATTTTCACTTAGAGAGATTTCTTATGCTAATCTGTGGCTTCAGTTATGTTAGGAAATAGATGTCCATTGCTTTGGGAAAGAATCTTTTTAAAGACTTAACTCCTTGGTATACAAAGCTAGAAACAGGAAAAAGCATGAATTGATTTATACAGTATCCTAGCAACTTTCTAAAAAAAAAAAATGAATTAATTAAAGGCCCAATCATTTCAAAGTAATTCCAACCTCACTAACGGACTCAGATGGTTCCAGTTGTGTTATATTAATAGAAACGGCCATTACTGATCCCAAATAGAAACTCACAAAAGGTGGAATCAGGGCTAGTGACTCTGGCTCAACACCAAATTTAAGTATTAGAAGAATCCTAACTCTGGGATAGTATGCGTCCCATACTAGAAGCTCCAACCTTAGACACATTGGCTTCGTGGCCTTATTTGGGGCAAAATGTTTGGGAATGAAGTGCAAATCAAGAGAATTCTAAACTTGGGAACCCAAGCATGACACACTAATGAGTACTGTGTAGTCATGTAAACAAACGGAAGTGACCAAGAAGATAAAGAACATATCCTGCTGTGTGTGAACAACACAAGAGTTATAACAAGAAATCAAGGGCCCTTTTGGTACAAAAGACTCCTTGACCTCTCTTTCTCTCTCTCTAGCTCTCTCAACATTTACAGCTATGACTGAGGATTCAATAACAAAGCCCTGAGAATTCACATACTATGGCAAGGTAAAAGACAGCAACAGTTGAGGCACAAATTTTAAACTACCTGTTAATAAATTCATGGAGTATTTGAGTACCAAAGTTTTAAAACAGGAAATAAAATATTGTGTATTTAATTTAATTAATCAGTATTTAATAATGGTGAAGAGTACCTATATCCAGGGTTTTTCTTTTTCTTTCTTTCTTTTTTTTTTAAAGAGATTTTATTTATTTACTTGACAGAGAGAGAGAGAACACAAGTAGGGGGAGAGGCAGGCAGAGGCCGAGGGAGAAGCAGGCTCCCCGCCGAGCAAGGAGCCCAATGTGGAACTAGATCCCAGGACCCTGGGATCACAACCTGAGCCGAAGGCAGCCACTCAACCGACTGAGCCACCCAGGTGTCCCCAAGGTTTTTTTTTTTTTTTTTTTAAACAAAAAGGAAAGATTACATTTGGAAAAATATATATATATATATTAACATCCAACAAGATTATATATGTTAAAGTTACTTAAAAAATTAACTTGTAATTATTTAAGAAACTGATTTATATATAATACATCTTTCTGCACAATGCCAGATAAATACAGTTTTAAAGTATCCCACTAAAATAAAAATTCTGAAGCACTACCAGAATTAAACTCCTTTAGCAAGACTTATGTGTCACTTTCAGTAGGAAAGAAATTGATCCAACTTCCTGATATAGCATTAGGACTTAGTCTAGGTTCAAACCATAATCTCTTCATCTTATGCATTTATTTTCATACTGGTCTTAATATTATGGTTTCTTATTAATGCTCTATTAAAATTCAGAACCTATTGTGCTTGATGTTTCAACCAAATAGAATTATTAGAGAAAGTTGAAAATATCGACCATGTGTTCTAATGTGTAAATAAAATGGCCTTTTTTTTTTTTTAAGTAAAAGAAAAGAAACACCTTTCAGAAAGGATGGCAAATATGGGACCCCATGCTCCCAGCTGCTCTTCTTGAACAAACGGTAGCTACTCTTAGATGACCACATTTTCTTTCCTGATGAGCTTCAGATTTATTTTGAAGTCAATGAATGCTCCAGGCAGCCACTATCCACAAATCACAGTTGGTATTATAGATAAAAATAACTGTCTATCCCTAGATTACACAGATGATAGTGGCTGTGTATGGGGTTATTTGACAATGTTTTTTGATTATAAACATATTATATATTTCTTGCAGTAGCATTAGAAAACAGAAACTTAAAAGTTTATATTAAATAATAGATAATTGAAGCATCCAGGTTTAAGAACTGTTAATATTTTAGCATTAGCTAAACATACACATTTTTAGAATTTTTTTATGTATGTAAAATATTTATGTGTTTTATAAAATTGAGACAGTGTGGGAATTCATAATGCCTGGCTAGATAAGANACTGTTAATATTTTAGCATTAGCTAAACATACACATTTTTAGAATTTTTTTATGTATGTAAAATATTTATGTTTTATAAAATTGAGACAGTGTGGGAATTCATAATGCCTGGCTAGATAAGATTTTTTTTTTAAGAATTTATTTATTTATTTAACAGAGAGAGAGCACAAGCAGGGGGAGTGGCAGAGGGAGAGAGAGAAGCAGGCTCCCCGCTGAGCAGGGGAAGCCCGATGTGGGATGTGGGACTCAATCCCAGGACTCCAGGATCATGACAGGAGCAGTCGCTTAACCAACTGAGCCACTGAGGCACCCTAGGTAAGATTTAATAAACACATGCCTCCCTGTATGAGACAGGGAGCAAAGCAGTGTCCAGAATCCAAGCCAAATCCGTGTTGCAGCTCAATACACTCATCCAGGGAGTAAATGCTTAGGAGAAACATTTATCTTTGATGGTCACTCATTCCATATACTCCCTGCCCGAAAATGCGTCACGGACACTCACTCCATGTACTACTCCCTGCCTGCACTCTGAATGTGAGCACAGCTTGTTCTAATCACAGGATACTCCTTATGTCACTGTCCTGATTATTAAGGCTTCTCACTCCTTTTTGTTTGTATTATTCCCTTGTTGTATTGACAGCATTCACAATAAAAGTGGAGGCAGAGTTTGGCTCATGGCCTTTCGCCACTAGAACGTCTGGTCCCCAAAACTTCTTCTTTCTCCTACTTCGGTGTCTGGAGTAATCTTTTTATTCGCCGCCTCAGGGTTTGCTGGCCAAACCCAACAAGGCAGTACTTTTTCGACCTATCATCATCTTCCCTTTTCCAGTTAAAAAAAAGCAATTTTCCAAATATTTCTCAACAAATATTTTTCAAAATCATCATCTGTGATGGTGCATACTTCTCCATGGCATAGATACAAGATAAGAGAATTCCACCACTCTCTCAGTCTTCTACATTATGTTTTTAATTTTTCCCTTAATAAAAATGACAAATTCCTTATAAATAAATGTGAACTTCATTTTAGCAAAATTTGGTGCATAAGGTGACACTGAATGTTATTATACATTTGTAAATTTGCCCTGGCAAATGTTCTGACAGATGTTTCAGAATGTGGTGAGGTAATGATGCAGACCCACAGAGATTAAAAAAAAGAGTAGGACAAACCTAAGAAGGCAGAGAGCACAATGTGCAGAGATTACACTTGTGACAGCCAGGACCAAAAGCCTCAAATCTAGCTTTCCTGCCCCAGAAAACCCAATGTGCAAAACAGTTCTCTGTATCACTTCAAACTCTGGTTTCTCGGTGTGGAGTTCCAGGGACAGCACATAAAATCTATGTCAGGGCATCAATCTATGACACCTTTAATATATTAGAAATATTCTTTCCTTTCCTTATGAAAAAGTCTAAGTTTTCCACGGTATTTATAAATTTCCCTTTTTTTTTCTTTTTTCCTCTTTCTGCCTCTCTGTTCCATTCTCTTTAGTCATTTACAAAAACAAAGAAAGAAGAGTAGAAGAAAATATTGATTTGCTTTGGGCTAGAGACTAGGGAAGATAGAATGTGATTTTTAAAAATAGATTATAAAGATCAAAACAGAACACAGTAAAGTGAGTTTCTGAGTGTAAGAATGGGAATTGTTTTAGAGATCATTTTATGAGCACTAAACAGATATAAAACCATTGACCAAAATGCAACTTTAATTCTTGGAATAAACATTTCAAATAGATTACTTAATTCTGGATACAGTAAATATTTGAGATGTTAAATTTACTTACATATTTCTGATAATTTGGTAGAGCAGAAGCTCTTTGCCATGAATTGTCTGTATCCTTCCAAATACACAAAAATGTAAGGTGGAAGAGTCTGCAACCGAGCAACTCTAGGGATACGTATTTCCTTTAGTAAAGGATTTTGTGTTTTCATCTTCCTTTGATCAGGACAACATTTCATGATTTGGGAGTAGATGTTAGTAAATGCCTTACGGAGTTACAGGAACTACTTTTAATCGGAAAGAGTGAGAACCAATGCTCCTTAGATGAACCTTAACAAAATGATACTCTTCTGTATTAAGCTGCCCCTCATGAGCACTGGTTTACAATGTTTTGATTATAAGCCGTTGAAGCATATTCATCAACATGTAGAAAACACTGCATACTTCCATTAATGATTTGTTTGTGCAATTAAAAGCATAACAAATTAAACACATTTTTCTCTGGCCTAAATTCAATGCTGTTTTCAAAATAAGAGTTTCAGACCAAAAATACAATCATATGTTTAAGATCTGATTATAGTTTCATAAGGATTTAAAAATGTGGCGCAATAATCCAGGATGGTACAAAGAGCAATCAATGAAGAAAGAGTAAGAAAATATTGCTGATTCTCTTTATTTTTTAAGTCATCTATAATAGTCTGTTCATGCTACCATAACAAAATATCATAACCTGGGTGGTTTAAACAACAGAAATTTATTTCTCACACTTTTGGAGGCTGCAAAGCACAAGATCAAGGTACCAGGCAATGTGATTTCTGGTGAGAGCTCTTTTCATGGCTTGTAGTCACCTGCCTACTTGCTATGTCCTCACACAGTAATACATGACAGAGACAGAGTGTGATAGAGCAAGAGAGCAATTCCTCTGGAGTCTATTCTTATAGGGGTACTAATCCTATCAGATCAGGGCCCCTTATGACTTGATTTAACCTCAATGAATTCCTTAGAGACCTATCTTCAAATGCAGTCACACTGGGGGTTAGTTCTTCATTATATGAATTTTAGGCAAACATTTAGTCCATAATTATCTATTTTGTATTGTATTTTATGGCATGCTTCATGATGTTTTAATATAGTAGCACAATAGTATATTTCTACAACATGCATACACACACATAAACATATACATACACATAAAAATGTACATACACATAGATATGCATGTATGTATGGTATGTCTCAGAAAAAAAAAAAGAAACTAATAGAGGCCTATCCACAAGCATCAAAGTTTAGAGACTGCTGATCTAGGGCATATTTTAATGCTAGTGGTGAGAAAATTACTATGTCTCAAGACAGCATAGTCTATTTTAGATATCTCTTTTTGGAGTTTTCTAGTATTTTCAGTTAAAATGTGTCCCCCAGTGATGATCATTCATTGGTTTCACTTTTACTACTTTACATCCAATAGAACAAATCCATCCCTTTTTCATGTTGGAATCAGTTATTTGTATGAAGTTATTAAATTTAATACAATGCATTTAAATAACTATTTATTGAGTCTCTCTTATGTCACCAAATGCTGGGAATATAATCTCCTCCCTTAGGAAGTGTACAGAGTATTTTAAAGATATTCATTTATAGGGATTATTTTATTGAAATAAGGTAAGATCAAGGAAAAGGATGTAACTATGTGAGGTGGTTGATATTAAATTTATTATGGTAATCATTTTGAATATATACATATTTAAAATACTACAATGTACACTTTCAACTAATACAAAGTTATGTCAGTTAATAAATGGATAAATAAATGTCAATAAAATGGGAAAAAAAGATCAAGGAGTAGGTGGGCCAAAAGAGTGGCTACACTAAGGGAAAGCACCTTATATGCAGAAAGGATGGTGATTAACAAAAGCATTCCTGCAAATAAAAGTTTTGCAAAAGGGGCCAGGGCAGGAAGGACAGCCTTCCAGGGAAAGAGTGAAGCTGAGGTCCTAAGGTCCCAAAATGAAAGCGAATAAGGAATAATTTGGGAAGTAGCAACAATTCCATAAACCTCCAGCAGAGCAGGTGGTTAATGTTTAGACCTAAGCTGGAACTAGATTCAAACCCCCTCAAAACAAAACAAAACAAAACAAAACAAAACAAAACAAAACAAAACAAAACAAAATCTCCCTGACAGTAATAACAAATGTTGGGATTTCATATGCATGGTAATAAATAACAGTTAAAGGACTTTAAGCCAGGGAATGATATACTTAGTGTTTTAAGAAGTACTCTCTAGTTGCATAGTAGGAAAAATGATTGCATATTCATAGGACAAAAAGAGGTGAGAATCTATGCTACCCAAAATATCTACCAAGGCTAGAACTGATTTGATAGTGGCATGGCATTGTAAGAGCTGCCAACCCCATCTCTAGACTTTTGGTGTGAGGGGATGTGGGCAAATTTATTCACTAATAAGATCTTAAGGCAAGGAAATGAAAGTTCGTCAATAAAGTTGGGGATGTGGAAATATTTACGTATAGGTGTTCCAAAAGACAGAGTGGCAAAATGCCTTGGAGAAATAGAATCAAGAGAAAGGAGTCCAGAGTAGTACAAGGATAAAGTATGAGTGAACCCATAAAGAAAACTGACAATTATGGACAAATGTTTTGCAAGGCAACCAAGTCAGAGAGGGATATAAGCTATGTCTGTAAAACCTGGCCTCAAAATCATCATTCTCTTCCTTTGTGGAAGGAGTCAGTGGTGACCTAAAGTGGTTATTATTCTGAGAGATTGTCCTGTCCCTGTTGACCAAACTAATTGTATGTCAAAAACAGCAGCAGGGGCACCTGGATGGCTCAGTTAAAGGTCTGACTCCTGATCTCAGCTCAGGACTTGACCTCAGGGTTGTGAGTTCGAGCCCTGTGTTGGGCTCCACACTGGCCACAGAGCTACTTAAAAACAACAACAACAACAACAACAGCAAAGCAACCAACCAAAACTTAAGACAGCAGCAGTGTCACTCATTGTCACTGTGTCGGGCCTCTCTGGAAGTAGTCTTCTATGCTCCAGGCCAAAAAGCTCCAATTCTTAATTCTTCTTGTACTAAATGGTTTTATATCCCTCATAAACTTGATTAGTCTTCACAGAGGATATTCCAGTTTGCCTATGATGACAGAGTAGTTTATAAAATCTATGTTTTAATTTGTGCCATGTTTGTTCCAAAAAATGATATAAATAGCTAAAATAGGTGATATTATAATATGTTGGTGGGGAAAAATGAGACAATAGGACAAAAAAGAGTAAATAACAAAATACAAGTCAATAGTGAGATTAAGTATATGAAGTTATGTCATAAGGTCTTCAGTATTTACCAAAACGAGGCTACAGATCTGGTTATACTATTTTCCACAACACATTGTGTGTGTGTGTGTGTGCATGCACACGCGCACGCAAGTAAGCATAAAGGTATTCATGTGTATCTGATCCTGATTTACAAAAAGAGAATCCTCAGAGAGCCAAGTGTCTCCAGTTTTTTGTGATTCAGTTAGAATTATCTGGGAATGTTTAAAGGCTTTAATGTCATGGCCTTCTGTGATGAATCTATCTTCTGTGATTTCTGTTCACAGAAAGTTTGCTGAAAGGCAGCCCAAGTGAATGATATATTAAGGTTGTCAAAGATCACAGCAATCACTCCAAAATCCATTTCTGAGCCCCTAAACCTGTGAAGTTTATGGAGATTCAAGGGCCCCCTAGCTCTTGAATGTTCTTCTCTGCAGCTAATCATACTAAGCTATATTTTTAAAATGACACTGCTGACCTTTCACCCTGGCCAAGTCAATTAGATTAAAATAGTTGTGACACTGCACATGGAATAGCTAATCTCACAGGTGCTCTGATCTGAAGTCATCGTTCCTGGCTGACTTCAATTATGGCTACTGGTACTGCTAAAGTAAGAAACCACCTTGGGCAACAGATTTTTCAATAAGACGAAATTAGAGCCATAATGAGCTAAAGTAAACAAATAACAGAAGTTGATTAGAAAAATCATAAAGCAGTAGGAAAAGACCAACACTGCTACGGTTTCTCCTCATGACATACCTTGACAGTGAAGACAAAAAGAAATAAATATACAATTTCAAATACCACACAAAAGAAAGCAAATTTGTTTTTCAGTCTATGTCTACAAGTTTAATAACATAGAATTGTACTTCCTACGGGAATGTACTTAGTATGTTCTTCCTAAAGGAATCCATACTTTATAGAATAAATGTAATAATGATGTTTCCAATGTTTGTGGGAAAATAACTTTGAAAAAGAAACATTTTGCATTTAATTTTGGGAACAAGCATCAATGTCAGCCATTAGAAAAAAAATATTTGTTTATTTTAAAATTGCAACCTTTACCTCTTTTTCTTTGGACACTTCCTATCCTAATTCTCCAGTTGTACCACTTTTTACTTATGCCCATCAGTTCAGCCCTTACTGTTCTTTCCTTATTGGAAGAAAAGAAGTACACTAGATTCTTAAATATTTTTCAAATATTAACTCATTTAAAATTTACATTAGCCCTGCAAAGTAAGTCCTACTATTTTCCTCATATTACATACAAGGAAATTATTGTATACAAAGATTAAATACTTTTCTTAGATAATTTTTTTAAAGATTTTTATTTATTTATTTGACAGAGATAGAGACAGCCAGCGAGAGAGGGAACACAAGCATGGGGAGTGGGAGAGGAAGAAGCAGGCTCACAGCAGAGGAGCCTGATGTGGGGCTCGATCCCATAACGCCAGGATCACGCCCTGAGCCGAAGGCAGACGCTTAACCGCTGTGCCATCCAGGCGCCCCTTAGAGAATTTTTAAGTACTTTCCCCTATACATGCCCAAGTTCCTCCATGGAGCATTTTAGTTCACTATAGCTTCAAAAATGGCACTTTTCAAAAAACATGTTTTACTGCCTATGTATAGAGGTCAAAAGAAATATATATTATATATATACACACATAGATATGTGTGTGTGTGTGTGTGTGTATATATATAAGCTAATTTAAATAATCTCTGGGACAAGGAAATCCTTAGGCAAATCCTTAAGCAAATGTAGAAATAAATATGCATGTATATAAAACTAATTTAAATAAACATGTTCGTTGCAGAGGATTTAGAAAACTTACAAATATTTATTTATTTGTTTGTTTATTAAGATTTTATTTATTTATTTGATGGAGAGAGAGAGCACAAGCAGGGGGAGTAGCAGGCAGAGGGAGAGGGAAGCAGGCTCTCTGCCGGGAAGAGAGCTCTGTGGGAGTGGGGCTTGATCCTAGTACCCTGGGATCATGACCTGAGCCCAAGGCAGGCACTTAACCGACTGAGCCACCCAGGCGCCACAAAAATGTACACATATTTAAAGCAAAAAGTTAAAAATAACAAGAAATTTCAACAATCATAGAAGCCACTCATAACATTTAGTGAACATTTTAGCGAATTTCTTTCCAACCATTTACACATGCATATGTAAGTATTTTTTTATTTTTTATTTTTTTAATTTTCATTTACTTATGTCAATTCTGACATTCTGATAATATTAATTCCATGTTGCCATTCATATTTTGCCACTCTACATTTGCCAAAACTTTCAAAAAGCCATATTCTCTGTAAGATCAACTCAAGTAAATAAAACTGTTTTCTCCACATAGTGCTACAATTGGCAGTGACCCACAGATACTTCTATTTTCATTGTCACTACCTTAAGGGAGACATTTGTTGAGCCTGCTCCCCCTCAAATAGTCAAGTTTTAGAAATAGATATTATATCTTAGTCATCTTTGAATCCCACATAGCACCAAAGAACAATGCCTTCTATGCTGTAGGCCCCCAGCCAGTATAGGCTGAATTAAACTCAGAGTACAATGAAGACAGAAGATGTGTGTATTTTACATCCTTAAAACTTTAACATTTGACCAGCCACATCTGTAAGAGTTTGGAATAGCTACAGTGGCAAAGTGTATTTAGAATCAACCTGGACAGTATGATTTTTGTATAGTGCTAGTCTTAGTGGAGTGTCTTTGGGGATATTAACATCATCTGCCAGTCTAGAGCACTTGTTATTATGTGGGTCCATTGATATTTAGAGTATTCTTGGGTGAATCCTTAAGCTTCTGAGAATAAAATCCATTTTTATTGTTTTTATGCCTCACTGAAAGAAATATTTTTGAATTATTTCTGAGTATTTATTAACTTAATGGGTTTATGGGATATTGGATCATGCCATTATCTATTTTGTATGTCTGTAGGTTTTAAAAGGGCCTTCCCCTGCATTCTCTGGAATTTGCAGAGCAGTTAGCTCATTTAATTTGTGGACATTTAAAATCAAGAATACCATGCCTTCTACCTCATGTTACCTGAGGGAGCATTTCATGCTACTATTTCTCTACGTATCCGTTATAAGTAAATTTCTCAAGTGGTGTATATTAAACATTATAGTGGGGGCTGGGCATTCCTGGAACTCAGCGTACAGGAGTATAATCTAGTTTATCACTGGTATGTAACTAACCTTTCCCTACACTAAAATCACCATGAGGAAAGGAAGAGTAAAATTTATGTGCTTTTTTTTTCCCCTTTCCTGTTTTCAGGTAGTTTATCTCATAGACTACTTTTAAGATGTTAGGGGGAAAAATGTAGCAAAACTCTTCAATATAGATCCAGAAAACACATAAATGCTTTTATAAAGTGTTTTTTTAGAGTAATTCTTAGAAAACTAATCTCTTAATCTAATTTTATAAATATGAAAAAATTATAAGAATTACAATATAATTTTTAATCATTTACTATATTATTGCTAGCCACCATTTTCATAAGTTTCACTTTTGAGAGAAAATTCTTGATAATTAATATAAATTAATATAAAATTAATATAAAATTTAACTTATTTAATATAGAAAGTNATAAAATCTTTAAAAATATATATATATATATATATATATATTTTAAACTGTAAGAAATTTTTCTACAACAGAAAACACAATTATTTGGACATCATACCTTAAATCTATTAAGTAATTTTACAACTAATCTTCCTAGAGGTTTTATGTTTAACTGGAGAAAGACACAATCAGATAATTTCATTTTGTCTTTTGAGTTTGAGCAAAATTTTTAGCCACTGTGTAACAAGGGTATCATAGTAAATGAATAAAACAGTGGGCTAGATTTTGTTATCTCTTTTGTTCTCTTCTAGGCCTAAAAGCGATAATTATTAATTGGTGGATAAGAGAAGATCTGCAGAAATCTCATCTTGTTTTTTAGTACTCTGTCAATTCTAAAGACCAATCTTTATATGATTGTTAGTTAACTATTTGAAAAGGTTTATTATCAAAGGGTTTTTTCTCTAATTAGAGTAGCTAATGCAGAGCAGTAAAATACTACCCAATACACAATCTTCATTTATATATCATCACACATCTGCCCATCTAACTACTGTAAACGGTTCCCATGGTCCCCTTCAGATACAGGGTTCCTCCGTAGCTGGATGTAATTTATGAAGAAAAAGACAAAAAGCCCTTTAAATTTTACTTCATGATCTAGAGCTGGAGATGAGAGAGAAATATAGAGGTTCCACAACTCTTAAGAAGCTATAAACCATTGTGTCTATTTTAGCATTTATCAATTTTTAACCACTGCTACAAGGCTTCCAACAATCAATTATTTCCTGGCTCAATGAGGGGCTCAAAGCTATATCAAAGAAGTCAGAGATCAACTTTACTGACTTCTAAATATATTTCTTTACACCATACTTTTTAAAATGGCTAGAGTTTTACTGGTTCTGTGACAATTATTTTTACAGCACACAAATAAAGCAAAGATTTTTAAATGGGAAGAAAGGAAATTTTTAGATTCATACAGTCTCTTTCCATTTTCCATTTCTCAAATTAACAGAATAAAGTTGAGGGAAAGATTTATTTTAATTTTTATGTGTTTTTTTTTCTTATTTTTTACTTCTGCTTTGTGTAAAACTGGTTTGTAATTGATGGCAGCCTTATTTATTTCAGTGAAGCTACCATCTTTTTCCATCTCATTTCCGTTAGAATGCTATCCAATAATGTGAAGAGGGATACTTGGTAAAAGAACTATTTAGAATTTTCCCTTCCACCACAGCCACTGGAACCAAGTGATCACAAATTTCTCCTTATTTTTCATTCTCTTATATTTTCAGTCCATTTTAAGTTTTTTCTCACTTTCCATTCATAGACGTTTGTTCTCCAATTTACAATGTGGACACACAATTCAATCACCACAACACTATGCTGTATTTCAGAAAAACTTCAGCCAGGTCAGGAAAGTAAGGTATATAGGTGAGGGTGATAGGATGAAAATGATGTTGAGAAATTATTTAAAGATAAAAGAAAATAGGGGCTCCTGGGTGTCTCAGTTGGTTAAGTGACTGCCTTTGGCTCAGGTCATGATCCCAAGGGTCCTGGGGTTGAGCCCCACATCTGGCTCCCTGCTCAGTGGGGAACCTGCTTCTTCCTCCCCCTCTGCCTGCTTCTCCCTTTTGCTCTGCCTGCTGCTCTCTCTGCTGTGCTCTGTCTCTCTGACAAATGAATAAATAAAATATTTTCAAATAAATAAATAATGTCCTGATATCATTTTAAAGATTAATTTGCAAAAATATGTAAAAATCGCATTAAGCATTTTGAACATACAGCTATATAGATATGGGCTCTATGTTAAACACAGTTGGATAATAAAATGATTTCTAAGCATATTATATTGATCTAAGTGTAATTAATACATTTTTTAAAAGAATGCTCCCTCCAAAACCTTAATGTATAAAAATTTTTAAAAAATCATTTAGGGGTTGGAAGACTCCAGGTAAAAAGGAAAACCATGAAAAGAAAATCAGTGGGGGAAGATGGAAAAGGTGTTATTCTAACTAACTTTGGAAATTAATGAAATCCGTAAGAGGAAAACACAAAAGAAACTACATAGCACCGTACTCAAGTTAATAAAGTTGTTTTACACTGGGTAAAGGTAAATAATTCTGATACTATGTATATTGGAATTTAACAATTAAGTAAATAGATGGTGGATGTTCAAACCCAGTTTTCTCACTCCTGGAGCTGGAGATGACAGGTAAGCAAGGTAGAAGGCTAGAATGATCTTGCAATAACAGCCACAAGTAACTTGGGAGACATTATTATAAATTTGTTTTTCTATTATATATACAAATTGTTACATAAATTGTAATATAGATGATATAAGTGATAAATAGTATATATATATATATATATATATATATACACACACACACACACACACACACAGGTTATTACACACACATGTATTTCTTTGCGTTGTCAACCAAGAGGGCCAAAAGAAACAGTATCACAGTAGCTGTGAGTATACCTAGCACCCATTTCTTGGTTTCTGATACCATTCTTCAATACAAAATGCTAAGTCTCCTTGGACAACTGTTTGGTTCTAGGACTGGGGCAGGAAAATATACAAGGTTAACATGGAGCATCTTGTAATGTCAGAAAGTAAGAAGGTACTCAAAAAGAAAAAAAAATAATGAAGTATCTCAATGGAGCACAGAAATCAGTAAGAAAGCTCCCAATGACAAAAGCTGGAACAATTTAAGCAACAAAATAAACTCTTATTGTGTTATAACCCAAAATATGAAATAAATATCCATGAGTCAATACTGATATAAATAAATGACTGAATAAATTTAAAATGGTTTGGAAGAGATAAGTTTCCCATATAGAATTTCAAATGATTTATGTATCTACCCTGCCACAAAGAGGGAGACCATAACTCCCCACTCCAGAGATGTGTGTGGGCTGTACTTAGTGACTTTCACAATTGTCATAATTGCCTATATAGAAAATCCTATAAAATATACCCCAAAAAATCTATTAAAACTAAAAAGTGTGTTTATCTGGGTGGCAGGATATAACATTAACATACAAAAATCAACTCTATTCCATACACCAACAACAAACATTTCAAAATTAACAAAAAATACAATATTCAGTAGTATCCTTAAATATAAACTACGGATAAAGCTGTAAAAAGACGGATATGAAAAAATATAAAACATTGTGATGAGAAATTAAAAACCTAAAAAGTGAGATATATCTGTTCAAGAATCAGAAGATGCACTATTTTAAGATGGCAGAAGTACTCAAATTAATCACACAATGCAATCTAAATTTGAACTAAAGACTAAACATAAATGTAAACTAAAATAAAAAAAGACACCCATCAAAATTGCTGGGGGGAAAAAGAAAATACAACTCCTGATGACAAAATGCCCCAGTCAAAACTCTCAAATTCTGTTGGAACACTCTGAAAAATGTTGGTTATCCACTAAAACAGAACATGGGTATAATATAGGCCCGCCATTTTCATTCATAGGTATTTACCCAATAGAAATGCATTTAGGTCTTTAAAAAAAAAGGGATTTAATAAAATGTTCACAACAACACTATTTACAATAGTCTAATAGAAATAATTCACTGTCCATCAATAATAAAACAGATTGTTTTAAATTCATATAATATAGCAATAAAAATGAATTACCTACTTAATGCAACATTATTAATCTCACAAATACGGTGTTGAATGAGCAAAGCCAGACATAAGAATACATTTTGTACAATTGTATTTAAATTTTAAAAAGTGGTGAAAGAAAATGTATGATGTTCAAAGTGAGGAAAATGGTTATCCTGAGGGAGACTATTGATAAGCAAAGGATATGAGGGGGTTTCTGTGGTTCTGATAATGTTCTTTTTAAAAACATATTCTAGGGCTAGTTATATAGATATGTTACCTTTGTCAAATTTATCAGGATCTGTCCTTATATACTGTGTACTGTTGTGTATGTATAAGTTCATGTTTTTTAAATGGTCTAGAATCTAGTATGAAGAAGTTGTTCCTGCTAATTTTGTGATAATTTGGGCATTAAAATGCTGATGATAATGGATTATAACACATTGCTAATAACAAAAATGATGATAATGATGATAAAAGAGTTTGAGTGATGTTCAAAAGAGTAGGGTGTGTTCTTCATTACTGTGTAATGCCAAATAATAAGTATAGGAATCAAAGAATTGAGAGAGTAGGCAGTTAGCTAGCTCTGAGCAGGGAACAAGTGCTTTCCAAATGATAAAAAGGTGGAGGCCAAGTTCCAGACAGCCAGGATAGACCCCAGGGATACACATGGCGTTCTTCCCTATGACCACCACCCTACAGTAACCTATAGCTTCATTATAATATTTATTCTTTTTTTTCTTCCAAGTTTTTATTTAAATTTTATTTAATTAATATTAGTTTCAGGTGTAGGATTTAGTGATTCACCACTTACATACAAGACCCAGTGCTCATCACAAGTGCCCTCCTTAATACCCATCCCGCAGTTAACCCATCCCTCTGCCCACCACCCCTCCAAGCAACCTTCAGTTTGTTCTCTATAGTTAGAAGACTGTTTTATGGTTTGCTTCTCTCTCTTCTTTCCTTATGTTCATCTGTTTTGTTTCTTAAACTCCACATATGAATGAAATCATATGGTATTTGGCTTTCCATGACTGACTTATTTCCCTTAGCATAATACTCTCTAGCTCCATCCACATTATTGCAAATGGCAAGATTTCATTCATTTTTATGGTTGAGTAATATTCCATTGTGTGTGTATACAATAGGAAATAGGAGCACTTCTGCTTTATCCATTCATCAGTCAATGGACATTTGAGTTCTTTCAATAATTTGGGTATTATTGATAATGCTGCTATAAACATCAGGGCACATGTATCCCTTCAAAATAGTATTTTTGTATCCTTTGGATAAATAGCTAGTAATACAATTGCTGGATCTTAGGGTACTTCTATTTTTAACCTTTTGAGGAACCTCCATACTGTTTTCCAGAGTGGCTGCACCAGTTTGCTCTCCCACCAACAGTGTAACAGGGTTGCCCATTCTCCACATACTCTCCAACATCTGTTATTTCCTACGTTGTTAATTTTAGCCATTCTGACAGGTGTGAGGTGGTATCTCATCATGGTTTTGATTTGTATTTCCCTGATAATGAGTGATGTTGAACATTTTTTCATGTGTCTGTTATCCATTTACATGTCTTCTTTAAGAAAATGTCTATTCATGTCTTCTGCCCATTTTTTAACTGAATTTTTTTTTGGGAGGGGTTGAGTTTGATAAGTTCTTTATAGGTTTTGGATACTAACCTTTTAATAGATATGCCATTTGCAAATACCTTCTTACATTCCGAAGATTGCCTTTTGATTTTGTTGATTGTTTACATTGTGGTTTTAACCCCCCAGCAGAGAATGGCTGCCATGACAATTCCAAAAAGGAATTGGGCCGGGGCGCCTGGGTGGCACAGCGGTTAGGCGTCTGCCTTCGGCTCAGGGCGTGATCCCGGCATTCTGGGATCGAGCCCCACATCAGGGCTCTTCTGCTGTGAGCCTGCTTCTTCCTCTCCCACTCCCCCTGCTTGTGTTCCCTCTCTCGCTGGCTGTCTCTATCTCTGTCGAATAAATAAATAAAATCTTAAAAAAAAAAAAAAGGAATTGGGCCGACACTACCCTCCCAACAGGTAGGAGGAGTTCCTTAAGTGATTGGCTGTAACTTTAGTCAGAAACTTTCCTAGCTATGACCCATAAACTACCCAAACACAGAAAGAAAAGACTCATGGACCCCTGGTGTAGCTGCCATCTCAAGAGCATGCTTTCACTTAAACCACTATTAAACCCTTGTTTAAGGGTTTGGCTCTGAATTGTTTCTTGGCCAAACTCAAGAACCAAGTCCTGAGAACAGGGCTCATCATTGAGAGAATCAGAAAAAACACCACTTTTCTATAACCAATGTAATTACAGATTTAGACAAGGATCACCACTGCAGGATGTTTAAACAAGGGAGTAAATTTAGGTATAGAACAGGATTTTCAAATGGTATCAAATTACCTTTCACAATCTCCTTAGTAATTCTAAAATTGAAAATGCTACTTTATGATGGAACATTTCAGCAGATGCCAACTCAACCAAGGGTTCAACAATAGGAAAACAAAACAAAACAAAACAAACAAACAAAAAAACACCCAACAACTAACATTATGTGTTTCTTGATGTGACATTTAAAATTATTACCAACTTTGGGCCAAATTTGTTTCACAGGAATCTAATGATAACAAAACAATTATATTAATCTATGGTTTGTGAGATTCTAGAATATAGCTGTATTTGACTCTTCACGTACACCATGGAGGGGAAAAAAAAAAGAAAGAAAGAAAAGAAAAAGACAGGCAAACTTTTCCAATTAAAAGAAACTAAGGAGGTAATGACAACTAAATACAATGCATGAGCCTAGATTAAATCTTGGATGGTGCTGCATTCCCTCCAAAAAAGTTATAAAAACCCTACTGGAATAATTGGAAAAATTTAATTTGGACTGTGTATTAGATAAAATGATTGTACCAGTATTAAATTTCTTAGGTATAATAATAATGCTGTAGCTATGCATGAGAATGTCTTTCTTAGAAGATACCAGTGAAAATTCAGGAATAAAGTATTATACATTTTGCAATTTATCTTCGAATGATTCCAAAACTAAGATCTTAAGATGTCTGGTGTGTGTGTGTGTGTGTGTGTGTGTGTGTGTGTGTGTGTGTGTGTGTGAAGAGACAGGCAGACAGGAGGGAATCAATACAATGATGATATTTTCGAATCCATCTGGTATCAAACAAAAGAAGCATTGCTGAATAGTAATACACCATATTTTTTCCATATCTACACCCTGTGTCTTATCCTCTCTGTATCTCATCCGCCTTGTCAGGTCAACTTTACTTAAAAATAATGTAAGAACAAAGAGTCTAAATCAATGTTAACATCCATAACAACATATAAAAAAAGAACATGCAAAGAAATGGGAACTTTTTACAAAAATTAACAGAACTAACCATTACTGCATTTATATTAAAGATAAAATTTTGAGGTAAAGAGAAAATACAGCCAGAAGTTTTGAGAGTCATAATTTAACTGAGTAAATTTTTATAATTCATAACGACCTTTCCAATTAGAAATAACAACCAAAAATTTAAAGACTTTCATTCTTTGGGGTGCCTGGGTGGCTCACTTGGTTAATCATATGACTCTTGAGTTTGGTTTAGGTCTGATCTCATGGGTTGTGAGATGGAGCCTCACATCCAGCTCAGTGCTTGGCAGGGAGTCTGCTTGAAGATTCTCTCCCTCTGCCCTGACTTGCTCTTGCTTGCACGTGCGCACTCTCTCTCTCTCTCTTTCTCAAATAAAAATAAATCTTAAAAAAATAAAGACTTTCATTCTTCAACAATGATTTTTTTTCCTTTTGTTTGAATGATCAGGGAAGAAGAGATTGTTTGAAATGGTAAGTAAACCCACCTATATATTCTATTCCTAGAAAATTATAAGACAGTAATATACACTTCCCATTTGCTTCATGGCCATATTTTTTAAATAAACATTTGTCTCCTAAAGAAGACCTTCTATAGCAAGAGCTTTGAACAAACATTTAGTTATAGTTATGAATGTCGATTTTCTTTCCATTTATTCAGGAATGAGAGGGGTAATCTATGGTCTGATATTTCCTTGCACACTGAAATTATAGTGTGAAATGAATTGCATCCTTTTCTAGTTAGCATGTATATTGGACCAATCTCACCCTGATCATTTGTATGCAGTCATTTGCATGTTTCTTTTGCTCTTTCTTCCATCCCTGAGAGGTCAACAAGTATTACTGTCCTGCCTTGACAGTGGAGGTCACTGAAGTACACTGAGAATAAGGAAGGCTTGCAAATGATCAGCAAAAGCCATTAGGTTCAGCAACTTCAACACAGGAAGCATGATTTGCATCTTATGATAGAGTCTCTTAACCCTTTAGCCATCTTCTGTAGTTTTTATTGCTCCCAATACTCAATTCAACTTCCCGAGAGTGTTGAATATTTGCTTAATGCCAGCAACACCCAACTTACCTGAGAGATACAAATAGTTCAGAACATGGAACACGGGCTATGTGAATGAGTGAATGAATAAATAAATGAAATAATCCATGCATAATTAGATGCAGAATCCATTTACAAGGGGATATGAAATCTAAGTGAACAGGAAAAGAACAAATATGAAAAACAATGAATAGAAGCTCTAAAGCAATTCATCTCTTAGACTACAACACCCAAGGAAGTAGAGAGTGTGAATTTTTTACCTTCAGCTTTATCTCTAGTGATCAGCACAATATCTGGCACATTTAAGTTGCTAATAAATGTTTGTTGAAATAATAGTTGCTATAAGCAAATATAGCAAGGTAGTACTTTCTAGATAAGTACTGCTTAAATTCAAAACACAGAAGTCATTTAGACTTTCAGTTAGAAATCATTTGTAGAGCTGAATCTTAGGAGAACATTCTTAATTTTGTCATTATTACTCTTCTTTCAATATACATTGGTATAGCCACATTACTGGTCTTCCTACTTATGCCCTAGCCCCAAGACCATTTTCAAGAGAAGCCAGAATGATTCTTTAAAAATAAAGGTCAGATGATGCCACTCTACCCAAAACCTTTCTCTGGCTTTCCATCTCCTACAGATGATTAACTTAAAGTTCTTGCAATGGTTTTCAAATCTTCATTCTCTGTGTCCTGCAATTCTCCAATTTCCTTTCCTACTTGCATTGCTCCAGTAGTTCTCATCTCCTTGCAGTTTTGTTTGTTTGTTTGTTTGTTAAGATGCCAAGCAAATTCCTGCCTCAAGGCCTTTGGACTTGCTACTCCCTGAGTCCGATATCCATATAATCCCCATCTCACTTCATAATTAAGCTCAATTCATAATTAAGCTCTACCATCATTGTATCAGGAAAGCCTTTCTTAACCACCTTATATAAAATTTGCAAATTCCTCTCATTTTCCTGCTCCCAATTCCTCCTACCTTGTTTTGTTTTCCTCCACAGCAATGCTCACCACTTATAAATATTTTAACCCATTAATTTGTTTATTTTCTCTCTTCCCTGCCAGACTACAAACTCCATGGGGGGAGAGATCTGCTTTTTTGCCTTTTTTTTAGTGTTTTAGTTTTATTATCCCAAATATTTCCTGTATGTGCTCAATAAATACGAACATAAAAGAAGAGTGATATGTTAGAAAATAAAATAAAAAACCAGTAATGAGAGATGGAGATAGCCATAAAGTAATACGAAGTAAGCCTATCATGCCAAAAATAAAAAGAAGAAGAAAACAACTAAGTATGATATATTACCAAATGATATATTACCAAATGAAATAAATAAGCATGGCATCAAAATAATTCCCTATGTTTATGACATGGGCTGGGATGATGATGAAGCATCACAAAGCACGCAGCCCATCTTAAAAGTCTATTGCATGTCACAGAATATATTAAATCTCTAATACATAAAAAGACCTTGGAGGCTATATCTTTCTCTAAGCAATACAGAACAGAGGACAAACCAGGGCAGGGGGGAAACAGTATTCAAGAAGCCATAAAAGAGGTATGTAAGGCCTTTAGGGACAATATCAAGCAAAGAAAGCAAATGAGGCTATACCAAATCAAACTCTTCCATGTTAAATATTTACAAATTTTATTATTATCATTTCACCACAATTTTCAAAATTATAAATAGTAGTGTAAAAGTATTTTTAAAAGAACCTTTATAAATGAAATTCACGAGATACCTTATTTTTCATGTATCTCCACCGATTTATAACATTTTAAAACATCGTCAAAAGGAGTTTCAAAACTTCTACTGTTAACTATTTGCAATCAGTTTAGTTGAGTTTATATCAATTGTACATGTGCACTATAATTCTTTTCAATTAAAGTTGTAGTTGAAGATACTATGATACGTTGAAGGGAATAAATACATAGTTCATTAAATTTTAACATGGTATCTCCTATTTTATGTAAGTTTCTTCAAAATAGCATTATCTAAATAACTGAGATTTTCATATAACTTATGGTAACAGATTTTCCAGATTATTATGTTTCATAATCATACTGGTACACATCTGTAGTGGGTTAAGCCTCCCTGGACAATTGGAAAGAAAAAAACAAACAATAAAAAACCCCAAGGTATACAAGATAATTAGTTGTACAGGATTGCTCCAGCATTACAGACATCTAGCGCCCTTGCCCCATCCACTAATTTGATAAGCAAAAAGATCCCATGCAAAATGCCTCATAATTGTGAATCACTGTTAGAGAATGGATAAGAACGCATGAGGATGAAGGCAGTATAAATCCAATGCAATAATGCAAGCAATAAATATGGAGTCTATATTTACACAGTTAGGTATGGGAAGAGGAAGAGGGAATGAAAGTGGCTGAAGCATCTTGATATTAATCATACATATGCTTGTTCTGCCACATAGAGACTTGATGTTACTATAATGTTAGATTTCTGAAGACAAGGATTTTGTCTTATAGGGCTTTGTCTTTCCACTAACTTCTCTGGCACACTGATCCTCACATGTCATGTACTAACTGCTTTCTTATTCTATTTTTCCAGCCTAAGTTCACTTTTCCTTGCTTCTTCTAAATAATCACAGTTGATTCTCTCATTACACCCAAGTCTGTCTACTTCCTTTATTATTCCCCTTCAAATCAGCACTGATTGAAATGGCCAAATTCCACAATCCTGGGGTCTTTTTCTCTACTTATCCTCCTTAATCTGCTTGGAGGATTTGACATCTCCACATTTTTAAGCACTTCATTTCATACAATTTTTCTCCTCTTATGTTTACTGTGACCCTTTACTTTGATACTATTTGAATTATCAAGAGAATTTAAGGGAGGCTGCTTTATTTCTTGACTTTCTCTTTTTAATACCTTCAAAATTTTTAAGTCCCCCAGATTCTTATCATCTTTTTTAAAAATTTATTTATTTATTTATTTATTTGAGACAGGTGTGTTGGGGGGGCGGAATGCAAGCACGGAAAGGGGCAGAGAGAGAGGGAGAGACTCGGACTCCCAGCTGAGTATAGAGCCCAGTGCAGGCTCGATGTCACAACCCTGAGATCATGACCTGACCTGAAATCAAGAGTCTGACACTTAACTGACTGAGCAACCCAGGTACCCCATTACCATCTCCTTTTTATCGTCACTTTTACTCAGGTCTTCTCATACCTCTCCCTCAATTTATGTAAAATGTCATTGTGCTTCCTACTTGACCCAATAGGCAGTATTTTGAAGGCAGAAAACATCTTGTTTACTTCAAAGCCCACTGATAAACAAGGTCCAATCAGACTTAGAATGTAGTCAGTCTATGCAAGAGTTGTTGCTTCCAGAGAAGTTCTCCCCCAAGCACATTCTTCTCCTTCTTCTCCTTCTCCTTCTTCTTCTTCTCCATCCTCATTCCCATCCTCATCCTCTTTAGCTTAAGAGTCACCAGAAAGAACTAAAAGCATGTGAAAACTAGCAAGGGAGAAAAAAAAAAAAACCCTCCCTACTTTCATCTCTACATTTTCTTAATCGGTCTTCATTTGCAGCAAGATCCACTATTGCTATTGCCAGGCAAGTAGCAATTACAAATAGCAAGAAGCATTATTGCACTGTTATCTATTGCAACACGTGATACCTGGGGTGGTGTTAAAAGGCAGACTCTGATGCAGTAGCTCTGTGGTGGGGTCTAGATGCAACATTTCTAACTTTTTCTCAAGTGATGCTAATGCTACTAGTTTATAGAATACACTTTGTGTAACCAAGACCTATTGGAAGGCAGTGGGGTGGGGATGGAGGCAAGGTATGCTTACAAAGCAAATGCAGAGAAGAATTTTAAAAAAATTAAAAACTGGCTTCAATTTTGCCAGAATGCCAGTTATTCTGTTCTAGCTGGTTCACCATATGTGAATATAAAATCAATTAAGAGAAAGATTTCATGAAAAGATGAATCATACCACTCTATTTACACATACTTTGTAGACAATCAACATGTATTTATTGCCCCTTTTCCTAGAGAAAAGTCATTTAAAATTTCATAGTATCTTTATAACTTTTAATAATTTGTAGTAGTGATTTCTTCAATCTCCATATGGTTCCTGAGACTATTCTTTTATCCTTCACATATATGCTGCATAGTTTTAAATTTTTATATTTTTTTTCTACTTTGACCTTTGTATTTTTGGCATCTCAAATTGAAGGGGACATTGTTCACAAACAAAAATAACCAAACAATGAAAAATACAAATATCAAGATATTATTTATTATCTGAGCTAGTGCCTAAAATCTAATTTCAGGTCTCTCTGGTTAAATAGGTATGACTAAATGAGTAAGTAAGCAATGACTCCAACCACCCCCAACTTCAAACTCAAAACACAACTCTTATGACTAGCTGGCCTCAAGTCTGAAGTCATAAAACAAAACAAAACAAAACCCTGGCTATTAACTTCTTGTGTGAGGAAAGAAGAAACAAGGGTGAGAGGTGACTACCCCTCCTTGCTTTGGAAGAGAATTCTAGAAAAGACATCATAGTTACATGCAGAGTCTATTAGTGCACTGCGGAGCTGTACACTAGCAAGCAGTGCCCAGGCAGTCTCCTGCAATCAGGAACTTCTCACAGAGGTTAGGGATTGTATAGAAAACAAATAGGGAAAGGCAGACTTTCAGATTCCACTACCTCCCTCCCAAACTCAGGGTAACTTCACTAATGAAAATAGAAAGGAACTAAATAAAAGACACAGAAGGAATTAAGTATTTCAAATTAAGTCTATGAAATCAAAACAGTTTATGTCAAATTCTCGAGGTATTTGTTTTCATTATTACATTGTGCTGCATTTTAGAAGTTATACATACATTCTGTGGCTTGTCAAAAGTAACCTAACAATATGTAATTTCTTCTGTTTATGTAAAAAGTCTTTTTTTAATAATGTGGCATCATAACTCAGAAAAGAAGTTATAAGCACACTAAATGGATATACCACAACATCTGCTCCCACCCTGACATTGTTATGTTGTCACCATGCTAACAATGGCTCATGGGCACGCTACTTATCAGATTGTCCAGCATTGTAGTGTAAAGCAGACAGAGGCACAGTGGCCACATACAACATCTGTACTGGGCTTGTAGAGAAGCCAATTTTATTGTAAGAAAGGCAATCTGTAATGAGGAACTAGAGACAAAATAGAACTTTGACATTCAGGCTCTACAGAATCCATGAAAGGACATTTGTACACACACAGAGTCATAAACACAGAATCATTTATGGACCTGAAAAAAGAATAACCGAGTCAGTATACTGTGTTTGGAATATATGCTTCTCTGAAGCACTCTTCTTATTACTCTAAAGACCATTAAACCAAATTGATATTAACTTGAACTTTGGCCCTAGTCCCATAACACTGGGCTACATGAAGAGCCAATACCTTCCATTGTCTTTCTTCTAAAGAATCCCCACTTCCATCTCCAGAGACAATGTTTCATCTAACTATGTCTGTAGACGGTTGAGCAAAAGAGAGCTACCAGATTGCCCAGAGGAACAAAGTAATCAATTTAAAATTATTGCTCACTATTTAGGAAATATATTTATGGGTGTTAGGAGAGCTCTCTGGGCAAGTTTTATAGTAGAAATGAGTCCTTGGATAATTTTGTATTCCTTCACGTGAACACACAATATCTGGAATCAGTGATAACGTTTTTATTTTAATGTTCAGTTAAAAAAATTATATGTATATGTATTTATATTGAAATAACACTTTTGAACAAGGAAATGTATGTGGGTTTTTGCGGGGGGAAGGAGGTGGTTTTGTTTTTTGTTTTTTGTTTGGAACCCAAACAGGGAACATTTCCTAAGTTCGCTCATTTATATTCCATTGTACAAAAGGTTTGTCTATAAAAATATTCTTAAACATACTCACAGGCAAACATACACACACACTACCATAGACACACTATTCAACACATGTTCACACACTGCTTAAGATCAGAAGACAGGAGGAGTTCAAGTTCACCCAAATAACCAGATTGGCTGCCTTCTTGAAAAATAGCTTGCAAAATAAATTATTTAAGCTCTATTTGACAAAACAGAGGCATTGTTCACAAATTTAAATGTGGACCCAACATGGTTCACTAAGTCATTTTCTCTTCTAAATTCTTTTTTCCCTGCTTTCTGTTTCTCCCACCTGTCTTATCACTGTTTTTGCATTTGAAGAGCCTTGCTGTGAAACTAAGAAACACAATCTGAGGAAACTGTCCTTTCTAAAGAAAGCCAACAGATTGGTACTACTTTGTCTCGAAGACATGCTGGGGCCTTGTCTCTAGCATTTCAAATGGATACATTTAATTTTTCTGTGTGTCATGTCACTTCCAGACTTACTTTCATTTATACAGATGAGTAATGTACAAATAAATTTCAAATATTAATTCATCATGATAATTAATGGTTGGGGGTGGGGCTGATTGTAATTGCTACACATACAGAAATTCTATGGGGTGACTTAATGCAATTCAAACTTTGCCCAATATGTTCTAAACCAGAGGAACGATATTAATCTCTAGGGACTTAAAATATGATAGCTCAAAGCTGCCATCTTTATGATAGGTATAAACCTCCCAAATGGACCACTCTTTCCTATCAGCTGAGTGAGGTACCTTTTATGGAAGGTGTTAAAAATTTCTTGAGTTCATTCACTTCTATTTAAAAATATTATTTCATATGATTATAGTTATATGGATTTGATTTAAATGTTCTTAGTCAAAATCACAATTTAATCATATATTCTTGATATCCCAGTTTTGCTGATTTCATTTCACATCTTTAGATTCTTCAACCATACATTTATAAAGCATTTCTTACATCTGTTGTGATGATAAATCATTATCTCTTTTTAATTGCTTTTTCAGTGGGTAAACTTGAATGTTAGTTTTAAACTTTATTGCATTGCAAATATCTATTTAGCTTTTATCTTGATTTGGTAATGATTTTTTTTTGTTGTTTTAACTGACAGCAAAAACAGAGGCAACAAAGCAAAGCAACAAGTGGGACTACATCAAACTAAAAAAATTCTGTAGAGCAAAGGAGATCATCAATAAAATGAAGACAACCTACTGAATGGGAGAAAATATTTCCAAATTTTATATCTGATATATCCAAACTATGTAAAGAATTCATACAACTCAATAAAAAATAACCAAACAATCTGATTTTAAAATGGTTAGAGGAACTACACATTTTTCCAAAGAAGACATGCAAATGGTCAACATGAAAATGAAAAGGTGCTCAACATCCCTAGTTACCAGGGAAATGCAAGCCAAAAGCACAATGAGCTTTCATCTCACAACTATTCGAATGGTTGTTTGTTTGTTTTTAAAGTAAGAGATAAATGTTGGCAAGGATGTGGAGAAAGGGAACACTTGTGCACTGCTGGTGGGAATATAAACTGGTGCATCGACAGTGGAAAACAATTTGGGGGTTCCTCAAACAATTAAAAAAAATAGAACTACTATATGATCTAGCAATCTCACTTCTGGGTATGTATCAAAGGAAATTCAAATGGGATATTGAAGAGTTATTTGCACTTCCATGTTCATTGCAACATTATTCACAATAGCCAAAATATGGAAATAACCTGTCTCCATGAATATGAAAAGAAGGTGTATATATTGTAATATTATTCAACCATGTGAAAGAAATTCTATCATTTATGACAACATAGATGGGCCTTAAGGGCATTATGCTAAGTGAAATAAGCCAGATGAAAAAAGACAAATACTGCGTGGTATCAGTTATATATGGAATGAAAAACAAAGGAGGTCAAACTCTGAATCAGAGCAGAAAAGTGGTTGCTGGTGGGTGAGGGAAAAGGGGTACTTTGGTAGAGGGATACAAGCTTTTAGATATACGATGAACAGATCGGAGGATCTAATGTAAAACATGGTGACTATAGTTGACAACACTATGTTCTGTAATTGAAATTTTCTGAGAGTAGAACTTAAATGTTCTTACCGAAAAAAAAAAGGAAAAGGAAGAAAAAAAAGTAGATAGATATGTGAGTTGATGGATGTGTTAATTAACTGTTTGGTGGAAGTCCTTTCACAATGTGTATGTACATCAAATCACTATGATTTACACTTTTATGTATCAATTATACTTCAATAAAGCTGAAATTTAATGATAATAATAAGCAGCCCCAAAGTACCCTGGATGTCCTATAACCAATTAGAAAAATCAACATATCTGTATGGGTGTTATATCATTAATTGAAAAGCCCAGCCATAAATCTGTAGGATGATGAGAGGTGCAGGAAGTATGTGATTTCTGGAACCCAGTCAGAGGAAAAGTCTGACTTCTTGTCTTAAGAACACTTGCTGCTCAAGAACCATGGCTTTAAGAAATGAGCCAAATCCAATTCCTTATTTAGTCAAGCCCTAGTAAGCAGTCTTTCTCATACCTTTTTTTCCTCTCTTCAAAAAACCCCTGATGAAAATTATACCCTCAGGGAGAGAGCTACTAGAAATGATTGCTTATAGTGGCTGCAAAGCATAGTGCTGGTTTTCCCACTAACAAAGGCGACATTAACCTGGGTCACCCTGGATTGAAACAAACATGGTACACAGGTGTGTGGAGAATCACATACTGACTGCACAAAATAGGGAAATTTCTTCTCTTCATGATTTCAGGAAAAAAAAAAGGTCAAAGTGGTCACTTGAGACTGGGGCTTTTGTGATTTTTCTGTCTGATTAAACTTAAAGTGGAATGTCACTGGGCCAAGGAGCTTAAGGGCAAATGAGAAATTCACTGTGCATTGCTACAGAACAGAGCTAAATCCCATCTACAGGAAAGTCGTTTGAGAACTTACTGAGCGAAGAAACTTGATCAGCTGCAAGTATCTCACAAAATACAGAATAATCTTTTTTTAAGTTGACAAAGACTAGATAGTTTTCAATTACTTTTCTATATATATGTAAATCACATTTAGGTGAAAGAGCAAGAAAGTGGGGAACAAAAATGAGAAGCAATTGCATTAATAAAGATCTTAGGGGATCCTATGACCCCGTAAAGATAAGGATCAGAGCTGATTCTTTGACTTCAAACTAGTATTTGGTAGGGATGCTTGTTAATCTGCAGAATGAAATTGAAAGGAAGAAGGGAAGAAGTGAGGGAGGGAGGGAGGAAGATTTTTTTCTTTTAATATCATCTCTTTCCATGCCCCTGTTGAAACTGTGAAATCTAGGCAAACTGAATCACTTACAGGTTCCCAAACACAATGATCTTGCTTCCCCTTTCTTTGCCCAAGCCAGTCCCTTTGCCTATGACATTCTTGTCCTTACACATTCTCCTGAATATCTTTTTTTCCTCCATTAGAACCTAGCTTGGATGTTTCTCTTCTTGAGAAAATCCTCCTTGATGCGTAGATCATAAAATGCAGCAAACCAAAGAGAACCCCTTTGTATAGCAAGCATTTCAATTTATTTTATTTATCCATTTGTTTTATGTTTTATTCTGGTGTCTGCACAGGGATATCATCATAAATGCTATTAGCACCTATTATAGTGTCTCGTACATAATAGGTGATCAATAATGATTTTGCTGATAAACCTCATAATTATTTTCCTCATGACCAGAACCATCATCAGCTAAGGAAAAAAAAAATGGTAAAGAACATATGCTAATACCAGAACAAACCTATTTGCTAATAACAGTAAAACAATATATCCATAAGATGGATCCCTAAAATCATGTTTATTCAAATACAATTAAAAAGTACATTAATTTAAGTGAGAAGAAATGTAATCGAAGCCACGATGAACATTATTTTTCAGTACTAACAGACATACTAGCTGATGAAACATGGGAGGCATTACATTCCTTCTAATTCAACAAGCATTCAACAGATTCAAATATCCCCAGCCCCTTTCTCAAATCTAGATTCTGCTATAAATGCAGTCCGGATTCCCCAACCCTGGAACTCTCCTATCTCACTCACAAACCAATTTTATTTACTTTATTTTATTTCATTTATTGTTTAAATTCAATTAATTAACATATACTGTATTATTAGTTTCAGACATAGAATTGAGTGACTCATCAGTCTTATGTAACACCCAGCACTCATTGCATCCCATGCCCTCCTTAATGTCTATCACCAAGTTACCCCATCATCTCATCTCCCTCCCCTCTAACAAGCCTCAGTTTTTTCCCTATGATTAAGAGTCTCTTATGGTTTGTCTCCCTCTCTGTTTTTGTCTTATTTTTCCCTCCCTTCCCCTATGCCTTTCTGTTCTGTTTCTTAAATTCCACATATGAGCGAAAACATATAACTGTCTTTCTCTGACTGAGTTATTTCACTTAGCATGATATCCTCTAGTTCCATCCATGTCGTTGCAAACGGCAAGATTACATTTTTTGATGGCTGACTAATACTCCATTGTATATAAATACCATCCCTTCTTTATCCACTCATCTGTTGATGGACATCTGGGCTCTTTTCACAGTTTGGTTATTGTGGATATTGCTGCTATAAACACTGGGGTGCAGGTGCCCCTTCGTATCACTACATTTGTATCTTTGGGGTAAATTCCTAGTAATGCAATTGCTGGGTCATAAGGAAGCTCTATTTTCAACTTTTTAAGGAAACTCCATATTGTTTTCCAGACCAGCTTGCATTCCCACCAACGGTGTGGGAGGTTTCCCCTTCCTCCTCATCCTCGCCAACATCTGTCATTTCTTGACTTGTTAATTTTAGGCATTCTGACCAGTGTGAGGTGCTATCTCATTGTGGTTTTGATTTGTATTTCCCTGATGCTCAGGGATGTTGAGCATTTTTTCACGTTTCTGTTGGTCATTTGTATGTCTTTTTTGGAGAAATGCCTCTCCATGTCTTCTACCCATTTCTTGATTGGATTTTTTGTTCTTTGGGTGTTGAGTTTGATAAGTTCTTATAGATTTTGGATATTAACTCTTTACTGAAAAGACATTTGCAAATATCTTCTCCTGTTACAGAATGCCTTTTGGTTTTGTTGGCTGTTTCCTTTGCTGTGCAAAAGCTTTTTATCTTGATAAGTCCCAGTATTTGCTTTTCGCCCTTGTTTCCCTTGCCTTTGGAGACGTGTCTAGCAAGAAGTTGCTGCAGACAGGGTCACAGGGGTTGCTGCCTATGTTTTCCTCTAGGATTTTGATAGATTCCTGTCTCACATTTAGGTCTTTCATCCATTTTGAGTCTATTTGTGTGTATAAGAAAATGGTCCAGTTGCATTCTTCTGCATGGGGCTGTCCTATTTTCCCAAAACCATTTGTTGAAGAGACTGCCTTTTTTCCATTGGATATTCTTTCCTGCTGTGTCGAAGATTAGTTGACCACAGAGTTGAGGGTCCATTCCTGGGTTCTCTGCTCTATTCCATTGATTTATATGTCTGTTTTTGTGCCAGCACCATACTGTCTTGATGATTACAGCTTTGTAACAGAGCTTAGAGTCTGGGATTGTGATCCCACCAGCTTTGGTGTCCCCATCCCCCAACATTCCTTTGGCTATTCGGGGTCTTTTCTGGTTCCATACAAATTTTAGGATTATTTGTTCCAATTCTGTGAAAAATGTTGATAGGATTCTGACAGGGATTGCAATGAATGTGTAGACTTCTCTAGGTAGCATAGACATTTTAACAATACTTGTTCTTCCAATTCTTGAGCATGGAATGTTTGTCCAATTATTTGTATCTTCCTCAATTTCTTTCATGAGTATTCTAGTTTTCAGAGTACAGATCTTTTGCATCTTTGGTTAGGTTTATTCCTAGCTATCAGACTTTTTTTGGTGCAATGTAAGTGGGATCAATTCCTTAATTTCTTTCTTCTGTCTCATCAGTGTATAGAAATTCAACTGACTTTTGTGCATTGATTTTATATCCTACCACTTTGTTGAATTCATGTATGTGTTCTAGCAATTTGGGGGTGGAGTCTTTTGGGTTTTTCACAGAGTATCATGTCATCTGCAAAGAGTGAGAGTTTGACTTCTTCTTTGGTGATTTGGATGCCTTTTATTTCTTTTTGTTGTCTGACTGCTGATGCTAGGACTTCTAGTACTATGCTGAACAACAGTAGTGAGAGTGGACATCACTGTTGTGTTCCTGACCTTAGGGGAAAAGCTCTGTTTTTCCCCAGTGAGAATGATATTCGCTGTGGGCTTTTCGTATATGGCTTTTATGATATTGAGGTATGTTCCTTCTATGCCTACATTGTGAAGAGTTTTTATCAAGAAAGGATGCTGTACTGTGTCAAATGTTTTTTCTGCATCTATTGAGAGGATCATATGGTTCATGTCCTTTCGTTTATTAATGTAGTATAAAACATTAATTGATTTGCTGATGTTGAACCACACTTGCAGCCCAGGAATAAACCCCACTTGGTCACGATGAATAATTCTTTTAATGTAATGTTAGATCCTACTGGCTAGTATCCTGGTGAGAATTTTTGCATCCATGTTCATCAGGAATGTTAGCCTGTAATTCTCCTTTTTGGTTGGGTCTTTGTCTGGTTTGATTCCCATCCCAATTTTAAACTCTACTCCTTGATCCTCATTCCTCCCCTCCTTTCCTACCAAGGACCCTTCAAAATAGAACTACAACCCCTTACTAAAGATACTGGATAGAAAATGATCAAAACAATTAAAAGCTTTATGTTTAAAGAAGAGCCATATTATCAGTGAAAATTTTCTCAAAGTGTCATCTGCCTCCAGAAATTTAAAAAGCTTCCATCTTAAAAAACAGCATTCTTGGGGATGGGATGCTCTTGCTTAAAAAGGTAAATGCTTGGGGGTGCCTGGGTTGCTTAATTGGTTAAGTGTCTGCCTTCAGCTCAGGTCATGATCCCAAGGTTCCAGAATCAAGCCCCGCAACAGGCTCCCTGCTCAGTGGGGAGTTTGCTTCTCCTTCTCCCTCTGACTCTACCACCGCCCATGCTCTTTCACTCTCTCTCAAATAAATAAATAAAATCTTAAAAAAAAAAAAGGTACATGCTGGGACACATATAAAATACAAAGAGGAAGGGGTGCCTGGGTGGCTCAGTTGGTTAAGCATCTGAGTCTTTATTTCAGCTCAGGTCATGATCTCAGGATCCAGCCCCACATAGGACTCTGCACTGGGTGTGGAGCCTGCTTAACATTCTCTCTCTCCATCTCCCTCTGTCTCTCCTCTCCCCTCTCACGTTCTAAAATAAGTAAGTACGTAAACAGATAAATAAATAAATAAATAATACAAAGAGGAAGGTGAAGGTAAGATGCATTTTGTACCGACCACATGGCAGGCGTTTAGGTATAAACAAACAAACAAAAAATCCAGCAAATGGTCAGCATCATTTGTTTTGAAGGGTATTACAAATTCCATTTAGAGGTAAAAATTTAGATACAGGTTTCTGAAATAAAATGCTATTATTCACACAGAGATTAATGGGATAGCATAATTTATTTCCTCAACTATGAGTAATGATGAAAATTTAGGTAGGGCATCAAGTCCAGTCATTCCATTCCAAAGGGGGGGAAAAAGCCTTAAGATGTTACTACATTTTTCAGGGAAGAGCAGTATGTTTTAAATAATGGATACACAACAGGGAAGTTCACAATAAGGTGGAAAGCAAACACATCAAGAGTGTTCTAAATAATATTGCTGCTTGAAACAAGACCTTGTTAAGATCAACAAATAAACACAGCAGTGTGTTTCTGTTCTTTGAAATAGATGTGGATGTTACTTCTATTAGTGGATGTAAAATAATATCATTGTGTAGTTAAGAGTTATTTATTAAAAAATATTTAAACTTGAAAATCTGCAGGAATCCAAAAATACAGTTCAGTGGCATTTTTCATCATGTGGCTCAGTAACTAATCTAATATTTGAGAATCTAATTCCTGACATTAAATATTATATCCCAATTTTTAAATAGGATTTCAGAGGGATAAATGCATGAGAGTATAATTAAAGCTTTAACACATAATGATCTACAAGTACTTGTCTTAATGTTACCAAAGGATGATTACATCATTTACAAATTAATCCCCAAGTTATAACCACTAGTTGTGTGCCTAATTTAGTTAGAAAAATAGGGTTTCAAAAAAAATGGCCTTGGAATGAGTTGCATCTGGCTTTTGATTTGTGAGCTTTATTGAAAGATGAAGGTTGTAGAACCATCTTTCCCATACAACAACTGTATACAGCCTCTTAAATACCAAAAGTGAGTTTTTTACAATTGTGAAATTTCCTTTCTACAAAAACTTTAACCCTTAATAAATAAGGCTAACAAATGTATTCAATTCTAAATCTCTACATCTACACATTTTACCTAACCTTGTATTCCTAGGTAACTTCAATTTTATTGGATACTTCTATATTCCTCCTCGCATATCAAATGTTGGTAATAATACTGCAGAATTTAAGAGCTATTGCTTTTTGGTGATTTTTCACAGTTACCATGGTTAAATTTCTCAGTTAAATTTATACTCATTTGTTTTTTCTACTTCTGAATGGGCCATTTAGAATTAAATGCTGCATAAACCCCTGAAGTTAAGAGTATAGTTTTAGGGGATCTAAATCATAGAAATATGACATTCTGTTCAGTTAATCAGTGCAACATGTCTGTGTCTCTATGGAGATAGATTGAGTTGGGTGTCCACTCAGCCACAGACAGCTGAATATCATTTGGCTTCAGTAATACCAATGTGTCTTTATCCGAGGTATGTACTGTTCATGGATGGGATCTTTTCATTCTCAATCAATCCAGCTTACATCACTCTCTTTAAATTCCCTTCAGGGTTTGACTTATGCTTTTCTCATAGAGGTAGTTGTAATGTGGTGGCTTTAAATCTGTGTATGTTCAAATGACTTTTACCAACAGATTACTAAACACCTTCAGTTGCAATTTATGGATAGATCAACTTATAGTCTCCCAAGCTAATAATGTAATTCTTACCTATTATTCAAGGCAAAGCATCAATACCTTCTCATTCTCTTACAACATAACCCACAGCCATTTCACTTTATTTTGAAATTCCAAATAGTTTTTGTATTTTCCCTGCATTGGAAATTGTTTTTTCCGGTATATGTATTTTCTTAATGTAATGCAATCCATAACATACTTAGGTAATGGTCACCATAGCTTATTTTGATAACTTTAACATAATAATCACTGAAACAACTGAAACTTTCATCTGTATTAGTTCTTTCTTCTCTAGCACATCACCACCATTTAATTGTAAATTTTTGGAAAAAGCAGAAGAGTGATTTGTTGTGAGTAAAATCAGTACATGTTCTTTTTCTGATTCAACAACTGAAAAGTGAGATATTTGGCACAGCAAGTAGCATCTCTTACGCTAAGTTCTATAGGTAGAAAATGAACCAAAATAGAATAAAACTTCTTTTGTGGGGAGCAGGGGAGCAAAATCTTCTGTCAGAAAATTTGAAGGTTACCAACCTAAGTGGGGGCAGGGGACACAAATGTTGATTTAGAGTGTCTACTATCTCAATGTTTCCATCCCCTTAATCACTTGAATCCAATTCTACCAATACTGAATAAATGTCACCATGCTAATTGAGCTTCTCTAGGCATTCTGAATATAGAGAATTCAACAGTATAGGATGCCAGTTTTCAGTACTCATCTACTGACAACTTGTGGAAATAAAACAAGAATTTAGATAAGTATAAATCAAAAATATATTATAGGATGTATTCTGGTAGATTACAATTAAATGGCTCTTATATCTCAGGGTTTCTTTGTTTATTTGTGGGTTGTTTTTGGTTTGTTTGTTTTTGTATCCTACATGAAAGATTTTTTTTTAAAGATTTTATTGATTTATTTTACAGAGATAGAGACAGCCAGCGAGAGAGGGAACACAAGCAGGGGGAGTGGGAGAGGAAGCAGCAGGCTCATAGCGGAGGAGCCCGATGTGGGGCTCGATCCCATAACGCCGGGATCATGCCCTGAGCCAAAGGCAGACGCTTAACTGCTGTGCCACCCAGGCGTCCCCACATGAAAGATTTTAATTCCAATTAGATAAAGTTTTGGGAGAAAGAGTATCATTTATAATACTGAGTTTCAGAGAATGAGTAAAATATTGACAATTACAAATAGGGTAAATGTCTTCTACTTAGATGGAAATTCTTTTTTTTTTTTTAAGATTTTATTTATTTGACAGAGAGGCAGTGAGAGAGGGAACACAAGCAGTGGGAGTGGGAGAGGGAGAAACAGGCTTCCTGCTGAGCAGGGAGCCCGACGTGGGGTTCGATGCAGGGCTCAATGTGGGGCTTTATCCCAGAAGGCTGGGATCATGACCTGAGCCGAAGGCAGACACTTAATAACTGAGCCACCCAGGTGCCCCATCAGATGGAAATTCTTGAGCAAAGATGTTGCTACTCTGTTTCCAGAAAAGTGAGTGGAAAACCATGTTTATCTTCAGTGGCCATTGCTGTCAAATGGTTCTAAAGCTTCTTAACTTTTGTCAAATATATCACTCATCACTATCACCAATGTTGCAGAACCTCTTATTCTACAGGATTAACAAGACCATGGTCTTCAGAGTCTTTCTCGGGAAGCTAAAAGAATCAAAAGTAAAAATTACAACTCTACCTGCCCTCTAGTTCAATGTGTCCTTTGTATCTGATGAATGACTTCTAAAACTAGGAAGTATTTGATCAGAAATTCCATATTGTGAAGCAAGAGATTAAACTGAAAATATAAAATGTTCTGAAGAGTACACATTCCTTATTTTAAAATAATATAATTAGTAAAGATGCTTAAATACCAACACAGCAAAAATTTTAATTGGAGATATTCCTAAAGCATGTATAAGTAGAGAAATCATATGAACATTCAACATTTATCCTGCCAAAGGGCAGACCATTTTTGACTAAATGGTATAATTAGGATATTCCTCTGCTATTTATGCTATCATGAATATACAATTTTGTGCTGGAAAAGGATTCTGAATTGATTTAATCCTAGTGCCTCATCTCACAATGGTTAAACAACTTTCACAATATTAGAGAGAATCATTCTGTCAATGGAAAACTACATACAGTAACTCAGGGATTTTATCTTCTATACTGGTGTCCTTTCTTATAGTCCCAAGAAACTTAAACCTCATTACTTGCCACCTCCAACAACCACTGTGAGTAAAGCTTCTAAAGAATCAACTTAGTTTTCCTAACAGTAATCGTTTGTTTAGATCACATGAATAACTGGACATTTATTTTTTCATCTTTTCTGTAGCAAAATATATCAGAGATATTGGCCAAATACTTCCCACTCTGGAGTCTCAGAAAAGGGTAACATCTTCTCCAAAAACAGGAGAATCTCTGGAACAAAATCTTGTGTCTAGGAATATCTCAGAGGGTAGTATTTATAAAACATGATTGGAATATTAAGCTTCATAAGCAAAAGTCTGGTTCATCATTTACTGATGTATAACTTGAAAAAAATCCTTAATTTTTTTTTGGAATTCACCAAAAAAATTTTTTTTGGAGTTTAATAAAAAGGAGTAAGGAGAAAGCCCATGTATGTAGCTTAATAATGCCCAGTGCTGTGTAAGTACCTTGAGATTGACATATATTAGAAAGTTGTATTGGAAAACTTACGTTTGTTTATAACTAACCCGTGTGGAAACTGATGAAAGCCTTCTTACCCCAAATAGAACAGCAGAGACACTGGCTTAACGACAAGATAGACTATCATTTACAGCTTCTTGCAGACATATTTTTAGCATTTTGAAAAATGTGCATTGTCAAAAGGGAGCTGAAAGCTAGGGACAATGACAGAGGCCAGATGGAAAGAAAAAGAGAGGCAGGAAAGCAGATCAGAAGGCATGATAGCACAGTAGTTAAACAGATGGACCCTGTGGTCAGATGATGTGTTTTCAAAAGCCAGCTCTACGATATGTAGACTTTTTGACCATGGACATAGTATCTTACGTTTCTGTGACTCCATTTATTCATATATAACATTGGGAAACTAAACTGTCCAACACTAGAATTGTTGTGAAGATTAAATAATATGCACAAAACACTAAAACAGTGGCTGGTATATAACTACTCAGTAAGTATTAGAAACTCTGATTAGATACACACATTGACGTAAGTGCAAGAATATGGTCAGAGGTGAATATGATGAATAATCTCTAGGCTAAACAGGTTGAAGAGAACAGAGTAAGAATTGGGTACAGGTGGAGTTTAATAATTTGAGTCTTGGAACAAACAACACTCAAATACTCAGGAAGGGACAGGGTACAGTTTGCAAGGCTTAGAAGAAAAGACTGGGGCCCTGAGCTCATTTTCAGCATTCTGGCCATTTCAGGGGCTGGAGATTGAGGAAGATAGGGCAGTAGTTCTTAAAGGAGAGGTGTTGAGGTCCTGGGCTTGTTATCCCACAAATTAAAGAGAGTTACTAAATGTAGAGAAAAAGCCTGGGGTTTAATCAGAGGAAAAGAAAAAGGCCATAACTTCTTTGGGTCTTGAAGTAAAAGTAGAATTAGCAGAAAGAATAACTGGTGCTGAATTAGCTGTACCACAAGACTGATTTCAAAAATTTCCTAGGGAAAATTTTAATACCTAAATCTCAGGCATATCAAAGTTATAGGTCTTGATTATGAACCTGTAGGTGGGAAGTAAGTGACACCTACTTTGTGGATCTTTGAAATCTTAGCAAGAGCACAAGGACATGTGCATCCATGAGTTTGTTAAATATCTTATAAGGAATAAAGTGATTTATAATTTTGATTTTTTCAAATTTTAGTTTCAGAACTCTACTCATCTCTGTTGTTAAAAAAAGTGAAATATCAAAATGTAGTAGCATGCTGGCATTGGAATCTTAAGACAACAGAGTAGCCATAGATTCAGATTTTTCAAATATTTTACCAGCATCAGCAGTGCCAATATTTCATTAATTATAAAAATATATAAAATATAAGAACAAATTTAAATGGGTATTATATATATACCACTCTTCAATATATCTTATTATTTGTTAATAGTTGACTTCTCCCCACATTTTAAAAGGCAAGTAACAATAATAAAAACAAAAATCACAAAATATAAATGTAAATAAAAATAAACAAATGCCAAGCTTCATCATTTTTGATAGATTATCTCTTCCCAAATAAAAAAATGTAAATCAGGGGCGCCTGGGTGGCACAGCGGTTAAGCAACTGCTTTCGGCTCAGGGCGTGATCCCGGTGTTATGGGATCGAGCCCCACATCAGGCTCCTCTGCTGTGAGCCAGCTTCTTCCTCTCCCACTCCCCCTGCTTGTGTTCCCTCTCTCGCTGGCTGTCTCTATCTCTGTCAAATAAATAAATAAAATCTTTAAAAAAAAATGTAAATCAGACCTATCCATTTTTAGATTTCATTAGTATTACTTTATACTATAATAAAAAGTATAGTTTCAAGTATAATCAGCTTTAAATCACATAAGGAAAAATTCAGATTCATTTGGTTGAATGATATCTAAATAATTCTGAGTAACTTAAATATAATTCCAAAAAGTAATGATTCATATTTCATCTTCATAGAATGCTAGAATAAATGAGACAGAGTGCCTAACATGACAAAGCAACAACAAGAAAATTAAAACGACATTGTTTATTAAGCTTTGTTAAACTTTATCTGACAGGCACTGTTCTAAGACACATCTCTGGAACAGGTTCTATAATGATTCCATTTTTAGGTAGGAAGAACTGAGGCACATTTCTCTTCAGTAAATTCTTCAGTGTAACACAACTGGTAATATAAGAAGCAAGATTTGTCCCTAGATGGTCTGGATCCAGGGCATAAATTTAACCACTTATTATATCCAGTCTTACAAAATGCTATTCTACAGGCATAATGTACACAAACAGCTACATGCTTAGTCCTCACTTTTGCAAGCATTCTGATACTATGAGAATCACAGAGTTGCTTTCTGAAAGTCCTAATTCTATTTCTGGAAGTAATTCATCAGCAAATAGGGTCATCTGTGAGAGCATCAAAAACTTACATTCTTGGGGCATCTGGGTGGCTCAGTTGATTAAGCATATGCCTTTGGCTCAGGTCAAGATCCCAGAGGATGGAGCCCTGCATCGGACTCCCTGCTCAGCAGGGAGCCTGCTTCTTCCTCTGCCTGCCATTCCCCCTGCTTGTGCTGTCTCTCTCCCTAGTTCGCTGTGTCAAATAAACAAATAATTTCTTTAGAAAAATCAAAAAAACAAAAACCTTCTATTCTTTCATCATTTTTTAAATTCCCCTATCTTAATATTTTCCATGGTATAGACTCAATCATTCCTCAACCTGAACTAAGTTGAATGTTGTTTAACCGTTATTCTTTAGAATACAGGAAGTCAAAACTCAACAGGAAATTAAGCATAGTGTGTTAAATGGGTGTTTGTTTTAACTGCAGAGCAAAATGAAGACTTAGACTAATATGTGCATGTTCTGTAGGAAAGTTAACATGCAGAACTTAATTCAAAGAAAACACTAGTATGCTATTATGACTTCAGTCAAAAGTAAAAAAAAAAAGGGGGGGAATATTTGAGTTTAAATGTGGCTATTGAATTGGCATGTGAAAGAAATCTCTGCATGCAATTTGTTATCTTTGATTCAAATCTAAAATAATGTAAGAAGTGCCTTATAAACAGTGCCTAAAGTCAAAATCCCATGTATTATATTTAAAATTATACCTTCTGTACATTATCCAAACTATTGTATTTAGTTTTAATAGCACTACTCTTAGCGACCTGGAACATGAAGAAGTGTATTGGAAAACCTTTCTTTAAAAGGTCACTTTGTGAGTTGGTCTAATGAGCCATGTTTCTGGTCAACAGGGAAGGCACCCCTAAAATGAGCCCAATCAATTGAGTCCGCAGAAAACAAGTTGGGTATTTCACATTCTTTCATATTTGGCCTACTCTGTCTTTTAGCACCAGACTTTATTGCTGAGTACTTTGGGGAAAACATGTCTGCTAAGACTTCTCTATAAAAGTAGGGGAAAATGTAAAATGTTAATATAATTGTTTCATAGTTAACTTTTTCTTAAAGGTAAATATTTTTCTTCAACCATCTAAGAAGGAAAAAACTTAAAATTCAGGGACATTAATAGTGAAAATGTCAATGCACTCTGGAAAAATTAACCTGTTCCCTTTTGTATGTTCTCTTTACTGGCCACTTTTTTTTTAAATTTTTATTTATTTTTTTGAGAGATTGAGCATGTACAAGAGAGCAGGGACCATGGGGGGAGAGAGAAAGAGAGAGAGAAAGAGAATCTCAAGCAGGCTCCACGCTCAGGGCAGAATCCAAGGCATCTCAGGACCCTGAGATCATGACCTAAGCCAAGATTAAGAGGCAGATGACTTAACCGACTGAGTCATCCCAGTGCCCCCTGGCCACTTTTTTGATAAAGTATAAGGCTGCAACCTGGAGGCCCTATAACCACTTTGAATTCTGGGTTCAAGTGTAACCCATAAAAAAGAGAAAAAGAAAGAAACAGAACCTTATTCTGAATTTCTTTCTGTTATGTATTACAAACTTCTTTCAAAAACTTCTTAACTCCTGGGAGTTCTAAAAGTATATGAGCAAATCAGTATATAAGCAAAAGGAAGGTACTGGGATTGTTGATGTAAAAGCACTGAGAAGAGTGTCATATTGATTCATTTCCCTACTTTCTGATTTGAGTGCAATTACTTGTCCAGCTAGTGGACTTACATTAACAGGCAGTAATACTATGAAAGTGCTGACTCTGAGATAAGGAGTCCAAGTTACCATATATCCCTAGACACAGCCTACACTTCCTACTGCAGATAACAGGATGAAGTCCTAGGCAAGGAAAAGGGGGTGATTCAGGTTTTGTAGGGCATGAAACTTTTACAATTTTGTGGGTGCTCATTATATAAAAATACAAATTAGGGGTGTCTGGGTTTGCACAGTGAGTTGAAAGTCTGACTCTTGGTTTCAGCTTGGGTCGTAATCTCAAAGTTGTAAGATCTGAGGTGGAGCCCTGCGTTGAGGGGCTTCTTTGAGATTTCCTCTTCCTCTCCCTCTGCCCCTCCTGCTCACTCATGCTCTCTCTCCCTCAAATAAATAAAACTTCAAAAAATACAAATTATAAATACAAAATTAGGAACAAATGGACATATTTTGAATGATGAAAGTATCAAAAAATTATACATTTTAAAAGCTGACTAATATCTCAACTGGAAAAAAAATATATTGTCATTAGAATTCATTGTGAAGCACCACTGTCGGTGCTGAACAGTGCTATGCTAAGAGGCACTGTTTCCCAGAAAATCTGCCTCTAGAAGGGACTGTCCACTTATTGAGAAGAGAGTTATTTCACTTACATTATAAAGATTATGCTGTAACTACATTCTGATGGCACAATCTGGATTTACATCTTGACAAAATTTAAAAATTCCCTCTTGTTCGAAAGATAAATTTTGTTGTAGAAAAAAGCTAATGGAGAAAACAAAGCAAAACAAAAAAAATTAGGAAATAAGGCCAGGATAACTTCTTAATGATTTAGATATATCTAAATGCCAAATTTCAAGGATTGTACTATATTCATTATTCTTCACAAAAGACTAAAATGTTTCATATTACTTGTTTTGGAAATGACGATTTGTTTTTTTGTTTTTTGTTTTTTTTGGTGAATGTATTTTTTAAATGCAAGGTTACACACAGCTCTGTTTTCTTAATGTTTCTGCATAAATCAAACAGGTGTACTTGATACATATTTATGGAGGATTTTTTTTTTTCATTCTCTGATCTCAGGAGACATCTCAAAAGGAAGCAGCTAGGTCTTTGAAATGCATTGGTTTTGCAATTGTACTTTTAGGACAAAGTGAGTAGAGTCTAAGTTTTCTTCATAGTCTCACCAGTTAATAATTTTTATAATGCTAAGTTAACATTCTTCCAAAGGTTCTAAATAAAAACATGATTCAGCAAAATTGCAAGCAGGTAAGTACACTTGCTTCAGAAGTTTTTAGATTATTTCACTTATTCAGAAATGAATTACAAATTCATTCACTATCAACCATCAGATATAAAGAATTGTTCATAAAAGACATTAAAGGAAAATTATGTGTATGAAGACAATTGAAATGAGAAAACTTAGCAGGAAAAAAACTGAGAACAATTACAAATATGTTAAGCAGTAAAAATGATAAAATACTACCTGGATGAATAGGTTCTCAAGGAACAGATTTTGTAGAGAGAAAAGCACTTCAAAAAAGGATAAATATTATGTCTCAATTAAATCCAAAGTTTGTCTTTCATTCTAAATGCTACAGCCAGGTTTGGGCTCTTGGCATCTTTTTAACCAACTCATTTTATACAGTACCTTCAGTACTCCTGATTATTTCTTGTTTTTGTTTTTTTTTTCCCTGTAACTAGGTCTAAACCCAAATCATAAATTACTTAAAATCTTTTAAGAAAACCCCTTATAATTTAATGAAAAGTTCAGTTCAAATGCTAATTCTCAATATTTATGGTAAAAACTACTGCAGGTCAAACTGAAAAGAAACCAAAAGGCCTTTGGTCATAATTTATCCAGATTTACTTTAATTAACAGTTTGGACTCCCTGTGTATTTGAACTATTACCTAGCTATTTCACTTAATCAGCAGAAAACTTGGTAAATGTAAAGCCTCATAAAATCTTCAGCCATGGTTTTTTAGTTACTGTAAATAATGAAGTTACAGAGTTAATAAATAATAGCCTAAAGAGAAAGAATGCAAGGGAGAAGCTATGACAAGTAAGAAAAGATGTATTTCTGACATCAATTGTAAATGAGATAATCATAGAATCATAGAATCAAAAAGCTGGAAAGGATTATAAGAGGCATTTTTTTTTCTTGCCTGGGTTTTTTTGAAAAGGAAGTTTTTAAATTCCTCTTCTCAAACCTTTGAAATCAGTTTTTTGCCTTTCTTCCAACATGGAGGGAATTGTAAAAACACAAGGGTTACCATAAGCTAGGGTCTCCTCAAGCAGTGAGGAACTTTGCACCGTTAGTTTTCATTAAAGCGATCTTTAATGAACTCTTTATTCAGCACTTTGCCAGATATTTTAGAAAACTGACAAAGAAATAGAAGTTATATTCTATTACCCTTGAAGAGCTTAGGTTCTCCTCAAGAGAATATTGTCAGCAAAGGAAAACAAAAACATACCCGACTCCAATTAATTACAAAACCATACATTACAATTAGTGTTTTTGTTCTAAGGCAATACTGAGTGTGTAGAGACACTGGAATGAAGTAAAATACATAAAGTCTTTCCTTAAAAGTTCCTTTTTCATTGGAAGTGATAGCCACACGCTTCAGTATGCAGAATGATAGTGTATCATGGATAGTTTTCACTTCCTGTGTCACATTTTATTTTGCAATCAATAATTTATTGTGTGTTTTCTTGAATCCTGAATTACACTGCCCAGTCACTGGAAATAAATCTTAGAATTCTTTTATAAGATGCCAATTCCATAAATAATACCGAGCTCTACTTAAGAAATAAATAAATGAATACTGATTGACTAAATAAAAATTATTTCTGCAAAAGGAAAATTTAATTTTAATTAATAATTAATAAATAATTCACACTCAACTAATAAAGGAAGTTTGATGGAAATGTAATTTTATGCAAAAACCAAAATTAAAAAATGCTAAAAATATCTCTGAAAACACAGTAATAGAGTATGATATAATGGTTTAAGATTTAAATAGCAAAGTGATTGTGATTTGAATGAATTCAAGGCTTCTCTTAATAACTGATGATTTGCTTTCATGTGCCTTTTCAAGTAGTAGGGGACTTGACCCCAAACATGATGAAAGTCATTCACAGAGGAGGAAACAGCTAGTATCATGTGGTGATTGTGGTTATTTCCCAGGCATACATTCAGATACATATTGACTGTATCCATAAATAGTTGGGAAGAATCATGAAAGAGGCTTATGGCCCTCAAACTGTAGGTGGTGGTTTGAATCAGATACACAGATCATTATTATGTAACTTTTTTCCCCTCATTGTGGTTTATAATACAGAAATTATAGTAGTTGTTCTTTAATTCCCACATACCTTCTATACATAGTGAGAATGCATTTACAGTTCTCCACCATTGAAAATCTATCCAGGAACCAGCCTGGGAATTTAGGTCACAGACAAAGCAAGCAAGAACTTCACAGAAATGTTATATATCAGCTGAGAGATAGATCTGGGGATAGAAGGGGAAGTACTATAGATCATGGTTAGGTTAGGCAATATGAAAACTAGGAAAATATGCTTATAAGCATAGGGTTAATTGTTGACTGACTTATTACTTTAGAATTTCTAATTCTATTCATTTTTATCTTAAAAGGAAATATTAGTGATACTAATATTTAATATATGGAGTCCCCTCCCACTTCCTACTCAGTCTATATATCAAATTTTACAAATTTTCAAATGAATGAGGTATATTGGCAGAGTAGAGTCAAAGTTCCACAATGCAGAAATTTTCATAATGAGGCCATCACTGCTTTACTGGCTTTCAACATATTGTGATTTATAAAAGCTTATGTTTGCCAATTTACACTGATTTAGGGATTATATCTTTTAGTTTTAACTAACTTAGTTTTCACCAAAAGAAACAATAGCTTTGAAAGATAATTACAAATAAATGTCAGGTTAAAGAGAGTTATTAATAACACCAATAAAAGCAAGAAGTACAACATTAGCAAAGGCTATACTACTACCACAATTACCAGTCCTGGTAACCATATTATAAGGTGAAATAAGATGATTTAATCACTAACAGAATTTTTTTTAAATGATTTTTAATTATATTATGATAGTCACCTTACAGTACATCCCCGGATTCCGATGTAAAGTTCGATGTTCCATTAGTTGCACATAACAGCCAGTGTACCATGCAATACGTGCCCTCCTTACCACCCATCACCAGTCTACCCCATTCCCCCAACCCCCTCCCCTCTGAAGTCCTCAGTTTGTTTCTCATAGTCCATAGTCTCTCATGTTTCATTCCCTCTTCTGATTACCCCCCTTTCTTTATCCCTTTCTTCCCCTACCAATCATCCTAGTTCTTATGTTCCATAGATGAGAGAAATCATATGATAAATGTGGGTTCCTTGCAGAAAGTGGTGGCTATTCTGTTCTTAGAGTTGCTGCTATTCTTTTCTTCATTCTCCAGTCTAGTTTATAGGTGTTCAGAATGGTCTGATAGCTTTCTAGCTGCATTCCTGGGACCAGACGAAATTTAAGCCTCCTGCTCCTCCGCCCTCTTGGACTCCAATCACTAACAGAATTTAATGTAGGAGTATTCTGTGGGAGCACCTGGGTGACTCAGTTGGTTAAGTATCCGCCTTTGGCTCAGGTCATGATCCCAGGGTCCTGGGATCCAGCCCTGCATCATGCTCCCTGCTCAGTGGGGAGTCTGCTTCTCCCTCTCCCTCTGCCCCTCCCCTCCACTCATGTTCTTTCTATCTCTCTCAAATAAATAAATAAAATCTTTAAAAAATAAATAAATAATAAATGCTTTTAAAAAGGCGTATTCTGTGTCTTAAGATATTAAGTAAATATTATGGAGCCAATATGATTCTCAGTCCACTTATAAAAGCTAAGCATCAAAACAGGAGCTCAAACTCTACATTCTTCTCAGTTATATTTAAAATCATGCAGTACTCAATCCAAACTTAATGACAAACATTTTAAGCCATCTTCAATACTTTCTTTCTTAATAATGCAAAACAAAAAGCTACATGTTATTGGTAAGTCCTTTGTTTACTGTTCTATATAAAAATGGATGAAACAATAAACAGAAAATAATATAGCACAAATTAAAATAAATTTATTATTTCAAATAACATTAAAATCATTGCTGGAAGTTAGTAAAAATATCTTTTGCTATATTGTCATAGAAAATTAAAGATATTTAATTTTATGGTACTTTAATTATTAAATATGAAATATAATAAAAATATAAATTACATTTTTATGAGCCACAAAAAGAGTATACATGTATGAGAGACAGAACAGAAAGTAACCAAACAAAACAGAGACGGATTTTAATCCAACCATATTAATAATCATATTAAATGTAAACAATGTAAACCCACCAATCAAAACAGTGAGATTGCCAGACCAGATGATAAAACATGGAGGCTATGCACATGTGGGAGTAGGGAGTTTATGGGGAACCTATGTACCTTCCACTTGTTTTCTGTAAACTTAAAACTGCTTTAAAAATGAAAAAAAGAAAAAAGAAAAAAAAAGGAAAGAAAAAGCAAGATCCAAATATACCTCATCTGTAAGAAACCCAAATGAAATATAAAGACACAGATTAGTAAAAGTAAAAGGCTGGAAAAAAAAGGTACCAAACAAACATTAATCAAAAGAAAGTGAGAGCAGGGGTGCCTGGATGGCTCAGTCAGTTAAGCATTTGCCTTCAGCTCGGGTCATGATCTCTGGGAGGTCCTGGGATCCAGCCCCATGTTGGGCTCCCTGTTCAATGGGGCGTCTGCTTCTCCCTATCTCTCTGCCTCCCCCCCCCCGTTTGTGCTCTCTCTCCTAAATAAACAGAATTGTTACAAAAAAAGAAGGAGGAGGAGGAGAAGAAGAAAGTGGAAGTATCTTTAACAGTATCAAAGTAGACTCTGGGGAAAGGACTATTACCATGGTTAAAGCAGGATATTATATAATAATAAAGAAGACAAAACATTTCTAAATGTGTATGCAATTAACAACAGAGATTCAAAATAATAAAGCAAAACCGACAGACCTGAAAGGAGAAAGACAAATCCACAATTATGACTACAGACTTCACAACTGTTACTTCAAAACCTGTGCATGCATAGGTTTTAATTATAATCACCCCAAATTGGAAACTATCAAAATGTTTTTTAACAGATGAATGGATAAACAAACTGCACCAAAGGTACACAATGGTCAGCAATAAAATGAACTACTGGATCACACAATATTGTTCAATCTCAAATTCATTTTCTTACTAAAAGAAACTAGAACCAAAAGCTACATACTTTACCTTTCCATTTATAAGACATTTTGGAAAAGGCAAAACTTTAGAGGCAGAGAAAACATCGGTAGTTGCCAGGATGTGGGAGTGGAGGGGGAGAGATGTTACCATGGGGCCTCAGGAAGAATATTTTGGGGGTGATGGAAATGTTCTGTACCTTCTTATAGTTTTGAATACACGACTGTGTGCATTTGTAAAGATTCGTAGAATTATATACCACATGGTATGAATTTTCCTGTATGTAAATTAAAATTTTTAAAAATAACAATATGAAATACAACTGGCTAATAGAATTGAATATGAGCTAAACATAACCTTTAAAAATACTCTCCATCCATTCTACAATTAAGGGATTTTGCCCATTAATTACCTTTTGAACACACTCTCAATATTTCCCTATATTAAACAATGCTACCATGAACATAACATTTTTATCCCTCTTTTAGATATTTGCTAGAATTTCTTGAGGATAAACACACAGAACTGTAATCTCTGGTTTATGTAATATGTGTATAATATAGACAAGTAAATATACAAAAACATAAATACATAAAAACACTGACATATTTGATCCTTTTTTCCCAAATCAACAGAATATGCGTGATACTCATATTCAGTACACTGTCTTCACAAAACACAGTGCATATTTTCTATATATGGATATTTTGAAAACTTCCAGTTTCATATTACTTCTATATCTCTTCCTAGAGATGTCATAGAGTCCACAAAAAAATGACAGTTGACATTTATTAAAATATGGGATCAGAAATAAATATATCTGCAACCAATTCAAGATGCTATATTTGGGCTATACCCTATATAATTAAAAAACAATGTTAATAATGGTTTCTCCTGTATTTCTGTTCTATACTAATCTTAAAAATTACAGATAATTACTGTGATGTGGGAGATAATGTTTCCTCTTCTTTATATAATTTTACTTCTGATTTACATATTGCTAAGCATTATAGTATGATATGAATAATATATTAGAAGTACCTTTAACATGCTTTTATATTAAATTTATTAATTTCAGGCTATTTATGATGATACAAATGGGTTTTGTCCATTGATTTCATCTTCTATATGATATTTAATTGATAATGCCCCACATCTTATTCAGTTATCTATGGATGAATCTGGTACGTGCTTCCAAATTTTACTATTTAAATGATGCCACTATGGGCACACATTTTACATTTCTCTTAGATGTATTTACAAAAACTTCTCAAGGCAGCACACTTAGAATTTTAATTTCTGGATTATATCATAGGTGAATTTTAATTTCTGGATTATATCATAGGTGTATTTTAAAGTACTCAAAATTTCTGATTGAGTCTCCAATGTGACTAAACATATTTAAAGGTTCATAAAATGTGTATGAGATTTGGGGTGCATAAATAAATGTTCATTAACATCAAGAATTTATATTTGACTTTTGCCAAACCAATGGGTGTAATATAAAAATATACATAACTTGAAAATTAATTTGGAAAGCTATTGAGTGACAAACAACTGTTTTTGACATATCCTCTATTAATTTTTTATGCATTTGTACATTACTGCTAAATTTATTCCTAAATAATATATCTTTTGCTCACAGTCTGAATAGCATCTTGCTCTTTTTCCATATATTTATTTAAATTAAACACTGACATGTACAAGTATTATATGTTTATCATTTTATTAATTTTTATTGAGGTTTAACTTACATGCACTTCACAAATCTTACTTGGTATCTTGATATAAATATGTGGCTTTCAAGGGGCACCTCGGTGGCTCAGTCAGTTAAGCTTCCAACCCCTGGTTTCTGCTTGGGTCTTGATCTCAGGGTCCTGGGATGAGCCCTGGTTCAAGCTCTGCAGTCAGCACAGAATCTGCTTGTCCCTCTCCCTCCCCCTCTGCATGTGCACACTCTCTCTTGTTCTCTCTCTCCAAAATAAATAAATAAATAAATAAATAAATAAATAAATAAATAAAATCTTTAAAAATATATATGATTTTCAAGAAGATGAAGCTACTACCTTTTGCCCCTCCTCATTACGTACTGTCATTAAAAATAATCATATATTGTTTTGTCTGCTATAGAACACAATAAACATAGAATTGTGTATTGTATACTCCTGAGAGTCCAGTTTCTTTCAGTCTATGTTGCATCAGTGAGATTGATTCATATTTAAATATAGAATTCATCACTTGCCACTGCATTATTTTCCTCTCCTCTCCTTTTTTCTTCTCGTCTCTTCTCTTTACTTTCTTCCTTTCCTTTTCTTTTTTTCTTTTCTTTTCCTTCCTTTTCTTTTCTCCCAATGTAGTTAACACACAGTGTTATATTAGTTTTAGGTGTACAATATGATTATTCAACAATTCCATATATTACTCAGTGCTCATCAAGTTAAGTGTACTCTTACTCCCCTTCACCTATTTCACCCATTCCCCCAGCTACCTTCCCTCTGGTAACCATCTTTCATTTTAAGATATATTTTATTAGAGTAAAACTCACAGAATCAGAGAGTAAAAAAGTAAAAAGCTTTCAGGTATAACATGAATAAGGTCTGAGGATCTAATGTTAAAAACGGTGACTATAGTCCATAGCACTGTGTTACATAATTCAAATTTCCAGTGGAGTAGAACTTAAATGTTCACACCAATAGTAATAAAAATAAATACTAATAAATAGATATATAAGGTGATGGATATGTTTATTAAATAGGTGGGGAGAATCCTTTTGCAATCCATACATGTATCAAATCACCATGATATATACTTTAAATCTCTTATGATTTTGTCATTTATACCTCACTACAGAGGAAAAAGTTTAAAAAAAACTTGTACCAATTTATATTCTCACCAAGCTTGTGTAAAAATTGCTCCATATCTAAACTACTGTTATTGTCTTTTGTTTTGCCAATTGCACAGTTGTATGCCATTAACATTTGATGGTGTTTCCCTGATTCATGTTTTTGCCTCACTTTTAAGAATTTTATTATGTTTTTCATAGTTTAGTGACAGTTTTTAATCATAAAGTGCTGTTAAATTCTGTTGAATTTCCTGCTTCTGTTTTTGTCTACTTTATTCTACCTATGTAGTGAATTACATTGATTGATATTCTAATGTTATACTTCCATTTGTGAAATATATTTCACTTGAATGTTATGTATTATTCTTTAAGTGGTTTAAGTGTTTTATTCCTATATTTACGAAAGACATTTACCTATAATTTTCCTTTTTTGTAATGTCCTTGTTAGCTGTTTATTTTTCTTAAAATTTTTAAAGATTTTATTTATTTATATGAGAGAGAATGGGTGTGTGCACAAGCAGGAGTAAAAGGAAAAGCAGGCTCCGCACAAGCAGGGAGACTGACCAGAACCCTGGGATCATGACATGAGCTGAAGGCATACTCAATGGACTAGGCCACATAGGCACCCCCTTGTTAGTTGTTTGAATCAATGCTCGGATGCCCTCATAAATATATTGGTAAGTATGACATCTTTCTACACATATTCTCAAGAAGTTTGTGTAAGATCAGTATTTTTGTTTAATAGGTATACATCTAATCATTTTTCTGTTACCTCTTGTATTTAAACTGGTAACTTGTACTTTTCAAGGAACTTGTCTATTTTATCTAAATTGTTTTGGGCATTATACTAATTGAAATAAGCCAGACAGAAAGATAAATATTGAATGACCTCATCTACGTGTGGAATTATTAAAAAAAAAAAGTTGAACTCTTAAGAGTATAGAATGACTGGAGGTGAGGAAAATAGGCAGCTACTGGTCAGAGTACAAACTTATTTAGAGCAGGGAGCCCGATGTGGGGCTCAGTCCCACAACCCTGAGATCACAACCTGAGCCGAAACCAAGAGGCAGACGCTTAGCTGACCAAGCCATCCACGCTCCCCAAAGAAGCTCTTCTGGAGTTCCTGGACCTCACTATGGGCCCAACCTCACCTCTGACTGGATGTGACCAGGAGGGAGTTAAGATGGCAGAGGAGTAGGAGTCCCCTTTTTCAGCTAGTCCCCTGAGTCGAGCTGGATAGGTACCAGACCATCCTGAAAACCCACGGAATCAGCCTGAGATGAAGGAAGATACATCTGGATCTCTACAAATGAATATCCCCAGCGCTGAGTATTGAGGTACGTACGAAGCGGGAAGCCGTGAATCCACACAGATACCAGAAGATAAATGGAAGGGGAGGGAGCTGCCACGTTCGGGCGCCAGGAAGCAGTAGCCACCTGCATGGGGGAGCTGGCTGACTCGCAGACTGGCACCTGCGAGAGAGAAGACTGAGACCGTGAGCCGGGGAACGCACGTGACCAGACTGAAAACCGGAGCTCCGCAGTGCATGAACCACACTGAAACGGAGCTCCAGAGCACGCAGGGGTGGGTGGCGGCTGGCAGTGTTAGAAACACAAAGGACAGATATGCCAGCTCTGGAGGTGAGGGCTGGGACGCGGGCTGTGGGGCGCATAACCCGGGACGCTGTAGGGTTGAGCAGCACCAACAGAAACAGAGTAAAAGTGGCCAGAAGAGCCCAGTGGAGAGCAGACTGTGATCCCTCTGTTCTGAGACAGAGGCTGCGATTTGGCTACTGCTTCTCTGACTCTCAGAGGAGGCACAGCAGACCGCCAGGGAAAGCCGCCAGAGCACAAAAACCTGGAAATACCGGCTCACAGTGTGCCCATACCCATCCGCCCTCGCAGGAGACATGGAGACCCAACCCAAACAGGTATCAGTGTGGCAGGCCCCTCCCCCAGAAGGCAGGCTGAGAAACCAAGAAGCCCACATCCCTAAGGTCCCTATAAAACAAGTGCACACTGCCTGGGTCCTAGTAAATAATTTGGGCTCTGGGCAACCCTGCAACCTCTCCTCATCAGAAAGACGAGAAGGAGAAATCCCCCCCAGCAAAGAAAAGACAATGAGTCTGTGGCCTCTGCCACAGAACTAATGGATATGGATATAATCAAATTATCAGAAATGGAGTTCAGAGTAACAATGGTCAAGATGAAGTGCAGATTTGAAAAAAATATTAACGAAAATATTAACGAGAATATAGAATCTCTAAGGCAAGAAATGAGAGCAAATCTGGCAGAAATTAAAAATACTATGAATCAAATGCAGTCAAAACTAGATGCTCTGACGGTCAGGTGAATGAGGCAGAAGAACAAATCGGCGAATTGGAGGATGGGTTAGTAGAAAAGAAAGCTAAGACAGAAGCTTGGCTCAAAAAAATCTAATCTCAAGAATGTAGGTTACGGGAGATTATTGACTCAATGAAACGTTCCAATGTCAGAATCATCGGCATCCCTGAGGGGTGGAGAAAAACACAGGTCTAGAAGAGATATTTGAACAAATTGTAGCTGAAAACTTCCCTAATCTAGCAAAGGAAACAAGCATTCATGTCCAAGAGGCAGAGAGGACCTCTCCCAATCTCAACCACGACAAACCTATGCCACGTCACATCATAGTGCAATTCGCAAATATTAGATCCAAGGATACAGTATTGAAAGTGGCCAGGGCAAAGAAATTTCTCACATACCAAGATAAAGATATCAGAATTACATCAGACCTGTCTACACAGACCTGGAATGAGAGAAAGGATTGGGGGGGGAATTTTTAAAGCTCTTTCAGAGAAAAACATGCAGCCAAGGATCCTTTATCCAACAAGGCTGTCATTCAGAATTGATGGAGAGATAAAGACCTTCCAGAATCACCAGTCACTGACCAATTCATGACCACGAAACCAGCCCTATGGGAGATATTAAGGGGGGTTCTATAAAAGTAAAAAGGCCCCAAGAGTGATACAGAACAGAAAATCACAATCTATAGAAACAAAGACTTTACTGGCAACATGGCATCATTAAAATCATATCTGTCAATAATCATTCTCAATGTAAATGGTCTAAATGCTCCCATAAAATGCCACAGGGTTGCAGATTGGATAAAAAGACATGACCCATCCATTTGCTGTCTACAAGAGACTCATTTTCAACCAAAAGATGCATACAGACTGAAAGTAAAGGGATGGAAAACCATCTTTCATGCCAATGGACCTCAAAAGAAAGCTCAAGTAGCAATTCTTATATCAGACAGATTGGATTTTAAACTAAAGACTGTAGTTAGAGACAGAAGGGCACTATATTATTCTTAAAGTATGTATCCAACAAGTGGATATGACAATTATAAATATATATGCCCCCAACAGAGGAGCAGCAAGATACACAAGCCAACTCTTAACCAGAATAAAGAGACATATAGATAAAAATACGTTAAGAGTAGGAGACCTCAACACTCCACTCTCAGCAATAGATAGATCACCTAAGCAGAAAATCAACAAAGAAACAAGAGCTTTGAATGCCATACTAGACAAGTTGGACCTCATAGATATATATAGAACACTACACCCCAGAACCAAATAATACTCATTCTATTCTAATGCCCATGGAACATTCTAAAGAATAGACCATGCTCTGGGTGACAAAACAGGTCTCAACCAATACCAAAAGACTGAAATTATTCCCTGCATATTCTCAGACCACAGTGCTTTGAAATTGGAACTCAATCACAAGGAAAAATTTGGAAGAAACTCAAACACTTGGAGACTAAGAACCATCCTGCTCAAGAATGATTTGATAAACTAGGAAATCAAAAGTCGATTTAAACAATTTATGGAGACCAACGAGAATGAAAACACAGTGGTCCTAAACCTATGGGACACTGCAAAGGCAGTCTTAAGGGGGAAATACATAGCCATCCAAGCCTCAGTCAAGATAATAGAAGAATCTAAAATGCAGTTTTTATATTCTCACCTCAAGTACCTGGAGCTGGAACAGAAGAACAGGCCTAACCCATGCACGAGAAGGCAGGTGATCAAGAGTAGAGCAGAGATCAATGAATTAGAAACCAGGAGCACAGTACAGCAGATCAACAGAACTAGAAGCTGGTTCTTTGAAACAATAAATAAAATAGATAAACCACTGGCAAGACTTATCCAAAAGAATAGAGAAAGGAACCAAATTAATAAAATTCTGAATGAAAAGGGAGAGGTTACAACCAACACCAATGAAATAGGAAGGATTATGAGGAACTTTTATCAACAGCTCTATGCCAATAAATTAAGCAATCTGGAAGTGATGGAGGCCTTCCTGGAAACCATAAACTACCAAGACTGAAAGAGGAAGAATTGGTTTTTTAAACAGGCCAATTAATTATGAAGGGATTGAAACAGTGATTAAAAACCTTCCAAAAAACAAAACGCGAAGGCCTGATGGATTTCCCGAGGAATTCTACCAAACATTCCAAGAAGAAATAATACCTCTTCTCCTGAAGCTGTTTCAAAAAATAGAAACAGAAGGAAAACTACCAAACTCATTCTATGACGCCAGTATTACCTTGATCCCCAAACCAGGCAAAGACCCCATCAAAAAGGAGAATTACAGACTGATATCTCTGATGAATATGGACGCCAAATTCTCANACCAAAATCCTTAACAAGAGCCTAGCTAATAGAATCCAACAGTACATTAAAAGGATTATCCATCATGACCAGGTGGGATTCATCCCTGGGATGCAAGGGTGGTTCAACATNCAGTTCAACATTTGCCAGTCGATCAGTGTGATAGATCATATCAACAAGAAAAGAGTCAAGAACATATGATCCTCTCAATTGATACAGAAAAAGCATTTGACAAAATACAGCATCCTTTTCTGATTACAACCCTTCAGAGTGTAGGGATAGAGGGTACATTCCTCAATTTCACAAAAACCATCCATGAAATGCCTACAGCAAATATCATTCTCAATGGGGAAAAGTTGAAAGCCTTTCCCTTAATATCAGGAACACGACAAGGATGCCCATCTTGCCACTATTATTTAACATAGTACTAGAAGTCCTTGCAACAGCAATCAGAAACAAAAAGGGATCAAAGGTATACAAATTGGAAAAGAAGAAGCCAAACTGCATCTCTTCGCAGATGACATGATACTCTATATGGAAAACCCAAAAGAATCCACTCCCAAACTACTAGAAGTTATAGAGCAATTCAGTAATGTGGCGGGATACAAAACCAATGCTCAGAAATCAGTTGCATTTCTATACACGGATAATAAGACTGAAAAAAGAGAAATTAGGGAATCCATCCCATTTACTATAGCACCAAAAATCATACGTTACCTTGGAATTAACCAGAGACGTAAATGATCTATATTCTAGAAACTACGAATCACTCTTGAAAGACATTGAAGAAGACACAAAAAGATGGAAAAATATTCCATGCTCATGGCTCGGAAGAATTAACATAGTTAAAATGTCCATGCTACCCAGAGCAATCTACACTTTCAATGCTATCCCAATCAAAATACCGAGGACATTTTTCAAAGAACTGGAACAAATAGTCCTTAAATTTGTATGGAACCAGAAAAGGCCCCGAATCTCCAAGGAACTGTTGAAAAGGAAAAACAAAGCTGGGGGCATCACAATGCCGGATTTCGAGCTGTACTACAAAGCTGTGATCACAAAGACAGCATGGTACTGGCACAAAAACAGACACATCGACCAATGGAACAGAATAGAGAACCCAGAAATGGACCCTCGGCTCTTTGGGCAACTAATCTTTGATAAAGCAGGAAAAAACATCCGGTGGAAAAAAGACAGTCTCTTCAATAAATGGTGCTGGGAAAATTGGACAGCTACATGCAAAAGAATGAAACTTGACCACTCTCTCACACCATACACAAAAATAAACTCCAAATGGATGAAAGACCTCAATGTGAGACAGGAATCCATCAAAATTCTAGAGGAGAACNTCCCCGATGTGAGACAGGAATCCATCAAAATTCTAGAGGAGAACATTGGTAGCAACCTATATGACATCGGCCGAAGCAACCTTTTTCATGACACATCTCCAAAGGCAAGAGAAACAAAAGATAAAATGAACTTGTGGGACTTNAAGAAAGGGACAAAGAAAGGGGGGTGATCAGAAGGGGGAATGAAGCAAGAGAGACTATGGACTCTGAGAAACAAACTGAGGGCTTCAGAGGGGAGGGGAGTGGGGCAATGGGATAGACTGGTGATGGGTAGTAAGGAGGCCACGTATTGCATGGTGCACTGGGTTTTATACACAACTAATGAATCATCGAACTTTACATCAAAAACCCGGGATGTACTTGTATGGTGACTAACATGATATAATAAAAAATATGATTATAATTAAATTCATCAAAAAATAAATTAAAAAAAATAAAGGATGTGACCAAGGCCACACGTGTAGCAAGGATTGCTGGAGTTTAAATACCCTGCCACACTCTCCCCCCGACCCCCCACAATATCTCTGGCCTTCTCTGAATCTTCTGTGCCCATCTTTTTAGAAATCAGACGTGACTAGTATAACTCGGATCCCAGGCAGACTTTTTTCTCATAGGAGGCTGACACGGTTTCCCCACCAAATAGCTGCTCCTACCAGGAACAGAAATGCCTCTGTTTTAAGATAGCTCCCCTCCAATGTATCTCCCACCTCCCCTGCCACAGGTAGCTGTGCTGATTTTGTAAACGTAGGAGAGTCCCAAATACCTGGCCAGTCACAGGGCGTGAATATGAATAACATGAGCTGGATGGCTCACAGGTGCAGTGGGAGGTCCCAGAGCTCATTCTCTTTGAAAACCAGTCTACATATCCTGCTTATATACCATTTTATTTTTTTTCTGAAAATTACCATTTGGAGCATCTCTGTATCATGTCCAATTAGGCTCACTATTTTAAAAATAAACTATACAGTTTTCTAAAAAAAAGAAAAAAGAGTACAAACTTATTTGTAAGATGAATAAGTTTTGGGGATCTAATATATAATGTACAACATGACTACTACAGTTAAAATTGTATTATATACTTGAAATTTGCTAAGAGTAGATCTTAAGTGTTCTCAGCACACACGCTTGGGTAATTATTTGAGGTGACAGATGTGTTAACTAACTTGATTGTGGTAATTATTTTACAATGTACATGTATATTTAAGCCATCAGGTTTGTACATTTTAAATATGCACAATTTTATTTCTCAAGTATACTTGGTAAACCTGGGAAAAATAAATTTTAAAATTTATGTCTTATCTATTAAAAGTGGGAATCTAGAATGAAGTATTCTTTTTCATTGCTGATAACAATAATTTGTGTTTCAGCTTTTCTACTTGATCTGTCTTGCAATGGGTTTATATATTACATTAATTTTACCAAAGAAACAATGTTTAGCTATGATGAATTTTGCAGAAATACATTTTTTCTCCCTTTTAATTTTCATTTTTATGATTATTTCTTTCCTTCTACTTTTTTTGGAGATTAATTTCTACTCTCTTTTCTAGTTTGGAGATTAGAATATTGTCACTGATTTTCAGCCCTTTCTCTACTGAGAGTTATTTATAGTTCTAAGTTACTTTCTAAGTACTACATTATACTTCCATGATACAATTATATTGTGTTGTGTATTGTCATTATCATTCAATGAAAACATACTCTGATTTTCATTATACTTCTTTATTGACTCACAAATTATTCAGAAGAGTGTTACATAATTTCTGAACAGTTGAGGGTTTACTAATTTTGATTTTCTGACCGATTTCTAGGATAATTCCAATGTGGACAGATGACATATTTTGTATGATTTTAATCCATAAAATTTGTTGAATCTTGATTTATGGCTCATTATATGATCAATTTTGATAAATGTTCCATGTAGCCTTAAAAATAATATGAATTCTGCAAGTATTGAGTTTACTATTTCTTATATTTCAATTAGGTTAAGTTTCTTAAGTATATTTTTCAAATCATCAATATTCTTTCATGTGTATTTGTTCTAGCAGATACTGAGGAAGTTATCTTAAAACCTCCAATAACTTTTGTGGGTGTTATTCTACCTGTAGGTCTTTCAGTTTTTATCAGTCATATAAACATTTTGGATTGATATACTGTCTTATTTTATTGACTATTTTTCATTACAAATAATCATTTTCATTTCTGACAATGCTTGCCTTACAGACTACCAGATTTGTAAAGTAAGTACTTGTGTGGTATTTTATATTCATTTCTTTTCAGTTTTCCTTCATCCTCATATTGAAAATATGGCTCTTATTGAAGTATAGATTTTTGTTAATTGTGTCCAACAAATTTTGCCTTTTACATGGATATTTGTTACATTTCCATTTAATGATATTACAAATATTGCTTCTATTCTATTTCCCCAGCCTCTATCTAAACACTTTTTTTAAAATTTATTTATTTGTCTTAGAGAGAGAGAGAGAGACCATGAGTCAGGGGAAGAGCAGAGGAAGAGGGCGAGAACTCGAGCAGACTCCACACTGAGCATAGAGCCCTATACAGGGTTCCATCTCACAACACTGAGGTCGTGACCTGAGCAAAAACCAAGAGTTGGACCCTCAACTGACTGAGCCACCAGCCTCTATATAAACTGAAATACAATTAAATTACATTTATCCACCAATTCCATATGCATCACTTATTTTCTGCTTTAACCACTTTAAATCCATCAACTTGCAATTTATTTTCTAATTGTGCCATTTGTTCTCTATTTCTTTTACTTTATCCTTCTTTGTTTGAGTTTTGGTTAACCAGTTATTGTTTTTATTATTGTTATTTGTTTCTCCTTTCTGAGGCTGTTAGTCAATATTTTTCCTTGAACTTTTAATTAATAGAGAGATTGTAACATTCATATTTAATTGACTATAGACTACCTTAAATTCATAGTGTTGCATTTTCCTAAACAATGCGTACTTCCCCACATATCTTTACCAATTCGTGTGGATTTAATACCTTTGTTGTTATATATCTCAATAGATCATATATTTAAACACCCATAAAATTTAAAAGTTACCCTCATATTTGCCCTTTCTGTATGTGTATGTATGTGTTTTCTTGGTTTTACCTGTAGTTTTCTTCTGCCTGAATACCCTAAAGGTTTTTTGTTTGTTTCTTTTGGTACAGGGTTTTTGTCTCTGAACTCTTCAATTTTTGTTTGTGTTGAAAAACTCTCTGTTCACCTTTATTTTTGAAAGATTGTTTGAATAATTATAAAATTATATGTTCACAATTATTTCAGCACTTTCAAGAAGCAATTCTATTGGCTTTTGGTTTCCAAATTTTCTATTGAAAAGTAAGATCTTAATTTTATTATTGCTTCTTTAAAAATTTTGTGTATTCCTCTCTCCCTCCATTTCTGATCTGAAAATTTTTCAGTATCTCATATTTCACTAGTAAATTTTTGATTCTTCTAAGTTTTTCATAGATATCTTGTATTAGATCTGTTATTAACTTGGTAAACATTTACTGCATAATAGACTATTCAATCTAAATTTTTTTCTGATTCTACTGACATGATTAGGTACTTTTTATATTTAATTTCTTATCAAGGAGAATCACACAATGTATGTTTCTAATTTTGAACCCTAACATTTCTAAAGTTAATCCTATCTTTCACTAGTATTTTTTTCATTGTTTTTATATAGTCTGCCATTTTTTCCTTTTTTCTTTTTTTTTCTTTTTACATTTTTTACAGCCTTATTGAGATATAATCACATACCATACCATTCATCATTTTCAAGTATACAATTCATTGGCTTTTAGTGTATTCTGAGAGTTGTAGATCCATTACTACCAGTTTTCAAAAAGAAACCCACTATCTCTTAGCTGTCATCCTTGCAAATCTTCCATCTCCCCCAGCCCTAGGTAACCAATAACCTAATCTCTGTTTCTACAGATTTGCTTATTCTGGATATTACATGTAAATGAAATCTTGAAATATGTGGGCCTCTGGGACTGACTTCTTTTACTTAGCATCATGATGTTTTTTTTTGTTTGTTTGTTTTTTAATTAACATGTAATGTATTTTTTTGTTTCAGGGGCACAGGTCTATGTTTCATCAGTCTTACACATCATCCAGCGCTATAATCTGCCAATTTCAGTGGTCTAATACACTATGCGGGATTTTAGCATTTCATACTTGAGATTAAGATCACCCCACAATTTCTGTATCAAGATGTAGTTAGCAAAAAACAGGGGAGAGGAGTATTCATTATATTTTGCATGCAAAGAAAGATAATTTTTTTCCATGATTGCTTGTTAAAAGCAGCCTTATAGGGGCACTTCAGTGACTCAGTCAGTTGAAAAGCTGACTCTTGATCTTGGCTCAGGTCTTGATCTCACAGTTGTGAGTTTGAGCCCCACTATGGGCTCTGCATTGGCCATAGACCCTACTTTAAAAAAAAAAAAAGTCAACTGTATATCATCAAGGGCTTTTATGGAGGCTATTTTGGCTATTTCATTTTCCATAATGATTAGTTTCAGTTTTGAATATACCTTCATCAAATTTACATACTTTTTAGGTAGTATCTACAACATGTAAGTTTTCAAAATTGCTAAGCATAATACTAGCTTATCCTTTAAAAAATATCCTGCATTAAGTGTTTTCCTTTTTAATTACATTAGTGTATAAGTTTGCAGTTTCTTCTTCCTCTTTATCAGCCTTTTCCAGCAATTTGGTTCTCAAATAATTTGTTTTGTATTGTTGGTGATTTCTATGTCTTTATATTATTTTCTATATCCTTACTCAGTATTTTCTTTCTCATGTATATCACTGTGAGAAATATAATTTATAATCTCACTCGTGACTTTGGATTTGTCATTTTGGCTTACAGTGCTCTCAAGTTCTATCACACAAATCCTGATGCTATTTTACTATGTATAAGGTCATGATTATATTTATAATACACTGTATTACTATCGTTAAATATATCAAACTTTGCTGTACTGTTTTAATTTTACATCCTAATGTTCTGATATTAATAATGTTACATTAATTTTATTTGATTAGTTTTTTATACCCTTATTTCAACCTTTCTATCATTATATTTTAGGTATTTTCCTTACAAGAAACAAACAGATTGATATTTTGAATAAGATTCTGTCTACTGATTAGAGAATTTAATGAATTTAAATTTATTGGCTTCTCTGACATGATTAGAATTTAGTTACACAACCTTATTTTGTACCTTCTATTTAACATAATTTTCCTTAACTTCATTACATTTCTTTTCTTAATCATGTTGGATTTATTAATTAATCCTCCATTACTTTGGATGCTGAGCATTTTATTGCTATTCTTTAGTTAATATTGATTTATATGCACTTTATGACTCACGAAATATCCTTGTGTTCCTTTGCATTTCTATCCTGTCTTGTAGTTATATGGGAGGCATCTAAGATCAATAGCTGATGGACAGTGAAAAGTGGTTAAGTTCCTCTAAGATGAGGTAATTAAAGCCCAGCATACATTCCATGCTGCAGTAACACTGTACAGCACATATTCTAGATGCATAGATAGATACAGAGGTAGGAGACTGTGTACATTAGAAATAAATTCTCATTCTTAAGCCACTGATATTACTGGATTTGTCTGTAGCAGCATTGAACATAAGGTATTCTGACTAAAACAAATAACCATATTTTGCCAGCAAAGTCTAAATGTAATCATTATCTCTGTCCCTTTTCCTAAGACTAAAAAAAAAACACCTTGGGGTTTTCCCTAAAAGCTCCTCACATATTCCATATTTTTATAATTCTATCTTTTTATAATTCCATTTTATAATTTTATTTTCAACATTCTAGTATATCATATAATAACATATTTCTTTAGTTTTTAAATTTTGTTTACTCTCTAATGCCTAATACTTATTTAAATTTTCTTCCATATTTTTATTTTATTTTTTGAGAGAGAGGGAGAGCGTGGGAGCAAGTGGGGGGATGGGCGAAGCGAGAGGAAGAGAGAAAATCCTAAGCAGTCTCCATGCCCAGCATAGAGCCCACTGCAGGGCTCGATCCCGTGACCCTGAGATCATGACCCAAGCAAAAAACAAGAGTCAGACGCTTAACCAACTGAGGTACCCAGGTGCTCTTTCACATGTTTTAAAATCTTTGCTCATTTTTACTGCCTTCGTATCAGTCCTATGTGCTGTCTTTATTTTTCCTCTTGCTAATTAAAACTTTTAGCAGTTCTTCCTGCATTATTTAGTGAAATTTAAACTCTTATTCCTCATGTATTTTAAAATATCTTTGTTGCACTGAATGAGTTAATTCATACAAAGTGTTTATACAAATTCTAGAATTGGATCTTCTATTTTTTAATCTTTTCTACAAATTCTCCAAATGCCCTGAGATGTAGAGGTTTCTGTATAGTATGGTTTTGAGGTTTCCTTGGCCAGGGTCCCATAGAATTCACTGGATCCAGATCATTTTTTATTGATTTCCTGCTCATTCTGTCACACAGCTTTGGTATCAGAGCTATTTGGCCGAGCACACATTCACAACACTGGCCATGGATTATGATTTACAAAGGCTTAGTATGTTGCACTCATGCATCAGGGCATCTTGATTTTTGTGCTAACTTATCAAGTCCTGTATGTGTGTTTTTCACAGTTCTAAGTTTCAGGCAAGGGTAACGGTGTCAGTTCCTCCTTGAGCATAAGGCCTAAAGCCCTCACTCCTGTTAAAACACCAGTCTTTAAGACATATATCCTTTTCCTCATGGGCTACTCCCACTTCCTCATTGTTTATAGCACCTGATGGTTTCCCTTGAAAGAACTTGCACTCAACATTACATTATGTGTTCATCGTTTGTCTTTTTTTATCTAACATTTTCATGTTTTTGAAATGAAATGAAATAATTTCTCCGTAAGAAATTAAATATCACTGTTTTTAGCATCACTGCTCAAAAAAAAAAAAACTTGAGTTGAACTTGTTTCTTAAATTTGAACATTAATATCCTAAAATTCTATTGTTTCTACTATCCCAGATCTCTCTAGTGCCCTGAAAGGGTGGGGGACATCATTTAATTACATTCAATAAGCATTTATTCTAGCCTCTTTCCAATTTTCTGTGTAGAAACAATGGCATTAACATTAGGATATTTCCAAATAAAATTTCATTTAAAGCCAAGTATCAACTCTAGGTGAAAGTTTAGGAATTACTCTTAAAGAAGCAGATCCAGAAGACTGAGGATCTATAGCCCACATGCTGCTTCTTGTTATTCCCAGGTTCACTTAGTCGGCTACCTTTTTTCATGTTTCCAAGTTCCCAAGTTCCCAGAGAGATGACAGAGGACTTATCAATGAGTCAAACAAGAAGCTTTAAGAGATTCCAGTTATTTGCGGCTGGGGATGTATCTGGCAGTGACTGGTTTGGTCCTCTGTCATTTTTATTTTTCTTGTTTACTGCATCTCTCTGAGGACCTAGAAAGAGTAAAGATTATGCCATCAAAGATAGCTCTGAGCCAGGAGGATGACCCTGCTTTTTTTCTTTCACTTAATCTGAGCTAAAAGAAAACTGGATTCCATTTTCCCTGAATGATCTGATTTAACAAGTGATCCTTTGGCTTAAAGATACTGTTCCTGCTTCTGTGCTTGCCTGAATTTTTAGTTTCTCTACTCCTAACTACAAAATATCCTCTTGTAGAGGTTTCTGTCTATCTACACTTTCCTCCCAAATTAAGCAAAAATGATTATATTAAGATGGATGGGTAGACAGAAGGATAAACAGAGAGATGGATAGACAGATAATCTGCTTTAGAAGGCGCTTGTCACGCATGCAACTATTATGCTTGTGATTATACATTAAATGTAAAGAAACTGAGTGTAACAAAGCTAGTTCACATTCTTCTAGTTCCAAAGCTTTAATAAGGAATTAAAGAATTCTGATTGCTCAATTCCATATTTACTATTAAGCTTTCATTTTATACAGACTTTCTCCAATTCCTTTATCAGGTCCAGTGATAACACGAGCAACTCACTGAGAATTACAATTCACAGCTCATAAGAAGTGAACACTGGTTATTAACAAATTCTTTCTCATTTCTACCAACTCTTATAAGCCTCACAGTTTTGCCCATCATTTTATAATATTCTTACGTGTCCTTTCATTCTTTTCTACATATTGTTGTTCGGATTCCTACTTTCCTTTCTTTTCCAGACAAAGATACAAGCATATACTCCAGAAAATAACCTCACGGGAGAGGCTGCCAAAATCACTATCAGAATTCCATATCACTGTGAAAGTTCAATAGCTTTGTTAGTTCCTCTGCTGGAGGCAGTCTGAAATAGGTAGACAGAAATTTTGCTTTGCAATGAACAGTATGTCGTAGTGAGAAGTGAAAAACCATTTTGTTTTAGGCAAAAGGAAGTTGCTCTGAAATGCTGAAAGACTCACTTACCAGACTCTCAATTTCTAGCAAACAGCATGCTGCAGGTCTACATAAAACACTTAGAATTCAATGTTTCGTCTTCAAACATATGTGCTGCAGTTAAAGCCTATTACTACTCTCTAGTGTAGGGTATTGGTTGGGGGAAAGTACCATTCCTCAGGCATAAAGAAGGAAATACAGTTGATGGGGAAAAAAAACTTTCATAGGCAGAAATTTCTAAGAAACAATAAATGTCAGAAGACACAACAATTGTGATTTTTATCTGGAGCAAATCTGTGTGGCATTTATCCAACTGTTTCAATGCACATCTATAGTTTAATTTAATTATCATACTCTAGGATGTACAGATTTCTGTGGGGTTACGTGATAATAACCACGGCCCAATACAGAGCTGTATGCTGTTAGATATCCTACTTAAACCCCAGTCAAATGCAAGCTGTTTTTGTTTTTTTTCCCTGAGAATGTTTTCAGCTCCTGCTGACAGAGTTCATCATTTCCTTCACTGTGTTATTATAATTTTCACTTATGTCTACTAGATTTTTCATCATTTCAAGTTCTTAAAAATTTTTTAAGTTATATTGGTATAAAATTTAAAAAAGTCTGTAGTCCTGCCACATTTAAAAAATGAGAAACAGCAGTTCCTGTTCTATTTCTTCCCTTCCTACATTTCTATTCCTTGAAAGCAACCACTTAAATTTTCAGTTGCATATTCTAGAATATATCTTAATATTTTTAGATAACATGATTATATAGGTATTTATTGAATTTAAGTATCATTGGTGTTGGTTGCTTGGTGGACTTTTTTGTAGCGTGAGATACCTGGGTTATTATGACTTTTCCTTTGGGCGGAGTGAATTTCTGCAGCATTTTCAAAGCTAAATGCTGAAAAGACATCTTTGATCGCCACACTGTTTTCATTATGAAAATCTACTTTGACTATGCCTCAGGTCCCAACGTACCATTTTATTCAAACTTTACAGAGACTAACTCTCTAACCTTCCCCTTGGAGTCTTGACACCTAAGTTTTACAAACTGGCAAACAATTCTCTTTTTTCCCGTTCTCATACTAACATCCTTCCTTCATATATATTTCATACTTCCCATCTCTGGGCCTTTTGGAGGCTCCACAATGACTCATTTATGTGCTCCCCCCATCACTGGCATCAGTTTTCATTTTCTCTGATTGCCCAGTAACAATTCAGGTATGATTTGCAAATTCCAAAATCGTTTTGCTGGAATCCCTTTTTTCATTATGTTTGTCCTTAAATATTTTCTCTTTCTATAGGTGTGAAAAATTATATTTAGAGAAATTATATGTTTTTCCCTTTTAAGTAATCTGCTTTCTCAGCCATTCTAGTGTTTAATCAGTAATTCAATAAAGTTTGTGTTAACTGGCTACTAGGTATTTGGCATTCTGAACCTGGCCTCAAAGAACTTATATTTCATCGAGAACAACATGGTCAATATTAAAAAAAAATAGAGCAGCACACTTTATATTATTGGGGTAAAGAATATAACTGCAACTCAGGAGAGAAGGAAATCAGTGTGGGCATTTAGAGAGAACAGAGAAGAAAATGTAGTTCTTGCACTGATTTTTAAGAAATGGAACACATCTGGTCTCTGGGATTAAATAATAAATCAATAATAGTAATTAAGAACATTTATAGAATGCTTACTCATAGTCAGGAAATATACTAAAACTTTGCATACATTATCTCATCTTATCCTTAAAGCAAATATATGGGCTACCTATAATTACTTTCTCCATTTTTATAAATGAAGAAACTGTGGTTTGGAGAAGTACTTGACTTGCCTAACATCAGACAGCTAATCAATAGTTGAATCAGCAAAGAAGTCCAAAAGTCTAACTTCAGAACTGACACTCTCAAACAGTAGGTTATAGTGATATTTGTGTAGATACAACTTAAATTTAACAATGTATTTGAATTCAATATAAACATTTTCACAGATTGTTTTAGGAAGTCAAATATAATTTTAATTGTGACAGGCAATGACAAGGAAATGTGAACTGGTTTATAATATATCCAAATTAAAGAAGACACTTAAATTTCTCTCATTAAAAATTAGTCAATTGAGACTGAGGAAAAAGCTTCAGCGTTAGGCTGAGGGTAAATAAATCAACAAAGCAATGAGCTGACATGGGCTACATTAACTTACACCTGTTGGTAAATGTAATAAACAAATCTTGAAACGAAAATGCCATAGAACATTATTGATATTATCCCCTGCCACATACACACATACACACACAAAATTCTCAGTAAGAACCGAAGAAATGTAAACAAACAAATGAAATGAAAGACACGGAAATAAATCTATAAGTAAATTCTATTTCCAATAAGATCTTTCCCTAACTATAATAAATTCATTAAGATTCTACTAAAACACAACTTGTTACATTGTATCCCTTTGAAATACAACTTAATACACTGGAAGCCTACTGCAACAAAGCTAGTCAATCAGGCATATGATGATGCCTACTTCCATAAAGATGACCGCATCCACTAATTATTAATAAATGGTTTCCACAGAGCTAAGAAGTATTCTTCACTTACTGACAAAATAACTTCCAGGCACACTTATTAGACACAATTCTCCACTATTTTTTGCATGTCCATTTATTGAATTTTAACATACAAATTTTTAAGTGGATAAGAAACTTTCAGTGCTTAAAGCAGAAAAGCTTGGAGCAATAGAAGGAGGAGGATTGGTGTCCGAAATCCTAAGTATAGGTCTCAACTCTCCCACAAACCCTGCATCTGCCTTGGGCAAATGACTTCTCTTTGGACCTAAGTTTTCTTCACCACTAAAGAGGGACAGGCTGGATCTCTAAGGTATTTTGTGACCTAATATTCAACACCTCCAAAACAGAGTTTCACGTTATTTCCAGTTTAAGAGTTTTTAACAGCAATTTGCAAATTCACATGCCCCCTATGGTACATGCTCCAGCTGTAATTCATGTGACTTTGATTCTGTTCTTAAGTGATAATGTACTCATAATTAATTAACTAGATAAAAGATCAGAAAGCAAGTCTATCCAAGAACCAAATGGAAAAAAGTAGTATTCCACATAAATTTCTGTTCCTAGGCCCCTTAATAGAATTTCAAATAGTGATGTATATACCCTGCCCACTTCAGGTGATTTCTAACTTTTTTCATTAAGTTTAACTGGAAAGGCAGTAATTTCTCACATTTTTCATATGGGCTGTAAATATCATTGCTGTTGTCATTTTTATATTATTATTATGACTATCTGGCTATAAATTTAATTCATTCAATTTATGCAAAACAATTCAAATCCATTTGGTCTGGCAGTTCTCCTGGTCAAATGACCAGTCAAATACGTTTATTTTCTGTCAGAAAGAAGTCTGACTTCATTACATTTTACAGTGGCTTTCATTTCAGAATAAGTGTGCTAATACAAATCCCGTGAGATCTTACTTCTGAATTCAAGTTCTAAGATAGGTGGATAGAGAGATAGATAATAGGCAGGTAGACAGCTAGATATGGCACAGGGAGCTCTACAATGAGCTTGTTACTGATGCTCTGTTTTGCTTTTGGTCCGTTTGTTTTAAGTTCATGTTGCTTTACTTCCAATCTACCCTTCTTCAGGAGCTATACATTTTTCAATTATCCTTTTAATTGGTGCCTAAGAATATGGATGGGACTGGTAGGATTTGGGAAGATTGAACAATTTGCTGTTCCTTAGTAACCTGGAAGGAAGGTAATTGTGCTAAGTGTGGGGATGGGAAAGAACCTTCAAATTTTCAGTAGATCTGGGTTTCAGAACTGCAGAACTCTCAATCAGATCAATTTGAGACAGAAGTACATTAGAAATATGAAAATCTTGTACCCCATTCTCTTAAAACAATCTGTGCCATGTATTCTCTGAAAAGTCTTTGTATCCCTCAAAAATAAGCACACCTGGGGTTGAAGACCTATCTGTTATAAAGCATGATTCATTCTTCATCCTAACAAAATTACTTTGCCTGTTGACAAGGTCAGGGATTATAAAGGGAAGCTAAATAAAAGAGTTTATTCAAGAAGAGTTTGAGGCCTCAACACAGTCCCTTTAATCTAACAGGCCAGGAGAAGGAGACGCATTTGTCTATGGTGATGCAATTCACCTGAATTTGATTAACTACTTGAAGAGAACTGTCAACATCTCTGTGAAACTAATCTGAAATACTCTATTTCCTTAAATGTATTTAATTGGATTGGGGCCTCAGGGCATATTTTTATTAGACTTCTAGTGCTTCATAGCTAATGCCCTGTCCTGATGTTTCAAAATCTGTCTTTCCCATACTATTTGATCTGTCTTTAACGTTTCAAATCAGCAGCTTAGAAGTCACGAGCACACATAAAACGAGCAGCCACAAATTACAACATTTCACTAATTTAAGTCTATATTGATTTAAATTATTACAGAAAGATTTATATCCAGAGCTCTGTGTGTATGTGTGTGTGCATGCGCACACACGCGTGTGTGTGGAGAGAGAGAGAGACAGAGAGAGAAGTAAGGAAGGGAGAATTTTTTTTTTTAAATAAAAGTAAAACCCATCCTATCAGTTTATAGCTACAGTTATTACAGTGTTTTTTTTTCTTTTTTTGACCGCTGATGTGTTTACTCTGCTGTTTATTCCTTTGATTTCCATTTCTCTCTGTTTTTCATAGATTGATGGAAAAAGTCACAGACACATTATCATATACCTATAAAATATCTGCAAGCAGCACTTCAGAAATATTAATATATGCTTTAAATCACAAAATATTTAAACAGAATAATCGATTAGTTAAACTGGAAATGTGCAGGATTTGTTTTTTTGGGTCTTGGACTCCATTATATAATCATGCTAATTGCATTAAGAAATAAAAGGTGGACATCCATCACAACAAAAATATATTAATAGTCAATGTAAATAAAGATTTGTATGCCATGGAAACTTTAAACAATGCAAAGATATTACAGAATACGAATTCAAAACTGAAACACTAACGTAATTTTTAAGTTTCCATGATGAGATGGAGGCAGAAGTAACCTATCTACACAAGTATGCAAAGAAGTAATGTGGAAGAAGAGAATTATGCAAACCACATGCAAATGTGTACTGCATTATAGGACCTTAGTTTTAAAAGTACATTGATAATGATGGTGAAGATTTTGAATTTATATTTCCTTTTAGTGTTTCTCACAATATCATTAGCATTATTACAGATACATGTTTTTGGTTTCTAGAATTTGCGTCATTTTTTTTCCAAAATGTAATGTATAATTAACTGATTAATTCAAGGTAATATAATGACTTTTCTTTCCCTTACATCCTTGCTATCTCCTGATTGATTTACAGTGGCAGAAAATCACACTTATATTTTACTCATGTAAATGAATCTATGTTATCCATTCGAAAAAGAAAAAACAACAATAACAAAACCCTTGGAGCTCTAGAAAGCCAACATTTCCAATTTGTTGCTTCAGAACTGTCCCAATGTTATGCAGCAACATTCATGCACCTTCAGTTATGCCAAGGCTCTGAAGTCTATGCCCCAGGATATGACAATTAACTTGCTGTTGTAACAATTTTCCTGGGGTATTCTTTTTTCCACTTATTTACTTTCCAGGAACAAAACATTCCTAACGAGGAATAATACACACTTAAAATATCCACAGAATTCTCTTTATCTGTACAGAACTTCATTGTAAGAAGATGGTAGGCTTCATAGGTTACATTCCAAGCTATTATTGACTGAACCTCTGAAAGCAGGGATGTCCCCGGATATACAGACAATGGGGAAGAAAGCTAACAAACAACTGTTCTCTCATTAGAATAATCTGTTTTAGGCCTGACTCTCTGGAGATCAGAACATTTTTCCAGGCCTTCTTGATTGATATTAGGCCACATGGTGTGCTTCCTTGGGCAGGCTTCTAAAATGGGTAGACACTCTCACTTTATCACAGTTTCAATTCCATCTTCACCCCTGCTTATAAGAGAGTTTTTGACTCTTCAAGTTATATTTGAGAAAAGATATCAGTCCCTACTTTGGAGAATAAAAGGGTGTTAGAAACTAGATTTTCTCCACCTGTAGTTACTAGTGTGTCCCAAACCCACTGGGATTAATTAAAGCATTCCACTGGAATTAATTAATTAATAATGGTGGAGAAAGGAGGTACAGTTTGTAGAGAACAAGTATAAAACTACACAACATTGTCAATAACAACCATTTACAGGCACTGGAAATCAACAAATGTCAGACAAAAAATTGAGAGGCATTTGTTCTTTAAAAATTGCTGAAATGTTAGAAAAATACAGGCCAAACTTAGAGCCTTCTTACACTCCTCCCTGCTTGGTCACTGGAAGCCACAGCACTATTTGTTGCCTTTGGGTTCGGGACAAACTAGCAACTACAGGTGACAGAGCTGATTTGGGGTGAAAGCAAGGGATAAACCCATGTCTTTGCCAACTAAACCCAGCCAACTCAATTTGAAAGACTGAGGAAAACCCACAATATGCTAGCCCAGGATGGTGGTCATAGTTCTAGAAGAGCAGTAGACAAGGCAGGAATTCAAAGGTGAAGACCTGGAAGTGTCAGATCCATAGAAAGAAATTCTCAGTGCATATACACTTGGCTGACAAGATAAACTGTACATGCATGGAGGTGACCTGAGAGAAACAAGACAAATTTATTTATTTATTTATTTATTTTTATTTTAATGATTTTTTTAAATTATATTATGTTAATCACCATACAGTACATCCCCGGATTCCGATGTAAAGTTCAATGCTTCATTAGTTGTGTATAACACCCAGTGCACCATGCAATACGTGCCCTCCTTACTACCCATCACCAGTCTATCCCATTCCCCCACCCCCCTCCCCTCTGAAGTCTTCAGTTTGTTTCTCATAGTCCATAGTCTCTCATGTTTCATTCCCCCTTCTGATTACCCCCTTTTCTTTATCCCTTTCTTCCCCTACTGATCATCCTAGTTCTTATGTTCCATAGATGAGAGAAATCATATGATAATTGTCTTTCTCTGCTTGACTTATTTCACTTAGCATTATCTCCTCCAGTGCCGTCCATGTTGCAGCAAATGTTGAGAATTCGTTCTTTCTGATGGCTGAGTAATATTCCATTGTATATATGGACCACAGCTTCTTAATCCAGTCATCTGTTGAAGGGCATCTCGGCTCCTTCCATGATTTAGCTATTGTGGACAAAGCAGCTATGAACATTGGGGTGCATATGGCCCTTCTCTTCACTACATCTGTATCTTTGGGGTAAACACCCAGTAGTGCAATGGCTGGGTCATAGGGTAGTTCAATTTTTAACTTTTTAAGGGACCTCCACACTGTTTTCCAGAGTGGCTGTACCAACTTGCATTCCCACCAACAATGTAGGAGGGATCCCCTTTCTCCACATCCTCTCCAACAATTGTTGTTTCTTGCCTTGTCTATCTTTGCCATTCTAACTGGCGTAAGGTGGTATCTCAGTGTGGTTTTGATTTGAATTTCCCTGATGGCTAATGATTTTGAACATTTTTTCATGTGTCTGTTAGCCATTTGTATGTCTTCATTGGAAAAGTGTCTGTTCATATCTTCTGCCCATTTTATGATTTGTTTATTTGTTTCTCGTGTATTGAGTTTGAGAAGTTCTTTGTAGATCTTGGATACCAGTCCTTTATCTGTGGTGTCCTTTGCAAATATATTCTCCCATTCCGTGGGCTGTCTCTTAGTTTTTTTGACTGTTTCCTTGGCTGTGCAGAAGCTCTTTATCCTGATAAAGTCCCATAAGTTCATTTTATCTTTTATTTCTCTTGCCTTTGGAGATGTGTCGTGAAAAAGGTTGCTCTGGCCGATGTCATAGAAGTTGTTGCCTATGTTCTCCTCTAGAATTTTGATGGATTCCTGTCTCACATTGAGGTCTTTCATCCATTTGGAGTTTATTTTTGTGTATGGTGTGAGAGAGTGGTCAAGTTTCATTCTTTTGCATGTAGCTGTCCAATTTTCCCAGCACCATTTATTGAAGAGACTGTCTTTTTTCCACCGGATGTTTTTTCCTGCTTTATCAAAGATTAGTTGCCCAAAGAGCCGAGGGTCCATTTCTGGGTTCTCTATTCTGTTCCATTGGTCGATGTGTCTGTTTTTGTGCCAGTACCATGCTGTCTTTGTGATCACAGCTTTGTAGTTCAGCTCGAAATCCGCCATTGTGATGTCCCCAGCTTTGTTTTTCCTTTTCAACAGTTCCTTGGAGATTTGGGGCCTTTTCTGGTTCCATACAAATTTAAGGACTATTTGTTTCAGTTCTTTGAAAAATATTCCATGCTCATGGATTGGAAGAATTAACATAGTTAAAATGTCCATGCTACCCAGAGCAATCTACACTTTCAAGGCTATCCCGATCAAAATACCAAGACAAATTTAAAATCTAAGGCATACTGAGAATTTCTGGGAATCTAAACGAAATTCTCTACCCATGTTTAGACACCTCAATAGAAGGCAGAACCTTATGGACTTGAGCTGTCTAAACACAAACTTTAAACAAATCATTGCCTGACCACTAACACAGAAAAAATACCAAAGGAATCCAGGTAATAAAAATATAATATATATATATAGATATAGAATTATATATATTGAAATTGCATGATAGACAAAGTTTTAGTACCAAGCAAGTTACTAAAAACAACAAAAAAGACCCTCAGAAAAATAAAATAGAATCCAGAACTACTTTAATATATTAACGATAACATTCAATTTTAACCAAAAGCTATTAAGTGTAAAAATAAAGTGTGATAACATAGTAGAAAAACAGCAAAAATGGTAGCCAATAAAAACTATCACTGAGTGAGCCCAGATATTATCAGACAATAATTTGAAAGCTGCTATAATAAATATGTTCAAGGTAAAATAGGAACACATATTTAAAGAACTAAAGGGAGTGGGTTAACAATGAGCCACAAATAAAACTCTCAAGAGAAAAATGGATATTATAGAAAAGAAACAAAAGAAAATGTTACAATGAGAAGTATAATAATTGGACTGAATATACACAAAGATGGGCTCTTGAACAGATTTGAGCTGAGAAAAAGATTAATAAAACAAGTAGAAAATTACTAAAGATATGGAAGACTAAAATTAATGAAAACAATATTAGAAAGTAAAGTATTTTGGAATAAATGTAACAAAAGCAGTTCAAGTCCTATAAAATGAAACTTACAAAATAGTGCTGAAAGAAATTCAAGAAAGCTTAAATGAAGAGGGAGACGTATCATGTCCGTACTCTGGAACACTTACTATTTTTAAGAGCAGCTCATCCTAAATGGATTTGTAGATTCAATGCAATCCCTGTGAAAACCCCAGCAGAATTTTGAGATGGACCAAGTAACTCTAAGTTTATATGGAAACAAAACAAAACAAAACAAAAAGACCTAGAACGGCTACTATGTATTTTTATATATGTTATTTCAAAATAATTTTAGATTTACTGAAGAGTTGTCAAGATTGTACAGAGTTCTCACATTCCCCCTTCCCCTAAAGTTAGCAACTTGCATAACAATGGTATTTTTACTAAATTACAGAAATCAACAATGGAAAAATATAATTACTGAAAGTATATACTTTATCCATATTTCTCCCGTTTTTCTACCAATGCTCTTTTTGTCTTTAGCCTTATAGCCTCTAGACGGTTCATATATTATTGTATTTTTATTTATTTTATTTTATTATTTTATTTTATTTATTTTCAAGGATCCTTCTTTAAAACATTCATCCTCTGTTTTGTTTATTCCCTCCACCCCAACCCCAGCATTTCCAATAGATTCTTATTGTTTCCATTTCCATGCTGAAATTCCCTATCCAATCATGTGTGTTTTCTATACTTTTTCTTAGAGCCATACTAAAATAGTTCTCTTAAATTCTTGTGTGTTGACTCTAAAATCTGTGGCAAGCCTCAATCTAGTTTTGATGATATCTTGGTCTCTTCAGACTGTTTTCCTTGCCTTTTTGTAACGCCTTATAAATTTTTGTTTGAAAACTGGACATGAGAGTAGCCCTTAAGATCTATCTATATCTATCTACCTATCTATATAAAATTTATATTTATAAAATATATTTATACTTATACATATGCATGCCTTTCTTTTCAAAGGTGCACAAATGTGAGGTTGTATGTTAATGAAATAAGGAATTGGGGGTTAAAGTTTGCTGTTACTACAGGCTCCTTCAGTATCACACAGGTTTCATATGCCTCTATCAATTGGGTTTATGGTGTGGGCTATTCTGCCCAAAGGGTTTCCTCAATATCTTCTCTTTGAGAGAATCAGTCTCTTGCAGTTCTTTCAACTGTATTCCACTGCTACTTTGATTTTTACGTTGACAGCCTGGAGGTGAGCAGAGTGGAAAGATGGCATTCCCTGATGTTCTGATTCATCCTAAGTCTCAAGCGCGTTCTGTTTCTCTTGTCTCAAGGCTTTGTTTTCACAGGAGCTCTTTCCACTCCTGTATCTACAGTGACAAACCTAGCATGCAAACCTGCCCTTATCATGGGGTAGTACTAACTCATCCCTCCTCTTGCCCCCTTACTCATCTCAACAGATTCCCAACACTGCCAATATATTTAGAGTTTTTGTTCTTCCTCCCTCTGCAAATTAAGGCTTTTTTTCCATGATATAGTAGAGATGAAAATAGCATCTCTCCATGAAGACATATCAGTGGCTGCTGTTTTTCTTCCCTCGTCAGTACTACCAAAAAGTTTCCTCAGGATTCTATCCAGTTTCTCCTGTGAGTGGCTTCAGGGAATCCTGGAGGAAAAGTTCAGAAAAAGGTAGAGACCTGCCAATATCTACCACCCTGTGGACTTCACACTTTTGTGTCTCCCACACTCACATTTTGAAAATCATTATGATTTATTAGCTTTTGTTCTTATTGGCTTATATGGGGTATCCTATGGTGTCTGCCCTGGGTAAGCAAATGCTTAGATTGTGTTTCTCCCCACAGGCATATATTCCCCACCCCCATATTTTAGGTTACTTGATTATCCTGTGACTTCTTTTCATTGATGGGTTCAAGAAAAGTTATTAATTTCATTTATTTGCAGTTTGTACAGCTTGGTTATAAGAACTGGAGTGACACTTCTAGTTCTCTACATCTCTGAACTAAAACTGTATGGTTTCTATTTTTTTTTATAAACGACAAAATTAGTTTGAGACTGGTATTGTATTGTCTCTATATTCATTTTTTTTATTTCCACAGGTAAAACTAGTTATGTAATAAAAAATACTAAAAGATTGATTCAAAATTTACTAAAGCTGTCTAATATGCTAAAAATACCAAAAAATATCTACTTTCAATAGTATATCTTTAAATTAAATAACCAAATAAATTGATTTTCCCAGAACTTTGGCCTTTCACATTTGTACTACAGCAAAGATTTTCTAACTGGCTCATTAACATTGTTCCTCTGCATGTGAAATTAACTTTGTTTGGGGATAGGGACATGAAGAGAAGACTAGAAAAGGAATGATAATGGAAAACCTGAGTATGAGAAGAAAAAAAAAAAGAGATAACTGAAGTTATCAAAATAGTGATGTTTGACCTTAAAATGATCTTTTCAATTTGTATTCTGCTTTAGAATTTCCCCAACACTGACCTAAAAACGTTCATTTTTATCCACACTAAAGATATATATCTGCGGTCTCCAAAGTGACAACAATCCTGTAAGAATTACTGCTGACTTTTCTTTCGCAACTATTCCTGGAAAATATTTTTTCATCATAGTAATAAAATAATAATAATAATAATAACAATAAAACTTGTATTCTTGTTAAAATTAAACTTTCTCCCAAGAAAATCTATTCATGCCTGGAAGGGACATATAGATGGAAGAGTTTGGAGTAATTTGCTCAAAAAATTAGCATATGCAAAGTATGCAATGGATGCCTGAAGAGTCATAATTATATGTGAAATATTGAAGTTTTTAGTGTAACTAGAAGTTGAATGCTTGTGGTAGCTGGAGATGAAGCTGAGCATGTGAATCAGGCCAGATAAATAAGGGCTTAGAAGCCAGGCTAAATAACTGGCTCTTTTGTAATAGGCAAAAGAGCTAGCAAATAGTTTCAATTGTCATAATAAGATTTTTAGAAAAGTAATACTAGAAGTGACATAGATAAAGACCTTAACTAAGTGGCAGACCCGCTATTAGAGGGCTGTTGCAGTGCTACTGGCAAGAGAGGATAAGAGTGGAAAGAAGGAATCATCAGTGTGTGTCAATAAGCAGAACCAGATTCAGAAGATAATTTTTAGATATGACTAATAAGATGTGATTCCTGATTAAACACAGAGGGGCAAGCTTTGAAAATTAGGTGGATGATGAAGCCTAAAATTAACTAATATCAAAAAAGAAGGATAAAGTTTGAAGACCAGATTTTCCGAACTTTAAATCTATGTTTAGATAGAGTTTGGCAGCTCTTAGATATGATCATTTTATTCTGTTTTCAGGGACATTCCTTTGACTTTGTTATAAATCTCTTTTGCCGTTGTTGCCATTGTTTTGGCTAACCCCTTTGTTTTCAAGAGCTATTATGATTCACTGATTAGTATTTTCCCATAACATTCTATGGTTGTCCACATACATGCAAGTATTTACTCATTTTCCTGCAGATATTTAATGTGGTAATCTGTGAGATTTCTTCTGCACCTAACAGTGTGCCTTCTCCTTTGGGGATTCTTTTTCACTCTTTGACTATTTTATTCTTTCTTATTCAAATTGGATCATTTCCTCAACTGTCTGCTGATTCTCCACTGTATTTATAAGAATTAAATACTCAAAAGTGATTACATGTCCTGGTTCATGGCAATATGAATAATCACAGGCTTCTCTATAAAAGGATAAAACAGACAGTGGATGCTTTTTTTTAGGGTCTATCAAGTATCAGTATTTGGAGACACTTTCTCTGATTTAATTTTCTTTATTCAGTTTCTCTGAGTAAGAATTCTGCAACCATATGCCAGAGGGCACATTTCCTGGATGTGGAAGTTCTCAGGCAAGTAAGAGGGGCTGTGGCACAAAATATCTAGACTTTCACTTTGTCCATCTTTATAGTCATGCAGCTCAACCCCCTTCTCAATATACCTTGGTAAACCCAAAATTCTGAGGCTCATTAAGGAATTTAAGGATAAATTTGTGTATTTCTTACCAATAGTCCCATCAGCAAGGGCTTTAAATCAGAAGTTACTATTCTCTAATAAATCATTTATCCTTCCTCCTCCACTTTCTTTCATTGTTCTAAACATTTTCTCTTCAATTTATTGACTTCTCTTGTCTATCCCTTTGTTATCACTGTCCTTGTGTGTTTTTATATTTCCTGTTTACTTTTCATCATTTGGATGGAATCTAGGTATGGAGAGAATGTAAATACATATGGTTAAACTGTTCATTTATTCTAAATATGTTATTTAATCCAGAAATTTTATTTTTTTCCAATTAAAATCTCAATTCTGTCCTTAAAAACTAGAGCATTTGGGGCACCTGGATGGCTCAGTCAGTTGAGCAACTGACTCTTGGTCTCAGGTCAGGTTTTGATCTCGGGCTTCTGAACTCAAGCCCTGTGTTGGGCTCCAAGCTGGGTGTGGAGCCTACTTAAAAACAAACAAACTGAGCATCTGCCCTACCTATCTCAGAGAGTGTCATACAATTATAAATATTATAAATACGCCAATGTGATGGCATTATTAGACATTCAAGTTAGTATTATCATGAACCTAATCTAAAATCAAACCCTTTGTTTTTCAGATGTTACCTAAGCTGCACTCTCAATTTGGGGGGGGGGGAATATAAATCATATCAGCATGAGATGTTTATGGGTTTTCATGGAAGATGTGTGGCCTACATAGCACTCACAGAAAGTTTTCCAGTAGAGATATATTATCATGACTATTCTCAGAGCTTATGCAGTAAATTCTCCAGAGCCTTGGGCATAGCAAGGATAAAAACAAAGGGTATTTAGATTTTATTACTTGGCTGTCATTACCCAATTTCATAGTCTTCCTTTATTTCATAATTCATGCTCAGATTTTTTTTAAAATTGGATTCAAAACTTGAAAAAGACTTAGTCTAATTTTGTAAAGTGTGCATGCATGCGCACACATACAAACACACACACACTTCTACCTACCCACTTGTCAATGAGCACTGGGGGAAAGAAAGGAAGGAAACACATCAATATTTAACAGGACTGACTTTAAATACTGGATTACTCTATGGATACTTTATATTTTTGTACTTCATATATTCTAACTTTTCAAGTTTCTACAATGAGTACATGTTTTATATTCAGAACATAATTTATAATTTAGTTTTGAACTAACTTCAGCAGATGCAGGACTGCCATGCCACAGAAATGAAAAGCTCTAGTTACTGCTGATTTAAGACATGATTGAGCAAATTTTGGAAGATCTGCCTTTATCATTCACCAAATATTGCCTTTAGTAAATTAATCGCTTGTTTATAAGAGTTTGGTTTTCAGGTAGGTAGAGACAACCCTGCAAAGAATCAATTACTCTTTTCTCAATCCCAGGATGAGTTATAGAATATGCTAAATGATGAGTAAAAAGACTCCTCCATTAATTCTCCTAAAACTGTGTGGCTCATAACATGAAAAAGTTAGAAATAATTTTTGATCACTCAGTTTTAGAGACCCAGTATTCTGCAGAATACAGGTAGGTATTGGTTATAATTTACTGTAATAAGATGAAAAATCAGGGTTTGAATATATTTTTTATAATCATCAAATCCAGGAAATGTCCAATTTTGTTTGGCCATCCTTAAAGATGAACTCTGAGATACTGTTAACTTTTACAGCGACACTATGCTATTTAAAAAGAACAAAAATATATATAAAAAATGTTGGTTGCATGTTCATAAACACCAATGTGTCTGATGAAATGTAGCTAAAACAACAGAAAGATGTTCTGTATAAAATTAGCAATTTCATCCCTGATGCCAAGACCAAATAGATATATTTGCTTTGAGTAACAGACAGAAAAATAGAATTGCCTTAATCTGTTTTTCAAAAGATCATCCTGAGATTTCTGTCATCTGCCCAAAGAAGCCCCTGAATTTCTAGATACTTATGCAACCATGTAGTATATTAAAATACTAATAAAATAAATTATAGAAATGTTTGGTATCATTCTGCCATTCAGTAAGGTTTTAAACATATTTTAAGCGACTAGTGAGTTTATTCTGTTTTGTCAATTTCTACATACATTTGAAAGTCTTGTACTTGCATCAGTCTGCTCAGGCTGTTATAACAAAATACCACAAAAACAAAAAACAGAACAAAACAAAACAACCCAAAACCACAAACTGGATGGCTTAAATGACAGAAATTGATTTTGTCATAGTTCTGGAAGGCTAAAAGTCAAACATCAAGGTGCTGCTATCAGGGTTGGCTTAAAGAGCTCTTTCTGGTTTGCATACACCTGCCTTCTTATTGTGTACTCACATGGTCTTTCCTCTTTTGTGTGTATGTGGTGTAAGAGAATTATAAGGTATCTCTTTCTCTTCTTATAAGGATACCAACCCATCAAATTTGGTCTTACAATTGTGTCTTCATTTAACCGTAACCGCCCTAAAAGCCCTAATTTTAAATACCCTGACATTAGGAGTTACGGCTTTTAACATATGAATTCAGGAACAGGGGCATAATTCAGTCCACAATAATACTATACAATAAAGTTACTTACTATTTACTAATCACAGGGCATGTTCAAGAAATATTTTAAGTTAAAACTAGAACTGGGGCGCCTGGGTGGCTCGGTCGTTTAGCGTCTGCCTTCGGCTCAGGGCATGATCACAGAGTCCTGGGATCGAACCCCACATCAGGCTCCTCCGCTGGGAGCCTGCTTCTTCCTCTCCCACTCCCCCTGCCTGTGTTCCCTCTCTCACTGGCTGTCTCTTTCTCTGTCAAGTAAATAAATACAATCTTAAAAAAAAAACAAAAAAAAACAAAAACTAGAACTAAGTTACTTGCATGTGGATAAATTTTGGAAAAGACAGTATTCAAAAAGTCATTTGAAATTCAAAATACTGCAAATATATGTGCTAATTTTTAAAGCATCACATGAAAACTTGAGTTGCGAGAGGGGGCATGGATGCTGCTTCTGTTTCCAAAAGTGAACAAATAATACCCATTCATAATATTTCCTTGTTTGACCATTATCATAAGGCAAACAGAAGCAAAAACAGAATCGCAGCGACCTGACATCAGTGATAACAAGAATCATCTGCAATTATGCCATGAACCTTCGACAAGGTAGGATTGTAGAATGTAATGGAATTCAACATAATTGAAATAGAGGAAAGAGAGATCATGAATAATCAACCTTATTAACAATGGTATTATAATGTTGGGAGAGTACTATTATCCCCATAAGTAACAATCCACCCCTTCAAATTAGAAAATTATGAGACTTTGCAATGGCCTTTTTTTCCCCCCTCAAATTCCTAACAGGGGAATAAATAAATATCTAAGTTGGGAGGATAAAACACAGGAGTGGAATAAGATAAATTCTAAATTACTTTAAAATAACGTATGGACAAATAAATCTGACTGGTTCTTAACCAGGTCAGTATTGACTAAGAACTAAGTTAGCAAAATGAGGTGCCAGTTGAAAACTGTCCTTGACTTTTTATTACTAAGCAGCAACTGCTTAAGTCTACATATGTTAATGATGATTTCAAAAATCATTCACATGTTGCATAATAAAATAACAAAGCCAGAGATAGCTTTGGATTTCATTTTCCTCACAAAAGGGCATTATACTAACTCAGAAATCAAGCATTTCTATGAAAATCCTTTGCAGAAAATGTAACATGATGATTGGATTACCATTTCTTTTCAGCACAGCCTAGAAGTCGAACAGATGGCAGACTTACCACCACTGTGAGTTTGATAACTGCATTGACTTTCAGTAATTTAAGACAAAGGATAGCACAGTTTAAAGGACGTTTTATCACAGAGAGGAGTTTCTGCTCAACACATGTATGGTGTGGATATTTTGCAGGAAATCAAGAGATATGATCACAAAAGTCAATGTCCCATCATTTAGAAATTCTTACAATATGACAAAATATTTGGAACACCAATGCCACATTTGGCTGAGCAACTGGCATTTAGGCGTTGGACCCTTCTATTTCTGTTTCTTGGTACCAAAGCCCACACTCAGATAAAGTAAATTGTTTCAGATTTTTCACCTAAGATCCCTTAAATCTGCAACTGGAAGTATTAAGGAGTTATGTCCAAATCATCATACCCTGGTGTCTGTAATATACATTGTGCATACCCTAGAATTTCAGTATCTCTATCTTGGTAAACCTAGCTGCTGATCTTATTATCTATTTTACTGACACAAGCACAGCGCCTTGGGAGTAATCAACACTAACTGTAACACCAAGACCTTGCCTCTTCTGAAATGTAGCCAATATATAGAGCTGGTTGCTGTAAACAGGATATTTAGTAAATAATGTTTTTCTTGTTTTTAAGGAGCAGAGATTATTAAAAATTTTAACTTCTGAATATAGCACATTTTTTCTTTAGGTATTTTTAAGGCTAAAATAAAGTTCCTAAATCTCTTCTGTGAGAAAAAACAAAAAGCAAAAAACACTTACTTTGGACCAAGTTATTTCACAGGCACTCTTCATATATTTTGTTTTCGTTTTTTTTTTTTTTTTAAGATTTTATTTTTTTGAGAGAGAAAGAGAGCACGAATGAGGTAAGGGGCAGAGGGAGAAGCAGGCTCCCCGCTGAGCAGGAAGACCAATGTGGGGCTCAGTCCCAGGACCCTGGAATCATGACCTGAGCTGAAGGCAGATGCTTAACCGACTGAGCCACCCAGGCACCCCTCTTCATATATTCTGGAGTAGTTTTTGTACAGTGATACCCAATATAGGGTCTGCTAACTAATGAGCTTTTTTAAGTGTATCACATAAACATGGAGAACTCCTGTTAACACATCTATACTTAACTGTATGTAGGTGTCCATGATTTCAATATTAGTAGGGTTCTGACATAAGCTCGGTAATTATTCACTTGTTTCTTTATTTCAACTCCTTGTGCATTTTTGTATAAACCCATTTTTCTGCCTCATTGATTAACCCACAAGAACCCTAATTCCCAGAAAACTGTACTGTTTGCAGATAAAAATAAATCACAAAAGGGAGTGCATTTGGATGAAATATAACAAGTATAAGATATTATGATCATCTCACTAATTTCTTTGTATTCTTCCACCCCCCCCCCCTTTATCTTCTTACTTATAGGCTCCAGAGTCTTTTTCTGGCCAGGAAATTTCTTTTCTTTCTTTCTTTTTATCTTTTCCTTCCTCCTATGCCCTGTAACAAATAATGACTCAATATATACTCACAAACTCTTCCTTTCTTTCTCTCATTAACATCCTAGCACATGCTAGGCAGTCTAACTGTATTCACGAAATCAGGATTCTGTATAAAACTACCTTTGTTGAACCACTAGATCTACTACTTAGTACCAACTTGTTCTTAGGCAATTTAATAAAACTTTCTTTGCCTTGGCTTCCTCATCTTTCAAACGGAGAGAAGAGCATTACAAGTAATAAATATGGCTTAGTATAGGGCTTCGCACTTAGATAAGCATTCACTAAGATTAGCTATTTTATTATACTCTTAATGTAAAGATGATCTCTCCCTCATAGGTCTATAATGATTACATAAGGTGATATTTGTATAAAACTTAGGACCTGATAAATATCAGAATAATAATACTACTTCATTCCTTTAAGACAATTTCACAGTTGTTTTTTTTTTTTAATTTTATTTATTTATTCGACAGAGATAGACACAGCCAGCGAGAGAGGGAACACAAGCAGAGGGAGTGGGAGAGGAAGAAGCAGGCTCATAGCAGAGGAACCTGATGTGGGGCTCGATCCCATAACACCGGAATCACGCCCTGAGCCGAAGGCAGACGCTTAACCGCTGTGCCACCTAGGCGCCCCTCACAGTTTTTAAATGTACATTATTCCAATTTATCTTAACAATTTAATAAGATAGCTCAATTTATATTGAGAGTTTGAAGCCAAAAAGATGTGGTTTTTTTGTTTTTGTGTTTTTGTTTTTGTTTTTGAGAGAGAGAGAGAGAGAGACCATGGAAGCAGGATAGGAGGGGCAGAGGGAAATAGAGAATCTTCAGCAGCCTCCATGCCCAGTGCATAGCCAGATGTGGGGGCTTGATCTCAGGACCCTGAGAACATGACCTGAGCCAAAATCAAGAATCAGCTGCTTAAAAAAAAAAAAAAAAAAAGAATCAGCTGCTTAACTGAGTGAGCCACCCAGAAGCCCCTGTTCTTACCTTTTATTATACGATCTCAACCTGTTCCTGAGACTTTTAAATGATGTTAAAAACATTAAACTACAGATTTTAGTAAAATTATAAACACAGACCTGATTGACATGTCAATGCAGTCAATTCAAAAATAAACGTGAGTCTCGGGTTCTACCTTAGTTGCTGGATTAGCCAAAACTGGTCTACAAGAATATTTTAAGCATACAGGCTCATATAAAGTAACTATAAAATACTTTTGTAAAATCATGGTCAATATCAACAATATTATTTGAAAATATATAAATGAGTCTACTCTCCTCAATTTGCAGTTAAGAAAACTGAGATTTAAAGAGAAAAAAAACTTGCCCAAAAGAAGATACAGAGAAACCACCACTGTAATTAATTTAATTTTGGTGTTGCCCAGGTTTCTCTTTCCCATGTCTTGGGTACACAGGGGAACAGGCACACTGGACTTTCAATTTTTGTTTGTGTGTTCTTAGTCCTGAGAATTTTGAAAAGATATCTTCGTTCATTTATAACAGATGTTTCAAACTAAGCACTATTAATATTTTGGGTGCGATAATTCTGTACCGTGTTTAGGGGAAAGGACAGCTATCTTATGCATTGTAGGAGATTGAGAAGCATACCTGGGCTCTCTATCCACTAGATTCCAGACACATGCCCCCAAACAATTTGTAAAACCAAAAATGTCTAGATATTTGGTTCCCTGGGGACCACTATTAATCCAGTTTGAGAGTCACTAATTTATAGATTATTTTTTTTATTTTTATTTTTTTTTACAGATTAGTTTTAACCAGTCCACACCATAGCCAGACTGCTTTATTCCATTTTCCACCTTATTACAGGATGATACTATTTTAAGCTCAAACTGAAGTTTCAAAGAATTTAAGTAATGCCTTCTTCTAACTTCCCTATAATAAAACTTTATTTTCTAATTTTCCATCTCTAATATAAACAAGATAATAATGAACAAGAAAATCATATTTGTTCATTTGTTAAAATGATTAAAATGAGAGCACATACACATTGACTGATGCCTCAAAGGCTTACAACTAAATAAATCATTGAAATTTTAGTCAAAATATCATCTGGTTTGGTTGTCTTGGTCATATTGCTAATAGCGTTGGAGGTGATAGAGGAGTGAAAAATATTCCTTATAATTGTAGGGTAATTATGATTACCAGACTTAATGATTCAGCAGTGACTAGACAAACCCTATAAAAAGATGGCAAGATGTATTAGCCACGGTCCAGACAGGATAACAAATACCACCCTTTAAACTTCAAGCAGAAGATATTTAATTTAGGGAATTGGTAACAAAATATTAGAAGGACTCTGACAGATCTTTTCAACATTTGGTAGAATCACTGTTTCTCGGTAATCCATTATTTGGTCACACTACTATGTCTCATGTTAATGAGTTCATGGCAACAGTTCTGTTTTAAAATGAATTACATGTCCACAAGAAAAGTTGCTCAAATCACTCATCATCAGGGAAATACAAATCAAGACTACAATAAAGGGGCACCTGGGTGGCTCAGTCATTAAGCATCTGCCTTCAGCTCAGGGCGTGATCCCAGAGTCCTGGGATCAAGCCCCACATCAGGCTCCTCTGCTGGGAGCCTGCTTCTTCAACTTCTATGACATTGGCCAGAGCAACCTTTTTCATGACACATCTCCAAAGGCAAGAGAAACAAAAGATAAAATGAACTTATGGGACTTTATCAGGATAAAAAGCTTCTGCACAGCCAAGGAAACAGTCAAAAAAACTAAGAGGCAGCCCACGGAATGGGAGAATATATTTGCAAAGGACACTACAGATAAAGGACTGGTATCCAAGATCTACAAAGAACTTCTCAAACTCAATACACGAGAAACAAATAAACAAATCATAAAATGGGCAGAAGATATGAACAGACACTTTTCCAATGAAGACATACAAATGGCTAACAGACACATGAAAAAATGTTCAAAATCATTAGCCATCAGGGAAATTCAAATCAAAACCACACTGAGATACCACCTTACGCCAGTTAGAATGGCAAAGATAGACAAGGCAAGAAACAACAATTGTTGGAGAGGATGTGGAGAAAGGGGATCCCTCCTACATTGTTGGTGGGAATGCAAGTTGGTACAGCCACTCTGGAAAACAGTGTGGAGGTCCCTTAAAAAGTTAAAAATTGAACTACCCTATGACCCAGCCATTGCACTACTGGGTGTTTACCCCAAAGATACAGACGTAGTAAAGAGAAGGGCCATATGCACCCCAATGTTCATAGCTGCATTGTCCACAATAGCCAAATCATGGAAGGAGCCGAGATGCCCTTCAACAGATGACTGGATTAAGAAGCTGTGGTCCATATATACAATGGAATATTACTCAGCTATCAGAAAGAACGAATTCTCAACATTTGCTGCAACATGGACGGCACTGGAGGAGATAATGCTAAGTGAAATAAGTCAAGCAGAGAAAGACAATTATCATATGATTTCTCTCATCTATGGAACAAGAACTAGGAGGATCGGTAGGGGAAGAAAGGGATAAAGAAAAGGGGGGTAATCAGAAGGGGGGGATGAAACATGAGAGACTGTGGACTATGAGAAACAAACTGAAGACTTCAGAGGGGAGGGGGTGGGGGAATGGTATAGACTGGTGATGGGTAGTAAGGAGGGCACGTATTGCATGGTGCACTGGGTGTTATACGCAACTAATGAAGCATCAAACTTTACATCGGAATCTGGGGATGTACTGTATGGTGATTAACATAATATAATAAAAAAAAAGAGTCAGCTATTTAACCGACTGAGCCACCCACACACCCCAGGGAGGCTAATTCTTTTCCAGTGTTCACGTCCACCCTACAAACTCCAGAAACAACCACGAGTTCCCAGGATGTTACGAATCTGAACAGGGACAAGTCAAGCACTTGAAGTCAGCTTATTATATCAGACTCCTTGGATCATGAAAGGGGTAGTGGTTCTTACTGGCATAAACACTAATATTTAATGAGGATTTAACTTTTCTATCACAGATACTTCTGCCAGCACTACCATCCAAGGACTTATAGAATGTCATGAAGTAAATTCAGTGAAAGGTATCTTTTGCATCTTTACTTCTGGACACATAATTAATTTTATTTATTTATTTATTTAATTTATTTATTTTCAAGTTTTTATTTAAATCCTGTTAGTTAACATACAGTGTAATATTAGTTTTAAGAGTAGAACTCAGTGATTCTAAATGGTTTGTCTCTTTTTCCCCCCTATGTTCCTCTGTTTTGTTTCTTAAATTCCACATATAAGTAAAATTATATGATATTTTTCTTTCTCTGATTGACTTATATCACTTAGCATAATACATTCTAGCTCCATCCACATCTTTGCAACAATGTGGATGGAGTTGAGACTATTATGCTACGTGAAACAAGTCAGTCGGAGAAAGACAAATACCATGTGATTTCACTCATTTGTGGAATTTAAGAAATAAAACATATGAACATAGGGGAAAAGAGAGGCAATCCATAAAACAGACTCTTAACAACAGAGAACAAACCGCGGGTTACTGGAGGGGAGGTGGGCAGGGGGAAAGCTTAAATGGGTGATGGGTACTAAGGAGGGCACTTGTGATGAGCACTGGGTGTTGTATATAAGTGATGAATCACTAAATCCTACACCTGAAACTAATATTACACTTTATGTGAGCTAAGTGGAATTTAAATTAAAAAAAAAATCTTTACAAAAACAGATGGGCCTACATAATTCAATTTCTGACCCCTGGTCTAAAACCCTAAATATTTACTTCCTAAAATACTTACCAACTTTATGCTGAAATAAAGTAACAATTAAAAAATATTTTGGTATATCAGTTATCTCTTCCCAGAAGATTCTGTATTTGTTTCCCTATACCAAGCATGATAAAATATAAACCTAATTTTGAGCCTGCATGAGAGGTAGTTAGGGGGAATCTTGATGCAAATGTGCATGCTTTTGAAATATGAATCTGCAGCTGATATCATCATAGGGTATTGAAACAAAGGAAGGCCAGTCTCCTCACACAGGGAAGGACACGTGTTCCCTAGTTGTGGAGGCTCTAGGGGATTTAGGTGCTCCAGTTTCAGAGATTTATCTGAGTTCCCATAAATTTCTTAATTTTACATAAGATCTATAAGCTTATGATTCAACTTACATTTTCATTCTCTCTCATGCAAAATCAAATGTAGATTTGAATTTTAGCTGCAACTATCATATACTGAGAAAAACTGTTGTAGCATAATCATTGAAGGTTAGTGGTTCTCATTCTGTGATTTTTGCTAAAATTTTAAAGCCCGTGCTTGTCCATTTCCCTGCTAAACTTAATATGAAATTGCTAGTAAGCCAGAGTCTTTGTAATATCTTTCCTACCAAAAAGTCAACTGCAGCAATAACTGATATCTCAAAGCCTTATCTTCAAATGTAACCCATCCCAAGCAAAAATAAATAATTAACCAAAGTGTTCTGTTACTGCATACATTTATATTATCCCATATTCCACTAAACAATGAGGTTATTATCATGTTCAAGCTCAGTCAATTCATGAAACCCACCCCAGATTGCCATCTGCAAAGACCAATTGCTTGGGACTACTTCCCATAGTAAGTACAGTATCAGTCAGTGTCAACTTGAGAAAATAGAAAGATTTCTAGACATTGCTAACAGACAAAGATTTAGTACAGGGAATTTGCTACACATATGCCATAAGTAACTGAAAGAATAAAAGGAAAAAGAGGTGGTTCTTGAAGAGTACTTCAGATAAGAAATGAAACTTAGGAAGAAGGAGATCATTTCAACTCCTAGAGCAGTACGAAGTCTGAACTAACTGCAGTATAACGGAAGTTATTACATGACCAGGGCTGGGATTACTGTAGAGGTGCTAAACAGCAAGTATTTGAATCCTGAGATGGGACTGCCACTTCAGAAAAAAAAAAAAAATGGACTCTTTTCCTTTATGACATGCCTTATCTTTACAAGCCTCATAGGAGGCCAGCTAGCAATGGATTTAGAATGTAGTCTACAAGCTTCCAGTCCCTGCAATAAAGAGCAGAAAACAAATAAATGGAAAAGGGACTGTTGTCAAATGAAAACCAACTGACAAATAGGTAAATAGCCAAGAGACTAGAATCATCTAGATGGAAACATTGTATGTATATCTTAGTGTGATAATAGAGAAGTTTCCTGGAAAAGCAACAGGCCATCATTCAGAAGTTCTGCTGTTGGCAAACAGATCATGATAGCAATGGTGTGTGATGGAGAGTATCATGCATCATGATAGCAATATCCAATAACCTTGGTGTCCCCAACAGAAAATTATCTAGAAGGAATGAATTTTAAAAGGACAGAATTTTTGTTTAAACAAAAACTTAGAAAGTAAAAGAGAATCTCTATGGGAAATGAGTTCTTAATTCTTTGTTTTTAAATCTGGAATAAATCCTTCTGCTTATAATTTTATAAAAATATTGGCTTGAGAATAAGGGTAAGCATGCAAAATCTTTGCAGTTTGTTTTTACTAAGCTCTGAGATGTGTGTGTATGGAAGGGAAGACATCTTATAAGGTTTTAATTAGACTGCATCTGTTTGAATTAAGTTCTTCATGGTACATACTACTCGTAGGTGAACACAGCTGTCTCTTCCCACAAAGAAACATTTGTGATGATATTGCTATTGACTACACCATCAAATTCCCATAAAAAGGAAAAAGTGTGGATCAAGAACATTTCAACACAATGAGAAGGTGATGAGAAAGTTTTAAAAATACAGCAGTATTACTTAATTCCAATCTGTTCTCTGGTTGGGGATTGCTTATGGAACCTCATCAACCTGAGCTGAAGTTTATCTAACAAAATATTAGACCTAAAAAGTTAACTCTAATTTATTAAGCCCTGCATGAGAGAGCAAATATCCATGAGGTTAAAAATTACATTACTTACTAGCCATTTATTCTTTGATACTTGGAAGTACCGCCTTCCTTTCATTTTCCTCTACCTGCATCTTCTAGCAAGATTATTCCCATGGATATGAAGTTGTTTGCACGATATGAAAGTAAGGCAAGGTTCCCTGTATATGTCAGTATACAATCTACAACTGAACTCTGTTTTACAATAGAACTAAATTCCTCAGAATTCATCACTATTAGGATTACATATCTATAATATTAATCTATATATCAGAATACTAGAATGAAAATAAATCATAAAAGTCTTTAAAACACATATTTACCAGTATTAATGTATACTTAGGTAGGTAGGGCAAGATGCCAGAAAGTGGGATCAAAAGGTTACCATTCAAGTAATTTAAACACCACATATAGGGGCGCCTAGGTGGCTCAGTCGTTAAGCGTATGCCTTCGGCTCAGGGCGTGATCCCAGAGTCCTGGGATCAAGCCCCACATCAGGCTCCTCTGCTGGGAGCCTGCTTCTTCCTCTTCCACTCCCCCTGCCTGTGTTCCCTCTCTCGCTGTCTCTTTCTCTCTGTCAAATAAAGAAATAAAATCTTTAAAAAATAATAAAAATTTAATAAATTATTCACCACATATGACTTTTGCTCCTTTCACAGTTTTGTATATACCTTGCCTTGAAGTAAAAAAGAAATAATTTATTTAAAGTTCATTAGAAGTTGGTTGGGGGATAAGGAAGGAATATTTCCCATACAGATCATGCTATAGGCCAACTTTTTCATTAATTCCTCAACATTCTTGGTGTTATTTTTGATAAACATGTGCTTCACCAAACAGCTCATTGAAATATGATGATTAAAAGAGTAATAAAAAATTAGTAATATCTTAGCATAATGGTCTAGCCTTTAAAGAAAAAAAAACACGAAACTATACATGCTTTAAAGATTTTTTGGAGGGTGTCCTCAAAATTGCTCAAATGAGCATTTGTTTTCCAACATACCTTTGAGATAGCATCTAAAAACAACTACATACAAGACAGGATACCATTTTTTCCCAGGAAGATTATAATCAGCCAAGGACTGCAGCAAAACATTATAGAAACAGAAAAGAGCTAATAATCAGGAGAAGTGGTTTCTGCCACTAAACTTAAATAATTCTTTTAAATTTTTCTGGGTTTCAGTTTTCTCATATGTAAAAGGGGATGATCATATGCATTTCATGTCCCTCACTCGGTGTGCCGAGACTCAAACAACTAGCATAAGCTATAAAAGTTCTTAAGAAAGTTCAAAGGGTGATGATAAAAATTAGGATAATATTACACAATCAGGACAGAATGGAGCTGTCACCAGAGACTGTTTTCTGGTCCATTCAGTGCAGAAAGGACCACAGAAGTGATGAGTCTTACCAAAGCATACACAGTAAGAATACTACATGGAAAGCCAGTTTTCTAAGACTAGTAATGTGTTTTGTATCAGTGATGAAATCTGACAAATAAAATTGGAGGTAATTAATCTGTGTCTGTTCCTTAATCCAAATGTAAAGCAGAATGAGCAATAATAGCACTGTGTGGAGTAATTACCAAGAATATTAAAGAGGTAAGAATGGCTTGGCGCACAGCCTAACAAAAACTCAGTCAAGGAGTGTGAAGGAAAATATTCCCTCAAAGCCCATTTACAACCATTTGACTAAAAGCGAGGAGAAAATATCTGTTTATTATGATATGGGGAACAGGGAAAAGTCACAAAATAACCTTGACTGCAGAGTAAATAAAATTTCAATTATAATGTCACTTCTTATTTAATGATCTTTCATAAAGGAGCCACATTTAATGATCTTTTATAAGGAGCCATATTTTAGACTCAAGGTATGCAAATATTTATGAAGATTTCTATGAAATCATAGTCAGCTGAACTATAAATACAAGCTCCCTTTTGAATAAAGTAAAAAGAACAATTGCTACATTTTTCAGCTTATATTGTTGCTCACTGGGGAGTTCTCTGGCATTTCTATACAGAAAAGTATTTAACACTTTTCTAAAATAACTGTTAATTGCCTCTTTTATTGCAGCTAGAGAACAATAGCTGAAGATATTTATGATTATTAGAGCATATGGTCTGTACATATATGAAACATGATCTATTTAATGAATACCATGTTGCCAACCTTTGATAAGCAATTTACATTACAGTTTTAATTCAGTTCAACAGATATTTTCTGAGTGTCAAATTTATACAAGACACTTAGAAAGGTAATGGATAGATACAAAGATGGAAAGGCCAACCTCTTCCCTCAGAAAATTTTCAAAGAAGTAAAATGTGTATATATTTAAAGACTACAATAAAATAATGCCTAGGATAAAGTATTGCTAGTAAAAATATCCAGTGTACAGGTGAAAAGGTTTTGTGTAGAAGGAAAAGCTCCCCTAAATAAGTGGTATTTGTAATTGGATGAATGATAGAAATAATTTAGATGTTACTAGTGAAGACGACACTTAAGGTAGATGTAGAAGTAGACACATTATTTGAGGAACAGCAATTAAATTTATTTTGCTGTCTTATAGAATTTGGGTAATACGACAATGGAGTAAAAAATTTACTTTTGAAGACTTAGGCGGACAAGAGTCTGGAGGCAGAACCTTCAGCCAGGAATCAATTGCAATGGATTTGCTTGGAAAAGATAAGAATCTAAACTGGGTGATGGTGTTTAGAAATGGGGTCCTTGGAGCGCCTGGGTGGCACAGTGGTTAAGCGTCTGCCTTCGGCTCAGGGCGTGATCCTGGTGTTATGGGATCGAGCCCCACATCAGGCTCCTCCGCTATGAGCCTGCTTCTTCCTCTCCCACTCCCCCTGCTTGTGTTCCCTCTCTCGCTAGCTGTCTCTATCTCTGTCGAATAAATAAATAAAATCTTAAAAAAAAAGAAAGAAAGAAAAGAAATGGGGTCCTGACAATTTACTGACAGTTTATGAACTATAGAATATGAAGAAAGATAATGCAAAACTGATGCCAATATTTTCCACCTTGTGTCATTAAAGAAATAGGAAACACAGAAACAGGCTTGAGGTGGAGAAAAATGAAGAACATAGTAGGTCAGAACAGCATTTGACTCTTAATCTACTGGGTGTGGAGATTATTTAAAAAAAATAAAAACAAAAAAAACATACGGAAGTTTAGCTTTCAGCTAGTCGTGTTTTAATAATTTCAAATATGGATTGGAATATATGCTATGCTCAGACACATATATGTCTGAAACATTCTGCTTATTCATGCCAAAGCAGACTTGTTTAAATTTTTAATTTCTAATTTCAGTTTCTTCATATTAAAGAAAAAACATTCAGAAGATAATCTCAACTGCTTTCTTCATGTTTTTAAATGTCATATATGGCTCTGGACATTAGTGAAAATGGTCGAATAAAAAGTATTAAAAGTCTATCCCTCCATAAAAGCAACAAATAAACTGGCAAAAGCAACTGGAATCAATTTTTTGGAATTCTAGAAACTTATAGGAAGGTAACTTACAGGAAGAAAATCTTACAGCAACCAGAGAAATGCATAATCAAGAAAAAGTGGCTGAATCTCAGTAAGAATAAAGAACTCTGTGGTATTTAACCTACCGTGTTCCCCTCCCTCCCTTCCCAGCCAGGTGGTTGCCTTGAAGGTAACAACCACTTTCCTGGTACAGGTACTGGTACCCAAAGTTGCAGAATGACCTCATTTGCAAGGCACTGTGCTTGTATATTTTGACCCATGTGGTGCCTCCAAGAGGGATGTCCAAAGGGCTTGTGTTTGGCCTTTCAGAACATTCTGAGTGCTGAAGTAACTAGTCAGGGGGCATTTGTCTAAAACATTTACAGGGAAACATGTTAGTCACTACTGCCTAGGGCAATAGATCACTGTTGGGGAAAACAAGAGACTAACCAAAATGTTTGAGAGGAAAGCTGACAAAATGATGTTTTGGGGGAATAAGTTTTGAAAAGCTCCAACACCTTCCTGGGAAACTAGAAAGCCATGAGCTCGCATACACATGCTCAGGAAATACCTGAAAATGCCCTAAGCTTCTATCTCTGACTGATACTTAGCCTTTGTGCAGACAGGAAGTCAGAAGCTAAGCTGTGCTTCAAAGGCATATTCCAGTACATACAGAGCCCATCTTTAAAAGCTGAAAGGTTTTTTTTGCTCCCAAGCACTTAAGGAAATTTCTTCCCATCTGCTAGCCAACCACCAAGCTAACGGAACAGAGTTCAGTGGCCCCACACGACCAAGAATACAAGCATTACAAAATCAGTTCAGTAAGGTTACTAAATAAACAACATCTACAAGCAGCAGAAACAAACCCTCAAGAGGAGGGAGAATCTGTTTTCCTTTTTTTTTAAATGTTATACTTTTAAAAATGTCCAGTTTTCAACAAATCTTATGAGAAATGCAAGGAAACAAAGTATGATTTATACACAGGAAAACAGAACAGTGCCTTAACTTTCTCTTTCTCATAGATATGTTCTTTAATAAAGTTTGATATAATCCTTATGCATGTTTGCATAGATTTGTGTGTGTGTGTGTGTGTGTGTGTGATTTTGATAGTGGCATGATCTAAATTTCATTATGTTTTTTACTTTTTTTACTGAAAATCGTTTTTATGATCTGCTCATTTTGCTGTATTTTATTGTACCCACTTACTATGTAGTATACTCATAGCACAATTTCTCTACTTGTTTTTAATACATTTCTCTAATCATAGACTATACTTGCCACCAGTTCCCTGTGAGGGTAAAAAGAGACAGAGATTAACAACATATTAATGTTGCTTTTGAATATGTGAAAAATTTTTGTCTGGGAAATATGCCAGCAAATGTGATAGTCTGACAGGACACACAAGTATTATTATCCTTCAGTACCACCAGATTGCATTTGTGAATGGCTTTTAATACTGTTCTCTGCCAACAGCATCAAGAAGTGTTTTCCTCTGTATATTTTTATGCATCCTCCTAATAATTGTCTTCCAACAGCACAAAAAATATCTCATTACATAATCTGCTTTTCTCTGATTCCTATCATATCTTAGATAATCCTTAAATCTTAGCTTTTACAATTGGCAAATTACATCATTTGACCATATATTATTCCCCCTTTTTTTTGTCTTTTTTTGTTGGTGTCCACAAGTTCTTTGTGTATTGTAGATGTTAATCTCTAGTCAAGTTTAGTGACAGAAAAATCCCTTCTTCCAATTTGTCAACTACCAGTGAGACTTTTGTTAAACACAGATTTTAAGTTAGTTAAATCCATCCATGTTTATCCTTATGGTTTATTTGGGGTGGTCTTTTTAAAGACATCTTTCACTGTCACTAGGTCAGAAATATACCCTTTCAAATGCTTTGCAATCTTACTGTGTTGTGTCTCATTATGTATTTATTGTGGCTTATCCTTTTGGGGACTCTTTTTCTGACAATATTCTGAGGATTCTTGATTGTATGTGATACTGAATGCTTATCAGTAATTTTCTCTTCTCATACTAACTTCTTCCATTCTCTTCTAATTGTGATACCATTTCATTCCACCCTTCCAAATCTGATTTTCTTTTCCATGTTTTTTTCCCTCTCAGCTACAGAATTAATAACCTTTTTCAAGGGTATCTTCCAATCACAGATTCCCCATTTTAACTGTAACTGGCTGACCATTATTCTTGCCCATTTTATCAATTTTAATAGCTAGAATCTTTGTATCTTTAAAATAAATCCATTCATTTTCTTTCGTGCTATAATGTTATTGTTAGATGATTTCTATTCTTTAATTTATGGCTTTGGAGATTTCGAGCACATTTGTTCAATCTACAGATGTTCTATTATATTGTTTGAAGTGAAAGCAGGAATTTTTCTATTAAAATTCTTAGTTCACCATTTTAACTGGAATTCTCATAATGTCTTATAATAAAAAGGATTTTTTTTCAATTCACTTGCCTTAACGTGTTTTAAGATGCTTTGCTGCCCTTTATTCCTACAAAATATATTAAATTTCAAACCAACAGCAGAACACTTTACAAGTAAAGGTTTTCCTATATGAACGTGAAAACCCTTATATCTCCTATCCTCACTTCTTTATAACACTTTCCTTAAATAGCCACAGGTAACAGTTCCATATGCATTTTTTCAGATGTGTGCTTTGCAAATAAATGGGCATAAAAACACACATGGAAGGTCCATGCAACTCCTCTTCTTTAGGCATACGTGTCACATGCAATTTTCTGTATTAACTTAATACCAACATTGAAATTCTGCCAGAAAAATTGTACAAATAAATTTACATGCTCACTAACACAGCATAATAATAGCTATTTCTCCACAAACAATTGCTGTTCTACTGGTTTCTCTACACCCAATAAATTTTTGTTAATATTGCCTATAAAATAGGAGAAATAGTATATTCTTCCATTAATCAAAGTCTTCTGATATATTTCTGTTTACGGTTTCAATCCTTCCGCCATCTAGTTTCAAAACTGGTAATCAAATTGAAGACAATACTTGATCAACATTATAATTTTATGGGTGAGAAAATCAAAGGCCACAGAGTTTAGGGCTAGAGGTGAGACTTAAGAGATTTTCTGATATGTTTTTTTCAAGTGCGGTCCTAATTTGACTTTTTATTTTTCAACCCCTATTCTTTCAGGTATTCTCTCCAAATCAGAATTTAAGATGGATATAAATCAAGCAACTTCTCCCCCTTATTAGCTACATAACACAACCTATGCAATCACACTTCAATCTGTTATCTAAAAAAATAAATTAATTTTTCTGGATTAACTTGGGTTTGTTTTGCTTTGCTACTAGCCCTTTTCATTCTTTATAACCTCTTAAACACATTGCTCTAATCAGTGTCACCTTAGTGTACCTTAATGTTATCTTAGTTTTAAGGCCTTGACTGTCCTTTATCCCTACAAAATGCACTAAGAAATAACTTTGAAAGTGAAGGTTTTCCTAAATGAATGTTCTTAGATATGATATCTCTAGTGGCTCTGTGGGACAAGAAATAGTACCACTATTTAATATCTGGCCTGATGAAACACTGATTTTAAGAGCCAGTATATCCAACATCCAAATCTGACCAGAACCCTATGGTACTGTAATACTCAACATTTCTGAATATTCACCATGGAGTCAGAGGATTCATGATGGCTGGAATAGAGTCAGGGCACTTTGTATATTTTAAGAGATCAGGAAGTTAAAATGAGTTTTTTGTTAACCCAAAGAATCTGAACGGAATTAAAAAGTCATTCAAAATAGAATCATTCTCTATTGGAAAAGTTCTGTATTTGATGATGAATACAACTACTTGCAGCTTTTTTCTGGCATGAATCCTTTTGCCTTGCCTGGAAGGAAAACTATTCATGGGGAGAACATTTCCACTGAAATTATGATTCATCCTATTCCAGGTATTTTGCTGATCAATTATAAATTCTGTACTGGGTAATTATTAAAGAACACTATGAGATAGGTGTTATATATTCCCATTTTGCCGACTGGAAAGCCATACTACAGTAAGAAAAAAGCAGCCTATTAAAATTGCACAGCTAAAATTCACCAGTGATAGAAGAAAAGAATGTATGATAAAATATCAGTCTCAGGGGCGCCTGGGTGGCACAGCGGTTAAGCGTCTGCCTTCGGCTCAGGGCGTGATCCCGGCGTTATGGGATCAAGCCCCCACGTCAGGCTCCTCTGCTGTGAGCTTGCTTCTTCCTCTCCCGCTCCCCCTGCTTGTGTTCCCTCTCTCGCTGGCTGTCTTTATCTCTGTCAAATAAATAAATAAAATCTTTAAAAATAAAAAAAAAAAAATATCAGTCTCAGCATCTATGTGGATATATGGATGTTAGCGAAACTTTCCTGCTTTGATACTTTCGTAAAAAATTTTGGAGAAAATATTGCATAGCTAATAATTAGAAGAATGGGAATTTTTAAAAATAACCTCCCACCCTTCCAGTGCTCGACAGACTTGCAAGAGTATTACTATAACAGAACGTCCATCAAATCATGGGAAAAGCATGCAATATGGGAACAGAAGTGAGTTCAAGTCCCAGCTCTCCCCATATTTTAGCTGATCTTGACTGTTAACCAATAAAACCAAGCTTACAGAGCTTTCAAGCTTTGACTGCAATAATATTTGTGAATTAGTGTAATAATTACATTCAAGTACCAAAAAAAACCAAGTCAGGGAACAAAAAATGGTGAGAAAGAGTCTGTTCCTTAGTCCCATTACTATCTTAAGAGCACTAGATTATCAAGGAAAAGAAACAATAATTCTTTTTCCAGTAGGACGCTGTAGGTCTTTTCTTAGAATAGTGGGGAAAAAATGAAATTTAAAGCTCTTAGGAAATGAAGGCAATAGGCTCAATAGAGGAAGTCAGGAAAATAGGGAAGAGAAGTGTTATGGATAATAAGGGAACTCAACCTGAGAGAAGAGGATGCTAAGCCATCTGGGCTCTGTTTTGGGAAACTGCTTTGTGGACATTGGGGAGGATCATTATGAATGCTGATACTGTCTGCTGCCCCATGAGTGGCCTCTAAAGTGGAGGAATGCAGAAATGGACTCAAGTAGGCAAAGACCCTGAACTCCATTGGAACAATAGGAAAGGGATTCTGGAAAACTTGTATTTATTCAAATTTTCAGCAAGCACTCATGACCATGCTGAGATTGATCTAGTACCTCATGTCGGTTAGCAGGTAGGCTAAGGGTTAGATTCCCTGGAAAAATTAGGAAAGTTTGAAAATACAGAAAAATCTGCTATGAGAATGGCAAAAGTTGCTCCTGAAAAATTTGATAATTCTTGCCCCAGTCAAGCAGCTTCGTTGGCAGCAGCAACATTAAATAAAGAGATGTGAAGGTTAGAGAAGGTTGCCCCTTCATGGGAAGAGCTATTCTGTAACCTCTCCATGTTACTCTATGTTAGGAGGTTGAAAATTTTACCCACATTATTTTTACCCACATTTTACCCTTTAATAGAGCTACTATAGTTTTCCAGCCAATCACATTCTCTCTCTTTTGTGATGACCATGGTGAAGACTTCCCTAAAAAGGTCCTGCCATACCCACAGTCCACCTTAGAATAACTTGTTCCTTGGCCATCAGTCCCAAATCTCTGCTCTTGAATAGAGCTAAGTGGACCAGAAATCAGAGCCAAGACAAAACAAACATACCCATCTGAAACAAGTGCTCCTTATGGTGGCTGATGATCAAATGATTTTGTATTTCTTAGGAGGTTAGACTATTAAATTAATGGAACACTTAGTTATTATGAGTATCAGAGCAATGGTTTCAGAAGACTGCTAAAGGTTCTGTGCCTTAGTCTTACCAACATCATGCGTCTCCATGAGGCCTAACTATTGAATAGCGGAGGTGGTTCTGGAGGAGATTTATACTCACTCATGTTCTTTGACTCCAAGGAACCGTAGTCTATGTTTGCTCCCTTGAACGTGAAGTAGTTAGGCAAACACCTTCTTTTATGTCATTCCCAGGGAACTATCTTAAATTCCAAAGAGAGGAACTCTCCACACTGAGAGAAGCAAAACACCAATGAGAAGTCAACATGAATTTATAACCACTGTATGATAGGGGACGAAAATGGTGAGATGAGAGGTAAAACCAGTAGCAAGAGTCAAGAGTCAATAGCTAAGGTGATCAAGGAGAGCAGAGATGTCGGAAGTGTAAACCTCAAGACTGGCTGTGGTTAGGCAAGGGAAGCCGCAGGAGCAGCAGATATCCCTGAGACCTCCAGATAGCCTAGCGGAGTGTGGCAAGTAGGGACCTCAATAGCTGCTTTCATTTGTCATTGAGGAAAACACAGAAACCATCAGGTAGCCAAAAGGAAAGGATGATGAATGAAGGCCTTGTGTCCTCAAAAGCTCTATAGCCTTAAAGATTATTAGGCTTTTCCCCTCAGCCTTGGTCATTTCCTCTGACTTACAGGGCCTTGGGAAAACATAGTATAGATTATAAAAAAACAGGCACTTGACCCTCAGAATGAAGTAAAATATAAATATGTATATATATCCCAAATAAAAATGAAGTTGTATAGCTACATATGGTGAATAGAAAAGGTGTTTTAATAGATATTTCAAACAGAAAGCAATACCTATTTTCCCCATAATAATCTATATCATTCAATCATATAATAATTTTCAAACAGAATTTAGAGACTATAGTGACATCTAACAGCTGTCCTCTGAGTACAGTTTATGATCTTGAACTGTCATAATAGCTTTACATATATTTTTATTTAATCCCAGTGATAAGCAACCATAAGAAGGAACTATTATCCTTTCCTTATATTTAAGTGAACTGACTTCTGTTATATAAAAAAAGGGCACTGTTTATATCAGTAGAGCCAATGGCACCTATTCTACTACAGAATTTGAATGGTATTTTTCTTATAAAAGTAATATGCGCATATAAGATTCCCTTCAACTACTACTGAATACAAGAAAATACATTCCAATTTTTATATTTGATTTCTGAGCAAGACAATATTTCCCTCAGCATGACTAAAATTTAGACAGCTTTCTTCCTAACTATTGCTTCTTGAGCTCCCTTTCCTTAGAGCACATGCTTTAGAAGACGTTCAATTATAAATTCTTTCTCTGCCCTGTTGAGATGTGAATATCCTCTCAGCCTCCTGCTAGGTTTACAACCCAGGAATGTCATTCTCAAGGTCCTGCAAGCCATCCCTTTGAAATGTAATCATCAAAGAAAACTGTACGCATGTGCACACATGCATGTATGTGTGTGTGTGTATGTTCACACACGTGTGTTGGATGGGGAGACTAATTTTCATAAATATAAATAAGCAAACAGAGAAGCCCTAATCACAATGACCAACCTCCCCCTACCACCACCCCTTTAGTACTTTTGCTGGAGCTCACCCTAGTGCTCAAAAACATTTCAGTCTTGTTTGGGAGGAGTTGAATTCAACCTCTCCTCCCTATTGCAACAGCCTTGAATGGAGTCTTCCCAGGCTGCTTAACTTGTCTGGTGCGGTGCCATTTTTCTTTGACACATCCTAAAAGAACTTAAAATTGAAAGAAACCTGAAGATGTATGTTAGCAACTTAAGAAACTCAAGGATAAAACTTATCTCCAATTCCTAATTATTCATTCATCCTTTGTAAAACAAGAAGTGATGCACTTTCTCAGGATTAGTGCTCTGATTTAAAAGAAGCTATACCAGCCACCTGGATCTCGGTCAGTTAAGTGTCTGACTCGGTTTCAGCTCAGGCCATTGATCTCTTGGACCATAGTGGGGGGGGGGTTCCTTCTCAGAGGGGAGTCTGCATGAGATTCTCTTCCTCCCTCTCCCTCTGCCCCTCCCCCACCTTGTGGATCTCTTTCCAGGGCTCTCTCTCAAATTAATAAATCTTAAAAAAAAATTAAAAATAAAAGAAGCTACACTATATCATTAGGGTTGAAGGAGTATATTGAGTGTGTTTGGAGGAAAATTTAACCCTTTCGGATCTGTCTGGCTAGTGTAGGTCAAGATTTATGTTATCCTTAGCTTTCCTCTAATGGATATTTTCTCAGCCGTGCGGTCTATGTTGCAGCTGTATTTGCACAAATATGCAAATATGTAGTAAATAAGCAAGATAAATCTAGGCATGGATTTTTCTTAATGGTTAACTGTTGCACGCTATGGAAGTAGTTATCTTGATTTTAAATTTAATCTCTCATCTCTAATCCAGTTATTATTATTTTTTCAATGCGCTGGTCACTTTATTGAGGAAAATAAATTATATGTTTTTTAAAAACACAAAATTAAGAGTGGAGTGGAGAAAATTTGCACCATCAAATGCAAGGTGCAAATCTCCAACTTACTGTAAAATGGGAGAAACCTAGTCTGTCTTCCAAATTCTACTATGCCATGCCTTTTGCTGCCAGCACAAAGTCAGTTATTTCAAATTGAACACTTTATCTATAATATGGGTACAGGACAATATGTAAGTGGGTAATGCTGGGTGAGTGCATGCCTGGGAGATTGCTTATCAAAATGAGATGTTTTTCTCTTGAGAGTCTTTCAGCGAAGATGTCTTAAAATAAACTTAAAATCAATTAAAATGCCCATTAATGCTTGGGTTTCTGGAGTCAAATGAAAGTGCATAACATTTTAAGTGACGAGATAAATACACGTTTGGAGCCTGTGTTGGATTGCTGAAATTCTGGCTTAGCTTATTGTATGTTTATAGAAGTTTATAAAGTATATAAAGTTTATAAAGTATATAAAAGAAGTTTATAAACTTCTTTTAAATTTTAGATTGTTTTGTCCATATTACTCCATCCAAAGTAAGTTTACTAACTTATCAACTGCTTTGATATATCATTCCAGAGCCAATGTTTCCTATATTTCTTTTATGACTTCTCTTTAATTAAAGAAATGTAGCATCATGTATCCTAGTACTAATAGGACCTCATCATGTAGTTTGTATCAAAATTATAATGATACAATGAGATCTCTTGGGGCACTTGTAATTCATGTTTTCACAGATGTTGCTAGTGCTTGTGAAAGCAGGTTTGGATTTAGTAAGCTGGCAAAACTAGAGTGGCAATAAAGTGATGATGACTTCAAAATGGCAGTGGAAAGTATGAAAATGTGCAATTAATGCTTTTACATTCAGAAACTTTCTTTAATTGAATTGTGTTATTTTCCGGGTGAATGTTGTTGCCTTAGGTTTCCAGGGTTCTGTGTCTAATGATTATTATTATTTCTTGAAAACAGCAACTCATTAAGATGGCTATCTTCTGGCCGACTTACCTTTTATGGTATTTTTCATGTCATGGAGCAGATTGGGGACGAAAAGAATGTTTACAGTTTGATTGACTCATGTAAAATATTCATGAAGTGAAAAAGTCACACTGAAATATTTTGTTTACAAGAGACACTGGAAATGGCATACAACAAATACATATTAAGAGCAAGAGGAAGGATAGAATTTATAAAAATGTAGCGGCATTCGAGCATACCAGCAAGTAATAACAGATATGCAAATTAATATAAAACTGCAAAGCAAAGTAAGAATTAAGATTTAGGTATATTCAGATTTGTGGTAGAAACTGTTATTAAAGATATATTTTTCTATTTGGATTTTTGTTATGACATGATTGAATTTGAGATAGAATCCATTTGAACATTTATTATAGCTTTGTGATCTATAATGGTATTTTTACACTTACAATGATAAAGGAAATGTAATAAAAATAAATATGTCTCAAAA
>NC_048221.1:76924172-76932640 GCF_002007445.2 Ailuropoda melanoleuca | reverse complement strand
CAATAAAGTGATGATGACTTCAAAATGGCAGTGGAAAGTATGAAAATGTGCAATTAATGCTTTTACATTCAGAAACTTTCTTTAATTGAATTGTGTTATTTTCCGGGTGAATGTTGTTGCCTTAGGTTTCCAGGGTTCTGTGTCTAATGATTATTATTATTTCTTGAAAACAGCAACTCATTAAGATGGCTATCTTCTGGCCGACTTACCTTTTATGGTATTTTTCATGTCATGGAGCAGATTGGGGACGAAAAGAATGTTTACAGTTTGATTGACTCATGTAAAATATTCATGAAGTGAAAAAGTCACACTGAAATATTTTGTTTACAAGAGACACTGGAAATGGCATACAACAAATACATATTAAGAGCAAGAGGAAGGATAGAATTTATAAAAATGTAGCGGCATTCGAGCATACCAGCAAGTAATAACAGATATGCAAATTAATATAAAACTGCAAAGCAAAGTAAGAATTAAGATTTAGGTATATTCAGATTTGTGGTAGAAACTGTTATTAAAGATATATTTTTCTATTTGGATTTTTGTTATGACATGATTGAATTTGAGATAGAATCCATTTGAACATTTATTATAGCTTTGTGATCTATAATGGTATTTTTACACTTACAATGATAAAGGAAATGTAATAAAAATAAATATGTCTCAAAAGTACAGATTACTAATATTTCTCACACTGGCAATGAGGTCATCTACAATATAAAGGGGCACATTTTCAGTTATTCAGTACAGAAATTTACAGCTCTGTATCTCCCTGAAATAGAATTTCTGAGTACTTATATTTGAAAATATTTTCATGCCTATTGTACTTAAAATACAGCATATTTATTATAAACACACACATGCCCTCCCTTTTGAGAATAGCAAGTAACAGTTTCTACCTACAACTGGGGAAAAGTCAGAGGTAATGCATAACATTAAACTTTTACAATAAAATAACTGTCAGTTAAAAATTTTCACATGATTTTTTCTTTTCAAAGTAATCTCCAACCCTATTGTTTCCTTTTAAAAGAAATTATAAAATTTGGAAAATTATAAATTTGGAAAATTCTCTAAGCATCAAAACCTATTGACTATATACATGATTTAATTTAATTTTATTTTAATATAGCTGTCTATTTAAGACTTCAAGTGACATTAGAAATTATGCTAGCTTAAATTTTAGAAGTTAAAGATTATTAATGAAATCAAAACCATTACAAATATCTTGACAAATTTCAGACTTTTCATATTCATTAATATTCAAAAGTCCTAAAAAAAACTTCCTGTACAACATGTTGCCCTCCATGTATGGCCTTATTCTCCATTCTCTTTGCAACAAAATTTCTCAGGAAGTTGTCTATTAACATGATGTCCACTTCCTCACATTCTGTTCTTTCCTCAACTCATCCTACCTCTATTCCTTCTACTCAACTAAACCTACTGTTATAAAGGTTACCGTGATCTCCAGGTGGGTTGGTTTATTGTCCTCCTCACCCACAACCCACCCAGCTACAATGTGAGTCCTATGAAAGAAGCTTTCTTACATATAGTTTACAGTATTTACTGAATGTCCTAAATTTCCTGTAATGCAGTAAGCAATCAATAAATATGCGTTCAATGAATAAAAGTTGAAAAAATCAACAGTTTTAATAAAAATGCACTTTACTCAAAAATTAAAGGGCTCCTTTGTGCACATCATATTCCTAAACAAGGTAGTTGCTGGTATATATTAACCTCTCTTAAGGTCTCCCCATTTCTCTCAAAGCCTCTTGACATCCTTGATGATTCTCAACCAGCATCCAGTTTCTGAAACAATTTTAGACTCTAAATACTGCAGGAATCCTAGACTGTGGCCAAAACTCCACTAGTTGCTGAATATGCCTTCCATGACTCCCTGGCCCCTTCGATGTGTATACTACAAGCCAGTTTGTTTTTGCTAGCATATCTGTGAACTCGGCCATGTGCAAGCAATTCAATTAACTCAGATATGTACATGCCCATTACCAACTTAAAAAAAAAAAACAACCCTCTTATCCATTATTTAAGTGAAATCATTCAGACAACAGAAGACAAATAGCCATATGATTTTATGATCTCACTTATACGTGGAATCCAAAAAAAGCCATAATTATAGAAACAGAGTAGAACGATGGTTGCTAGGGGCTGGGGGATATGGAAAATGGGCAGATGTTGGCCAAAGGACACAAACTTCCAGGTATGAAATGAATGAGCTCTGGGGATCTAATGCCCAGCATGGTGCCTATAGTGAACTTTATGTACTAAATTATATACTGGAAAGTTGTTAAGTGAGTAGATCTTAAATGTTATCACCACACACATATAGACAACGTGTCTTATTGTTTTAATCATTTCTTCATATACACATGTATCAAATCATCACATCATACCCCTTAAATTTATAGAATGTACATTTCAATATATTATATCTCAGGAAAGCTGAAAAAAAGCCCACCTTTTCCAACTTACCTTTCCTTCAAACATTTTCAGTTGTTTCCCATTATTTATAGTACTAAAATGCAAGATCCTTTGCTTAGCAACTGAAATCTTCAACAAACTTTCTCAAAGTTACCTTCAACCATTCTCATAATTAGTAGTCAAAGATTACCAAGCCTTTTGTACCAATCCCAAATAAACAAAACCTTATATACATAATTTTAAAAATGGCTAGATTGGAAATAGAAATGATATTGACTATATGTATATAGGCTGGGTAAACAATTCAATTAAGGAAAAGTAATCAATGTCAATCATTACAAGCAATACGATGTTCTATGATTTTTTAGTATGATTAAAGTTTGAATTAAGTCAATGTTTTGATGCAACCTGTTAATTCCTTGTGATATACTGCCCTTCTCTTCCAATCAGAGGAAACACAAAATCAAATGCATCATGGTCATTTCAAAATGCACAAAAGGAATTGTTCACTTAGTACTTGATTCCAAGACCCAAATACTGCATGTAAGATGATTATTTTTAATTTGAACAATTAATATAGACAAAAGACCAATCTCAGCCAAATTCAGCTACAACTAATTAATGACCAGATTGTAAATGAACAGATATGTTTCAAGGCTGTTAATAAAATTCTGAAGTAACCAAGCATTCATCTACCATATATGATATATATGATTTCTCTTACAGCTAACTGGAATATTACAAAGAATAAGAAATCAGGAAGCATGACCATCTTCAGTATCACAATCTCTCCCCATTGGAGAAAAAAAAAAACTTAAAACATCAAGGGCAAACTGGCAGCTTTGAAATGTGTTCAGGGACTTGACTTCTGTTCCACATGTGCAGAAATGCAGAGAGAGTCAGATCTAAGCCGACAGCTCATACTGACCAAAAGGATTCCAACAGAGAAGGAGAAGAAAACACACTGACAGAACAGTGCATCTATGACACATGGTAATGGTACAGGTGCTTTCATTAAAAAGGCAGGTATCAGGTTTTCTTAAGAAACTCTAATAATTGGAGGGTAATTGAAAATGATAGCATTTAACAAGCTTTGGTGAACTTCCCTACATCTATCTCACTGGGTAGTATGAAGCATCTGGATTTTGGAGTGGATCTTTTTAAGCCAAAACAACAACTCTGTGCTTTATAAAGAAAAGAAGATTTGGTTTTACATTCAACAAAATATTCTAAAAATCAAAAAAGTATTGAATAACTATGTAACATCAAAATAATCTAAGGATTTGCCTAAAACAATATTTTTAGACCTGTGTAAAACACCTCCATTCATGGCAATTCCATTACAAGTATCTTTGCATTGGTACAGATGCCAGCATGAAAATGGAGCTATGAAACTGAAATTCACCTGTTAATTTAATATCATCTAACTGCGTATTAAGTTAATGAAGACAGATTCTGATGGGTTTCTAAAAATTCTTTTTCTCAGTTGTATATGTTTATGGAATGCTACATGGCTCAAACAAAAATAATAAAAACTAACTTTTTTATTTATAAATAACCAGTCCAAGGAAAACATAACATACTCCTCTTGAAGCTAAAAAAAAGGTAGTCTTATAAAAATACTTAAAATGTTTTAAAATATTTTCTCACATTTTCAGCATATATTGTCTCATTATACTTTGCAACATTACTGGGAGGTAGTTTATGTAAACACTGTTATTCTCATTTTATAAATGAGGCACCTGGAAGTGATATGAATATTCAAGGTATATGGCAATTTGATAACAGAGCAGAGGCTGTGAATGTTACTATACTTTACTATTACAGGGAGGAGCCCCTTCACTACAAAGTTGGAAATTATGATTATTTAAATTATTTAAATTTCAAAATCAAGACATATGACTCCAAACAGAGATACGGACAGTCATCATGTAAAAACAAATGACTTGTGGGTCAGCAAGCCTTAACAATGACTTACTTAGATATGACTATATATTGTTTTTCTGGAAAACAATAGCATAACAAAGAATTGAGAAATCCCTGGTTAATTTCTTAATATCATAGAGGACTAAATGTTTTTACTTGTAGCTACTCTATACAATTATATTTATATATGTGACTTAATTAGTACCTAATCATTATCACTTAAATCATTATGATTTAAATTTTAATTTTGGTCCTCCAAAATTGTCTTATAATTACTAAGACATAATGGTAAACTACAGTTTGACCAGCATTTAGGTGCAATCCATGTCCTCCATAAGACTTTTCATTTGATGTGACCTAACTTGAATCATCTAGTTTGTATGTAATCACTATGCTCATTCACTCATGTAATGAGGAATTATTGACTCTGAAACAATGTCCACGCCTTCGGATCAAAATGAAAGCCATACAAACTTTACATTCAAGAAATCCACATTATTTCCTAAGACAAATATATGTAAACATATAAATATAATACATGTTCTAACAGACACTGGCCATTGTTTACAAAGAGTAGAGAAAATGAGTAAGTATATGAATTCAGGAACTGCTTTCCAGAAGAGAGGATCCTTGTCTTTGACTTTAAAAAGTGTATGACAGGCAGCTGAACTGGCAGAAAGACATTGTGAACAGAGAGCACACATATAAAAAAAATAGTATTTTTAGGAAAATAAAAATAATTCAGTGTTACTTGTGGATAAGATGCAAGCAGAATAGAGAGGCTAGAGGAACAGGCAGGTGTAAGAGCTGTGAAAATAAATTTATTTGCTAGTATAAAGAGCTTAAAGATTTTCTTATGAGCTAGGAAGCTAAGGTGTTTTTTTTTAATTCAGTTTTTAATTAGGAAATTGACATTATCAGACCTGAATTTTAGGGAAAAAATGTTTATAAATAAAGACATAGGGATTCTGGAACTTTCATTCCCCTGACATCTAGGATTCAAACTTAAATCTAAATAATGCTATAAAGTGCTGCTTCCCAATTTAAGATATTATAACATGGTATGTAGAGAGACTGAACTAATGATGGCAGAAGTATTAAGGTAGAATTATTGAAACTTGCTTTGGGGTAAACTAAATATGACAGTGATGCAAAGGAAAGTTTAATCTGAAATTGAGGCAGTGAACAAAAAGGTATTTAATCAAGATGAATTATATAGGAAAATGATAGTTATAGAAACTTTTTTATTTAGATACATTTTGAAGAGACATAAAGGTAGAGATGCATAATAAGCATGGCATAGCATCTCTACACCTATCTTTTCCTGAGATGGTTGACTAGATCCATAAGTCACAAGTATAATCTCTTCAGCAAAGGGTCCTGTTTCCAGAGCACACCATCTGGATAAATAGAGAGTCTTTCAAATCAAGAGCCAGTTTCTTATTGCTTAACAGTTCTTCTCCAATTTATCTCTCTCCTAAATTTTGCCATAGGCAGCAAGGAAAAAGCAAGCTGCATCATCAATATATCACTTAGAAATCTCCTCAGCTCCACTTTCTAATAACATCTTCCTCATTTCCAACTGAAACCTCATCAGAAGCTCCTTTAACATTTGCATTTCCAGGCTCATGATGATATATGTATCCTCTAAGACAAAATAAGTTTTCTCTACAGCTCCCATCTTTTTTTTTTTCCCTGAACCCTCACTAGAATCTCCCTTGAACTCCATGTTTCTACCAACAACCTCTGTAAGCCCATTTTTTAATTTTTTTCTTTTTTTTTTAAATCATGCTCCTCAAAACTGTTTCAGCCTCTATCCATTAGTCGATTCCAAAACCATGTCCATATTTTTAGATATTTGTTAGAGCAGAACCCTACTTCCAAGTACCAAAATCTGTATTAGGATCTTCCAGAGAAACAAATCACACACACATTCTCTCTCTCTCTCTCTCACACACACACACACACACACACGTACGTATATAGTTATATTAATATTTAGTTTTAATTAAATTTATTAAATATGAATTTTAAATAATTTTTTTAAATTGGCTAATGTGATTGTGGAGAAAAGCTAGTTTCAGATTTGTAGGTCTGGCCTTCAGGCTGGAAATTCTGGCAAGACTTGATGCAGTCCTAAGTCTGAAGGCAATGTGGAGTCAAAATTTCATCTTTGGGAGAGTTCAGTCTTTTCGCTTAAGACAAACATCAACTGATTGCATGATGCCAGCCCACATTATGAACGGCAATCTACTTTATTCAAAACTGCTAATTTAAATGTTAATCACATCTAGAAAGTACCTTTACAGCAACATCTAGACTGGTGTTTGACCTAGTAACTGGGCACTACAGCTTTGGTGAGTGGACACAAAAAGTTAATCCCCACACATAGGAATAACAACAAAAAAAAAAGGAGTTGGCAGAAGAAGATGGTTCAGTAAAAAAGCTGAGAAGTGTCAGTCAGAATTATGGAAGGTAATGAGCGAGTCCTGCAGTGGAAACACCATGGAGTAGAAAACTAAGGATTTTTTGGTCAACTGTTATCAGAGTTGACAGAGAAAGCAAATGAATCCTAGATTAGAAAGTGTCCATTTTCTAAAGAAATTGTTGCCATTGGGAGTTTCATAAAGATAGGCAAAACATTTCAGCAAGAAGGCATCAAGGAGAAAATTCTGTTCACTGAAGCATGACTAAAGAGATAACCTGAATAAACCTCCTGCCAAAACAACTAATAACGCTAGCTAAAATATATTATAGCAAAAGACTCTAAAAGTTTTGCTGAGCTAAGGAAAATTTTAAAAATAAATATTCAGAGGCCCCCAAACAAAGTAAAAGTGGAAAGTCACAGAGAGAAGCTCACACTGAGGTCAGCTTTTGCCCTGGGGTTTCTTTCAAACTCTAATGAAAATGAACCTGTCATTGATGAAGGTGCAAGAGACAATGACAGAGCTGAGTGTATAATCTAAACAGAGATTCTATATAAAGCTGGGGTCCCCCAAGGTAAACTAGAAAGAAACTAAACATATAGAAAAGAAATTTTTCATTTTTATCTTTACACTGGGTAAAATGGAAATTAATAAAAAATAAAAACAAAAACAAAACCTTCCATGAAATTTGAATGCATAATCTGATTTCCTAAGTAATCATTGCCTGAATGTGGTGTATTATTTGATCTGAAAATCCTTAAGATTAAAAAGATGTTTAAGACATTTACCACCTTCAAGTATCTGGCAAATTCAACTACAAACCTATTTTGGAGGAAACCAACTTCACCTTAGTTATCAAAGAAGTAACACAAATGAAATTCCAAGGAATTTGAAACCACAATTAAAAAATCATTAAATATGTGGGAACAGAAGGCAGAATGAACAAGAGCCAGCAGTAACAGCACAAAACAGAAAACAACAACAACGACTTTAGATACTGGAATGATCACAAAACAGAAAATAATTATATTTAATATCTGTTTAAAGCGTACAAAAAGATGCAGTTTATAAAAAAAAATCTAAAAGCAGCAAGAGAGGAAAAAACAATCACTTCAAAAAAATGCCAATTAGACTGATGCTTGACTTTTTAACAACAGATCCAGAAAATAGTTGATTAGCATCTCCAATGAGCTAAGAAAAAAAATAACTGTCAACATTAAATTGTGTGTCCATTACAGTATCTTCCAAGAACAAGGCCAAAATGAAGACATTTTCAGAATTACAATAACTGACAGATTTTGACACCAAAAGAACTTTACTACAGAGATTGTTAATGGGTGTACTTAAGGAACATAACCAACAAAATTCTACAAATTAATATGTGAGATGAGATGGCACATACTGAATTTGGTAACTATATGGGTAAATTTCAACAAACAATGAGTGTTTAAAACCATACAATAATGTCAGATTCATGGAACTAGAAAAAAAAAAGAAGATAAATTTAAAATAACAGGCAACAAAAGTATATAAATTGGATGCAGAGAAATATAAATTAAGCTGTTCTAGCATATTTACATTGTTTGGAAGTAAGATAAAGATATTGATTAACTTTACACTAAGTTATGCATGTTAAAATTTTTATAAAAGTAATAAAATAACACAGTATATATATATATA
>NC_048221.1:76793754-76924072 GCF_002007445.2 Ailuropoda melanoleuca | reverse complement strand
ATATATATATATATATGTTGTAAAAATACAACAGGGGAACTTCAGTAAATCCACAGGAGTTAGTGGTATATAGAAAAAGAAAAAAACTTCAAGTAATGTTATTTTGAAAAGACAGATACAAATATGTTACCAGAGGATTTTTCTTTTTAATGATGGAAGATAATATATTTAGAAATGTAGGGGCACCTTGGTGGCTCAGTACGTTGAGTGTCTCACCTTTGATTTTGGCTCATATCATGATCTCAGGGTCCTGGGATCAAGCTCTACATCAGGCTAAGGGGGGAGCCTGCTTGGAGATTCTCTCTCTCTCTCTCTCTGCCCCTCCACCCACACGCACACACTCTCTCTCTCTCTAAGGAAGTAAATAAATCTTAAAAGAAATGTAGCACAGGAGATGATTCTACTCTCATGACTCATTCAACAGTCATTCCACAAATGGTCATTCCAACCTAAGTGCATATTTAGGTTTGCTAGACACCTTACTAGACACTTGAGACACAATGGGTGGCTGAACAACAATTATTATGCTCCAGGCATTTACAAAAGGACCATATCACTAAGGATTTGGCTGCCTTTATAAAGAGTTTGGACATTATCCTAGCAACACACAGGCATGAGAGAGTTTTAATCAAGAGGATGGTATAATCAAAGTTGTATTTCAGAAACTCACTCTGGATTCATAATAAAGAATGTATATTAGAGTCTCAAGACTTGGAAAGCTTTCTACCTATCCAAGAAAGAAATATTGACTGTTTGAACAAGGTAGTAGAAACAGTTATTTTTAAAAAGTAGATTTTAAAATGAATATATGAATTAAGATTTTTATTCTCAATTAAAAAGAATTGAATAGCCACTGGTATTACATGAGCAAGTGCCTACATTTTTTATGGAATTTATCACCATACATACAATTATGACTTTATACAAGCTGACTTTAAAGTTGCCTTTAAACTCAGAAGTAAAATGTGCTTGTAAACTTTCAAATTAAGGACACTCAACCTGGATCAGGATGACAGGGCTAGTAAGTTCCCCAAGGACTTCTTTAATGGCATCCTGCCCAAAAAAAGATGCAACTTATAAAATAATAATTAAGGAGAGGCTTGTGGGAAATCATGTTCTATGAATAGACAAACATTTTTTTAAGTCTAAGTTCACTTTTGATTTTGAACTTTGGAATAATGATGGGAAAAGTTAAAAGTTTCAAGTTTTCAGAGTGCTATAAGTTCTCTGCTTTAGGACTTTTTTTTTAAATGCTTTATCTGAAGCTGCAGTTAATGATGTCCTCAGCTCTGCAAATTAATCCAATGCTTTTACATCGATGAAAAGAGGTATTGAGAGAGAGATACTGAATGTGTGGATACAGAATCTCAAGGACTATAAACCTTTTTTTTGACTAAATGTTTCATCTCCAGAGTTTCAGGTTGTGAAGGGTCTGCCCCAAATTTAAAAGAATTAGATCAAGGAGAAATTGCCTGTGTGACTCAAGAGTGTGACAACCAAGTTTCTTTGTCTGTCATCACAGAGATTCCTTGAAGCTGAGAAGCCAACCTCTCTCTTTTTGGTAGTTAACATGGCCAAAGAACTATTGTAAAAAGTACAGGAGGAGAACTAATATGCATAATTAAATTACTAAATATGTGTGCATAATAAAAGAAAAATAATCAAGTAAATTAATCAAGGAACACAGCAAAATATTTGATTTTGTCCAAATTTATGCCAGTTTATAATGCTAAAAATCGTTTGTATTCATTTCTGTTATTCCAAAAGAATCTACATAACAAGATTTGTGAGTTTAAGGAAATTAAATTCCAGTATCTGTGCTCATTTAAAAACTGCATACACTTTCAAAAAATTCTTTTTTCCTTCTTCCCTGAAAATTATCTTTTGAGAGAGGGAAAACTATGTTTACCACACTGGTTTGTCTTCTATTTCATTGCTGGTGCTCTTAACCTGATGTTTTTGGTTTTGGTTTTGGTTTTTTTCCTAGATGGCAGGTAAAAGTAATACTCTCATTTCTTTAGAGGGGTTCATGGACAGGTTTTTATACTAATCCTGGAACAAAACAGAAAAAGTTATGCCATCCTGATTAATTGTAAAATCTTCCTCAAACTGAAATCGATGGAGTGACTAACTCTACTTTGTAAGAAAAAGCATTAAAAATACCAGAGACGGGGCGCCTGGGTGGCTCAGTCATTAAGCGTCTGCCTTCAGCTCAGGGTGTGATCCCGGCATTCTGGGATCGAGCCCCACATCAGGCTTCTCCTCTGGAAGCCTGCTTCTTCCTCCCACTCCCCCTGCTTGTGTTCCCACTCTCACTGGCTGTCTCTTCTCTGTCAAATAAATAAATAAAATCTTTAAAAAATAATACCAGAGATATAGTTGAAAAATGAACCTTCCAAGTATGACTTTTATCTGTAAAGAATCTGTCCAATTTCTACCTTAAATGCCTGTATATAATGGTTTCATTTAATAAAGATTTAAATTGATAATGCTGCTACTTTTAAAGGTAAGAATTTGATAGGTTACTACACTTACTAGTGATAATTAGGGGAGGATAGTTCTGTATTTTACTTTGCTCGTTACACAGCAGTTGTTAGGATTGAATGGAAAAACATTTATTAAAATACATATTATCAGTCTTGGGGTACTTGGGTGGCTCAGTCATTTAAGCGTCTGCCTTCGGCTCAGGTCATGATCTCATGATCCTGCAATCCAGCCCAACATCAGGCTCCCTGCTCAGGGAGGAGTCTGCATCTCCCTCTCCCTCTGCCCTTCCCACTGCTTGTGCTCTCTCAATCTCTCTCTCAAATAAATAAATATTTAAAAAATAAAATAATTTTATATTATCAGTCTCAGCTCTGCCATTATTTTATATGACCAAGGAAAATTCACTAATATGTCCAGATTTTAAATTGAGTGATCTAGATGCAAGACGATCTTTACAATTTTTACTTTCATCTTGAAAAAGTTGTATGATTATACAGTGACTTAAAGGGGCTCACCATTTTTACTCTATTTAAAGCACTGATTGATTTTTTTCTAAGTCAACTGTCATAAGCTTGAGGGGAGGGAATAATTGTAGTACCTTTATTTTTTCCGAAATAAAATAGAGATATTTTAAGTGTTGGAAAACTACTAAAACATCCACCACAGAAAATTAGCCAAAAACATAAAAAATTTCAAGTTGTCTTGGAATCCTACACGTAAAAACATACCTGTATTCCAAGAACACAGAAATAAGCCTTATTAGTTTTTAGAAAATCATAGAAATTGAACTTTAATCAATATTCATCACACACAGATGATTATTAAATGATCGTAAGCTCTTACTTGCCTGTATTAGTATTTTTAAATAAAATGAGAAATTTATTATTATTTTTTAGATATTTGAGGAAACATTTTCAAACATCTTTTCCAGTTATATGAATCTATTTACCTATAAAATACTTTCTAAATAACATGTTTTAAATCACATGTGACCTCTATTATAAGTTGCTTTTACAAATTAACAGTGGGCATGATTAAGAATATGACAGCCTTGGGGCACCTGGGTGGCTCCTTCACTTAAGTGGCTGCCTTTTGCTCAGGTCATGATCCCAGGGTCCTGGATTGGAGCCTCACGTTGGTCTCCCTGTTCAGTGGGGAGTCTGCTTCTCCCTTTGCCCCTTTCCCCCACTCGTGCTTTTGCACACACGCTCCCTCTCTCTAATAAATAAAACCTTAAAAAAAAACACCAAAAAACCAATGTGACAGCCTTGCATAACCTGCGTAACATAGAAAAATGGAACAGGCAATGTGCTATGTTTAGAAGTCATTTTAAGAATATTTAATACTGAGGACAGGCTAGATTATGCTATAGTAATAACCTCAGCGTCTCAGTGACTTATGATAGCAAAGATTCATTTCTCACTCATACAACATGTTCGATTACTTGGTAGGTAAACTTCATTCTCTTTTGTCACTCAGGGATCTAGGCCAGTAGAGATTCTACCATCTGAGAATGCCTCCTGTGGAAGGTCTAACCATCATGTTTACTGTTAAGGGGAGTCTTCATGGTGTTCTCACCCTGTACTTCTGTTTCTGCCTGAAAAGTGAACCATATCACCTCTAATCAAGGCCCCCTAGCAAGAAAAAGTCTAATAGTCTCGCCTGACAACAAGGGGGTAGGAAGGCAAAAAGAAACATAGAAGGCGAACATGATGCCTCCCATACAGAACCATGCAGCCTTAGAAGGGAGAAGATGTGTTACATTAAGTCCAAAGCCTTCCCTTAGGGGAGGAGGCTGATTTCAGAGAGGTGAGACCAAAACTTTTGAACATTCCTGCTTAAAATGTTCAGGCAGATCAAAGAGTGGCCATACATGTGGAATTAAAAAAACAAACAAAACAAAATAAGACTAGAGTTACAGTAGAAAAGATATGTTAGGACAAGATTCACATACAGAAAAAAAAGATAGAATCTCCAGTGGGGTTATTCCTTTTCTCAGTTCAGAAAAGGAAAAAAAGAAAAAGAAAGAAAAAGAAAGAAAGAAAGAAAGAAAGAAAGAAAGAAAGAAAGAAAGAAAGAAAGAATAATGAGAGAGGAATGAGAGAGGATGAAGCAGGAGATTGTCCTTTGTAGCTAAAACTATTTATAGATAACCCTTTGGAGAGCACAGTGGTCGAGTGGCAGGGTTAGAAGGTGCAAGTCCTTTTACTATCGCGACATTCAGGAGAAACTGAAGGCCCCGCCACTGGCTAGCACTTAAGTATCTGCAGTGAACTTCGGCATTCACCACTGAAAATGAATAACGGACCTGCATTAAAAAGATAACTCTGATTTCTGTGTAATATATAAAAGGAGGTAATGAAATTAAATCCTTGCCCATTTTATCCAGATTGTGCTGGCCTCAGCTATTTGCCTGGCTTTGGGAAATGATCCAGAAATTAAATGCTGTACCCACAGAGAATTAGAATTAAAACATACCTGAGAAGTCTCTAGGGAGAAGTTCCATCCTCAAAAGTATGGAATTGGTTCCACACAGTGTCTACAACTGTCCATCTTCACTATTGGTCTTATAAAATGTTTTCTCAGTCATTACAATAAAATCTTTAAAATTTTGAAATAAACTAAAAGCTAGGCCATGATGAACTGTCTGTTCCAGCTTTGCTTCTACCAGGCTATGTGTCTGATGAAGTCAATTCATCTCTCTGAAGTCAGCCTTCCTGACTTCCATAGCTGCCTTCCTAAAGGTCTCTTAAGTTATGTTTAGATCTCTCAGCTTTTGGCTATCTGTCTGTTCATAGTTTCAGTCACTCACATGATAATGATTATGAACTAGAGCTTTGCATTGCCTTCTTTCTCTCTATCCTTAGCTAGCTTGTGGAAAACTTTCCCCACTGATCCTCTCTGCCTTATGGCTACAGTGCTTGACTCATGCTATCCTCTATTTCCTCTATTTAGCCAAAATATTTTATACCACAGTCTTCTTCAAGGCAAGGAGTGAGTGGCCTCGTCCACCGATCTATTAGGAGGTTTTCCTAGCACATCTAGCACTTCCATTTGGGCTGTGTTACTAACTGGGTTATCTAATAAACTAACTTGCATTAAACTTGCTATACTTATGGCTGAAGTTATAATAAAGCATTTTAGCATAGACTTCACTCTAAATCCAGAGGGGTGAATATTAGACATCCCTCACACCTGAACCTGTCAGTAAGGGAAAAAGGTTTTGCCAGATTAGTTTTAGTTTTCTCCACAAGGATTCCCCATTTTCATAACCTACTCTGTCCAGATCTTGTCCCTCTTTGCTGCCCTGTGGAAGGAAGTCAGTAAAGGTAACTCCCGTTTATCAAGTGCCATGCTGTCATAACACATCTTGACAGCAATGCCTGTCTGTGACCACAGGGTAAGGTAAGGGCCTGACCTATAGGTGATGGTGAGCCTTCCCTTGAAGAGGAAAGAAGAAATTTTCTATGTCATCTATGGAATCAGAAAGTCTTGAAAGAGGAATCAGAAATTTTAAATGGGGGCTTTAATACATCAGATTGATAAACAGGAAATCTTCAGTTCTCTTTGAAAATCCTATCTTTGCATCTGAATTCTGGGGAGTTAAAACCCCTCTAAGGATTATTAAGAAATGAATTTATGGCGATGCCTGGGTAGCTCAGTTGGTTAGGCATCTGACTATTGATTTTGGCTCAGGTAATAATCGCAGGATCATGAGTTTGAGCCCAGTGTCGGGCTCTGCACTGAGCATGGAGCCTGCTTAAGATTCTGTCTCTCCCTCTCCCTCTGTCCCTCCCCCACCCCTCTCCCCCTCTTAAAAAAAAAAAAAGATAGAGAAAGAAAAAGAAATGAATTTATGAATACTTTCACCATGTTTCTATGACCAGCGGCTAGATATGGGGAGTCCATGAATACAAGTGACCTCCCTTTTACAAGCCAACTGATCTACTTGCATGCAATAGCTCAAGGTTTTCTCTTTTGTTAGTTCTAAGTCTTTAGTAAAGTTTTGCCTAAATGATCCATTCTAACATCTCTCAGTTACGGACTCTTTGGGAAAAATATTCAATTGACCACTTAAGGAGGAGAACCTACAGGGACAAGAGTACCCCCTTAGGCCTGTGTTGTAGGAACAGCATTAATAATCATAGTTAAAGTATCCTGGACATTCTACTAAGTTTTATCTCCTTTAATTTTACCAACAACCCTAATGGATAATAATATTAATAAGCCCATTAGTGGATGAGAAAACTAGGGCACAGGAAATTTAAGTAATTCATTCAAAGTCACATAGGTCATAAGCAGTAGAGGGCAGAGCCTCAGAAGGAAGTGAACCTTATTTGGGAATGCTAGATTCAACTGTCTTTCCAATATAGTGGTTCTCCTTTGCTGCACTGAGTATCCTCAGTTTGATTTTACTAAAGAAGAGAGTGGGCTTCCACACATCCAAACACTAACTTACTGAGCTTGGTTTTATGGCTCTCCCATTGCCCTCTTAGCCAATATAATACCCTCCTAATATTGTGATCACACAATTAGGATAAATTACAGAGCTATCACAATCAATGTTGGAATCTGATTAATTATGTGTAATTTCCATGAATGCCTTACTTTTTCTACATTCTGTTTCCTCTCAAATGTCTCAAATTGATGGAAAGATTCTTGGGTTTTATTTATTTATTCATCGAAGTAACTGCTTTCACTCTCCAGGTAAAGAATGCCCTCCAAAAAGTATTTGTTTATTTTATCCAGTCAGCTACTTTCAAAAGATCAGTCTTTATCAAGAAAATGATAAGTGAATTAATAAATCATAATATTTTCTGGAATAGTCTACTTATTCTATGAAAAGAACAAAGTTAATAGTGTTGTCTTTGAAAGGTTAGGTAGAACACAAACGAATGAAGAACAATTTAGCAGACACTTTGAAGGACTAATGCATACTGGAAAAGTTGCATAGCTTTCTCTTTATCCTATACTTCAAGTCAACTTGATAATCTGTTAGCTGTGTAACACCCTCCTAGTCTAAATTCAAGAAGTGTGAGGGTTTTTTCATAACCCTCACCTCTTGAGAAATGTCAGAGGATAGAGAGTAAGAGAGAGACACTTTTCAAAGATTGAAAAAGGAACCTTTGGGCACTGTTCTAAAGGCGGTAATAAGGCCAGAAACAACAGGGTCAGCCTGTCTTTGTAATTCAGGCTCATCTGGACAGGAAAGCTGAAGAGGATGAAATCAGAAGAAAAAAGAAATGAAAACATTCTAGTGTTCTCATGTATAATTTCAAAAGAAATCTCCATCTTCAAATGGCATTTAGTATGGGATCAAGTGAAATCAACAACACTAAAAAGCAATCAGTGTCTGTTACCCAAACCCTTAGATCCCTATCTTGAAAAACTTGTGTCTGAGAAAATATTTTGTTGATAATGACTGTCCCTTATGAGTACAGATTGCTTCCTCAATACTTCTCTTGAGTTTCCATAATTTATAGAAAAGGATACATGAGTTAGTTGGGAAAAGAATAAGCTTAGTCTCTTTTTTTGGTCTTTAAGAACTGAGTCATTATTTGAGTGAAAGATGGATGTCTTAAGGTGATACTTAAATCATTGTAACTATTGGCCGTATCTTTATTACTAATATTGGTTTATGAACAGATCATGGATAGAGCAACTTGTTGGAATCAACAGTAAGAGACAAAGACATTGAGTTTTTCAGGAAGAATTAGTTGTTTCATGTTTTGAAAACCCAATAGAACTGTTAAAGAACTTGAAAACTGTTTTTTGCTTTTTGGAGGTTTCACAGCAAATTAAAGAAGCTATAACCATTTTCTACACACTCCCCACCCCAGTAGCAATAGTTCTTTTAGTTTAATATCTTTTTGGTTTTTGGACTTGGTACCAAAAGATCAGGGGCTCTACTAAGTTTCCTTACAATTCTATGAATATATTGCCAAGTTTAGGCCAGGTTGTTGGATTTGTATTCACTCACTGATGGGGTTTTCTAAAGTTGTAGGCAGTTTTTATAATATATACTCCTAACTCCAATCTATCCAGAAACAAATAATATTTGGGGGGAATCCTGGTCAAACAGGTAACAGAACCTTCGTTTTGATTAAAACTGCAAAGGGAGAAAGAGACAACAGTACAGGTTGCTATTTCCTTCATGACATCTCATAGCTTATAGATGCCCATTTCCCACCAATGGAATTTTTTTTTTAAAGTAAGAAATATATGTCTGTAATTTGTGCTTTGTTGTTTACATCCTATTAAATATGTTTCTATAGTTGGCCTAAAAAGTTATATCATATGTAACTATGAACTAGGAAGTATTTATGAAATTTGTAGAAGAAATTAGAAAGCCTTCTGTCAGATCTTTCTTAAAATGAAATTTAAGATTTTCATGCATGGATAGTAGATGTGAAGGATGAAGAATCAAAAATAACACCCCCAAAAATGTCTGTGATCTAGCATAAATAGGGCATAAATATATAGGAAAATCAATAAGTAAGAATGGACATTTTGATTTCAGGAGTATGGCATCAGAAGTTACTCCTCCAGGGCACCTGGGTGGCTCAGTCTATTGAGTGTTGGCTCTTGGTTTCAGCTTGGGTCATGTCCTGAGATTAAGCCTTGCATAAGGCTTCAACCTCTGTGTGGAGTCTGCTTGTGATTCTTTCCCTTGGGAGAGACAATCCCTTGGGATTCTCACCCCTCTCCCTGTTTGTGCATGCTCATGCACATGTTCTCGCTCTTTAAAGTAAATAAATAAAATCTTTAAAGAAAAAAAAAAAGTTACTCATCCATGAATCCATATCACCCAGCCACCCTAGCTTGTGGTTTCCTTTTTGTACTATCCTCAATTCACGCTGGCCTTCAGTTTCCTGCCGCAGGTATTTTGCACTTCCTATTTTCTCTGTCAAAACTGTTCTTCTCAAATATACTTGACACTACTCACCCTTCTCACCTTTCAGGTATCAATTTACATGTTATCTCTTCAGAGGTCTTCCCTAAATATCATATCCTAATTAGCTTTCCACTCCCTTTATTCTCTATGACAGCAAACATTGTTTTGCTGCCAGCATAGCAATTCTTGCCATCTGTAATTATGTTCTTTATTTTCCTAATAATTGTTTATACCTCTCTCCCACTACACTATAAACTTTAGGAGGCAGAGACTTTGCCTAACTTGCTGACTTTTATGCCTGAAACTTTGTACCTGAAAGGATTTCCATAACTATGTGTTCAATGAATGAGTATGCATGTGAATTAGACCCTAATATGAAACTGACCAAGTGGTATCATTCCATATATCAAAAAACAGAGTATAGCACAATGTTCCCACACAAGTAAAGGCATTGTTACAGGTATCTCCAATTCCAGAAAAATCATCTGGTAAGCCTATTTCCTGTTTTCCCTCTGAATTATTAATTCTCTCTGATATTTGAACTATATTTTTTTTTGTATTTTCTGGGTTGCTTGATGTGCTTTTTAATATATATATATATAATATGTATATAAAAATGTATAAATACACATATTATTCTTATAATAACATTTAACATAAGACCTACTTTCTTGATGCATTTTAAATGTATAATATATTACTGTTGACTATGGGTACAATGATGTAAAGCAGATCCCAAGAGTTTATTCAGCTTACTTAATTGAAACTTTGTGCCTATTTTTTTAGTTATTCTCCATTTTTCCCTGTTCCCTTCCCCTAGATAATCACCATTCTACTCTTTGATTTTGTAAATTTGACTATTTTCAATACCTCAGATAAGGGGGATCACACAGTACTTGTCTTTCTATAACTACCTTATTTAACTCAGCACAAAGTCCTCAAGGTTCATCCATGTTGTAGAATGTGATGATTAGAATCCCCTTCCTTTATAAGGCCCAATAATATATCCTATATGTATATGCCACATTTTCTTTATCCTTTCAACTGTTGATGATTATTTAGGTTACATTCACATCTTGGCTGTTACAAATAATGCTGCATTGAACATAACAGTGAATATATCTCTTCAAGATCCTGATTTCAATCATTTTGGATAAATACCCCAAAGTGGGATTGCTGGATCATACAATAGTTCTATTTTTAATTTTGTTTGAAAACTTCATACTGTTTTCCCTAGTGCCTGCACCATTTTGCATTCCCACTAACAGTATGCCATGGCTCCAATTTTTCCACATCCTTGCCAATACAGACTGTTTTTGTTTTTGTTAATAGTCCCATGCTGAGAAGTGTGATGTGATATCTCTTGTGATTTTAATTTGCATTTTCCTAATCAGTGACACTGAGCATTTTTTCATATACCCATTGGCCATTTATATGTTTTTGTTGTTTTGGGGTTTTATTTTGGTTTGTTTGTTGGAGAAATGTCTATACAAGTCCCTTCCTTGCCGTTGAGGTTTTCTTTGGAGAACGGTGGCATGGGGGATTACAGAATTCTGAGAATTCCACACAATCCACTGTGGAAGAGAGACCCAAGAAACTGCAAAGCTCCATTTTTGAGAGGAATCTTATTTCTAACACTTAGAGATGAAGAGAAAAGAACCTCTCTATGTTTATTATTCTTAACATTGCAACAGAGTGCTACTTTCAGCTTCTAATTGTCTTTTGTACTATTTTTGATCCCCTGACACAGGCAAAGGGAGAAATTAGCTATGAGGAAGTACTACGAGCTCAAAGTTCTCATTAGCAACTCAAACCAAGCCAGTATCCATCATATCAAACTTGGCTGTAGGTCCTTTGAGGGGTGAGATTAATTATGTCACTGAATGACTCAGTTCCTGGTTTTATGCCATCTTCTTCAGACACGCAGGGTTTATGCTAGTGGGATATATGCAGATTTTTAGCACCATTTTTTTTTCCCCTCATCTAACCTTTTTTGGGTGATGTCAGTTTTCTGACATCAGATATAGGATGTTTTATTCATTAGTTGTTAGTTATAATAGTTTCTGAAATCTGATAATTTGAAACCTGTTAATGCACTTTCAAAGAGAAGTGTTTTTCAATATCCTTATTTTTTTATTTTATTTTATTATTATATTATGTGAGTCACCATACAGTACATCCCCGGATTCCAATGCAAAGTTCGATGCTTCATTAGTTGCGTATAACACCCAGTGCACCATGCAATACGTGCCCTCCTTACTACCCATCACCAGTCTATCCCATTCCCCCACCCCCCTCCCCTCTGAAGTCTTCAGTTTGCTTCTCATAGTCCATAGTCTCTCATGTTTCATTCCCCCTTCTGATTACCCCCCCTTTCCTTATCCCTTTCTTCCCCTACCGATCATCCTAGTTCTTATGTTCCATAGATGAGAGAAATCATATGATAATTGTCTTTCTCTGCTTGACTTATTTCACTTAGCATTATCTCCTCCAGTGCCGTCCATGTTGCAGCAAATGTTGAGAATTCGTTCTTTCTGATAGCTGAGTAATATTCCTGTATATATGGACCACAGCTTCTTAATCCAGTCATCTGTTGAAGGGCATCTCGGCTCCTTCCACGATTTAGCTATTGCAGACAATGCTGCTATGAATATCCTTATTTTTATTAAGAAAGTAAATATTCAGATGTTGGTTTTCATCATCCTGACCCACAGAAGTTATTCTTTCTGTGATTATCTCAGGATGGAAAGATACATGGGTGAAACAAGAAATATTTAATACTGTTGATCATATGCTTGGCAAGAAGAGAAACCAGAAATAGAGTATCATAGAAGTTTTACAATCCTGGGGTCAAGTTACCATGGTTATATCTTCTAAGTATATACCAGCATTCATTTTCTTCCTGCCGAATTCATACAATTTTTTTCAAGAACTTTCTAATTCTAGTGGCTGTACTCAACTATTTTTCACTGCTTTGCAGAAAAAACAATGTCAGTGAGAAAGAAACAGGACAGCCACATATTCACCACTCTCATTTACTCCCTTTCGTTATTTTTGCCAAACTTAATAATACCTGTCACTAAAGATGGAATTTTTTATCCCTGTGATTTTGTTCAGTGTCTTTGGGATAAATAATTTGATTGCAACATCCTTCCTAGGAAGTACTTATATGATACATCTTCAGTCACCGCTGACATTTGTCACATGTAAGTTTTCTGCATGTATTTACCCCTGAATTTTATTCAAATTATTTGATGCTAAGAGTCTTATTTGACCTGTAGCTCCCAATTTAGATAGACTTTTGAAAAAGAGACAAGCTTGAACTGTACTAGTAATCCTTATTTTTTGTGGTAAAGAATGATTGAAATTTAGAGCTAATATTTTACACCTTTTTGTTCAATGACCATCTTTGAACACATCTTTCAATATCAGCTCCTTTCTCAAGGACATAAACTAGCCTTTTTCCTCTTATGAAGCAATTCTAGCTTTAATTGTTCATTATCATCTTCCATATAGCAATGTCCCCCAAAATGTGAGACCGACGCATAGTTTATATATATACAATGATTGATAAAAATCACCTGCATATTATATTAATACACACTGTATATTTTTAACATAATGATTAGTAATTGTCTTGTGATGCAATATGTCACACCTTAAATTCTAAAATAATTTTTTAAAAGCCTGAAACTACCTCACATCTTAATTAGGCAGCTTCCAGTTCACTAATTCTAGTACTTTGTCTCTTTTGCTTAGTACAAATGACTGACTTATTTTAGATTACATTTTTTTCAGGGAACTTTCTTTTTTTTCCATGTTAACTTGATTTTGAAATTCTCCCAATGTTCTTGAAAAAATTAATCTCAATTTTATTTTGTCGTCTTTTCATGTATGTTCTGTTATGTCCAGAGCCAACATCTTCTATAGCCATCCTGTCACCAACTTCTATTTTAAAGAAAACATCTAATATACACTTGTTTTGATAATGCCAGGCTCCCTCTTTTGTTTCCCTCCCCCCGCACACACACATATGTTAACAAAAAAATATATTAAAAAAATAAAAAATTAAATAAGGAAGAAGCAAAGATAACTGACTGACTTATTTTTCCTTTCTGACTGTCCACCAGATCAGTTACTAAAGGTGAAGTTTTTAGTAAGTCAATGAAAGCTCTACAAGGCTGGTAGCAGAGGGAAAAGACAATAAAAGGATGCCTACAATGAATTGGATATATGTTGCCTAAGAGCTGTACCAGGCTTATTTCTTTCACCTGCTTATACAAAACAAAACTGGACTTACAAAGATAAATGTTATTATTAAATCTAAAATTTATTATCAGAATCAGTAAACTTTAAATTATTATGAGCTTCTAACCTGCCAAACCAGGAACAAGAGGATTTACCTGTAGGTTCTCTTTAGTAGCTATCCCTCTTAGAGTATTCATTCAAGTTTCCTTTTAAAAAGCATTAACTAGCCCTAAAGCAAGGTAAATAAAGGGGACCAAAATCTCAGAAGATGAATATAATATGCATTTTCTCGTTGGTTGAGAACCATGGCCCCGAAACATTCTGGCACAAAGGAATCATGGTCACCCTGTATTTTCATCCTCTTCCTGACTTTCAGTTGTTTGTCTCTAAATTTACCCTAAGGATAGATGTGAAATACAAAGGATTGAAAAAAGTCATAAATTTTTAAGTGAAGTATTAAGTGTTTTTTGCATTTGTGTTGCAACTATTGCAAAAATGCCAGTAGTCTTAAGACAACCAAGAAGAGGCAGCAGTGAAATAGCACGAAGTACAAATCCTTGCATCTATTTACCCAGTTTCATTTCTTTGCCTTTTATATATTTCTCCCTAAATAATTATGATATAAATGCACTTGTTTGTCATTATTGATAACAAAATTCCAGAATATTACAGGCTGCTTAGAAGAAAGAGAAAGATGAAGAGAAGATACTAATAAAAAAAATCAGAAATTATGAACAAGGAGAGGAGTTTGCAAAAAATAAAAAGTCATCAACTTTTTCCTTTATAGTTAGTTAACCTTCCCAATAGCATGAGAGATTTGCTAGGTCAAAAACATCTTGGCTTATGGTGATATGATGGGGCAGATGAAAGTGTGTCATATAATTCATTGTAACTGTCTACAAATCACTACACAATAGCATCAAAGTTTCAAAAGTCTCTCCTCTGTGGTTTTTAAATATCATTATTCTCAAAGAAGTTTCTATATGCTTCTCTGAGGTAATGACAGTGCTGTCAAGTTTTAGAGACATTTCTGTATTATTTCAAAAATGGTAATTTCTGATTTTCTATTAAAGGATTTTTACTACATTATGCAAAAACATCTTATTATTGCTTTGCATTTGCCACCACTAGATTTTCCTACCTTCCTTCTTTCAGATATGTTGAATTGCCTTCAATGTTGGTACTATATTTTTTGAAGAAAAATTTTGCTTCTTCAAGTTCAGTCATCCTTAAGTAGAGTTGTGTGTCTTTTTTAAAGCAAGCTCTAATATTTTTCTCTTTCAAATTTTGCTTCAAATGGGAGAGGAAGCAGGCCTTTACAGAGTGCTTTTTCTCTCCTTTCTTTTTTTCCGACATCAACTTCAGCTGCTTATATCTTGATGGATCAAACTACTGGTCACTCACATTTCACAATTTAGAAGAGAAAAAAAAAAGTGAGCAATTATAGGACCTGGGCTCCCCACAACAGCTCTATATCCAACCAGTGACATGTCCCTTCACTTATTGTCTAATAATGCAAGTATCAATCAGAAAGCTCATGACATGTATGGAAACCTTACTGAGAGGCATACAGAATACATTGTTAGTTTCTCCTCCCTAATATACATACTTTCCAACAAATCAATCTTCACACATATCACTGATTTTTGTTTGTAAACACTGATTTTGGTAAAAAGAGCTTTTGTGTCATTTCATGATGGATCACAAATCCTAGACAACAGGGTAGGTCAAATATCTCAGTTTCATTTCACAGAATCTTGCATTTATATCTTGCCCATGCTCTATCCAACCCTTAACTTATCCCACTGTTTTTCCTATATTGGAATAATCCTCATTACTTCTCCAATTTTTTTTTTCCTATCCCCCAAGTTCTCCCGGCTCTTTGACAACCAGCACCCAGAGATCACGCACTTCTTGAAACTGCGGCAGAACCTAATCATTGTCACACTTTACGCATACAGTACAAATGACCTAGTTTTGGTAATTAACTCAATTGCAGGATCCCTCATTTCTATATATCTGTAGTATATATAGCCAGTATCCAGTAAATGCTGTGAACGTGATTAATCTATTCAAATAAATTACTTCCTAACATTATTTTTGGAGTAACAGTTAACAACTTTAAACTGCTGTGCCATATCTACTTGCTCAATCTATAATCTAAAGCTTTTCACAAAAGTTATAAGAGATGGAATGGTAAAGTACAAAATGTTTAAAAGCTTTTTAAGGTGTCATGTCTGTTTACAGTGTTATACAGCATCCTTCAAGATTATACAGTTTTGTGAGATTCTCTAATGTCTAAGGAGGGAGCCCTCACCACTTAGATTCTATCGTAGTAATAACACAAATATGATCGAAACTGAACTTTCAAAAGAATGTTCTAAAGAAATAACTGTTATTTGGTTTTACTTTTCAAATACAAAAGAGGATAAATCAAGCAAAAATATGCTACAAGATGATGAACGTGACTCAAAGTTTTGAAACTCTCCTGATTTATTTATTATATAGAAAATTGATTAGCATGACTGGCACAGATTAAATTATCCTATGTACCCCCAAATTTAAATACTCTTCAGATCCTCAGAAGAATTCTGAAAAGTATGAGTGAGGAACTCATGTTCAATGATAATAACATTCCAACACCAAAGAGATAAATGGAGCAGCTAAGATAAACAAAGTTTATCCTACTCTATCCCATTTCCTTTGCACTATTCTCAAATAACTAAAGTTGTGGAAATAAAATCTTGACTTAAGTAAAAATACGGGTATCTTTTACTTCTATTGCATTTTCTAAACAATTTAATTAAATAAAATAGAAATTTGCAGCACTCCAAAAAATACCAAATGGAATATGCTGAAATTTAAGAAATGTGTTACTTCCTTGGTAGATTTCCATATGTTCCCCCCTTCCTCTTATTGGTCATTCTTACAATTTTTTCAGTGAGTCAAGGACAACAAAATATACACAAGGAAACAGACTAGCTAGACAGCAATATAGGTTTAAAAAAAATAAAAAAAAAAAAAAGAAGAAGAATAGAATCCCAGCCCAGTGGTGTGGAAGTGAGGCAGGTACTGGTTCTGCTAATTTGGCTAGAGAGTAGAACATCAACCCAAATTCAACAAATAAACTAAAGAAAGAAAAAAAAATAGGCTAGTTGAAAAATGATAATAAATATGCATAGGATAAATAAAAAGTTGCCAGATATTCTGACATTAAAGTGTCAAGATGACTTCCCCCTCGCCCCCCCAAGCCCAGGATTTGCTAGGCAGCTCATCATTTAAATGGTTCTCAGTAGTGATATTTTACTGTGCCAGGTGTCCACATCCCAGTATAGTTGCAGCATCAGAAGATGGATTTTATGGGTATATTAAGTTATGCATGAAACAAACAAAAAAAGAGAGCCTACTTAATCATTTTGAACTATAAATTATGTATAGATTTGGGTTACCTGTGCCTCAGAGCTGGAGATCTGCTGGAAACTCTGGTATCATAGCTTTCTCCATCCTTCACACTATCTCTCTTGACTTATTTGCTTAAATTTCCTCTTGAGATCATCCTTTTCTCCTCGTTAAGTTGTAAGGAAGGACAAAACAGCTCATAATACATTTGTACGTGCTATGGAGACTGTTTTCTCCCCTTTCTCCCTTTCTTTCCCTATTGATTTTGTGTTAAAATTATTGAAAATGAGACTCTTACCTAAATTCGAAAAATCTTACCCATTCTGATCCTCGTTGCCATTGGTGAGATCACATAATACAACTATGGCTGTGGGAGCCTTTCCTAAAAACAGGGGTGCAAGTACAGATCTCTCATAAACTGGAAGTTACTCAAATTTCATGTTGATTAGTCTACTCTCACAAGGAGAGAAGACATCAGACACTGTAGAAGCCAATTTGCAAGAACACAATTTGTAAGCATAAGCTTATTACATTTTATTGGATTATTTATCTGGCAGGATAAATGCAACAATTATTTATTCAAACAACTGTCTTCTAATAGGCTTATGATTTACCAATAACTGATAAAATATATAAAAGTGACTATAAGACATATATCAAAATATCAGTAGTGGTTATCTTCAGGTGTGAGGGATACATTTTTGAATACTTTTTGATATAATTTGTCTGTGCTTTCTAAATATTTTATATTGACTGTACTTTTCAAAAAATATAAAAGATTATGTACACCATGATACATATACATACACAAACACATGTATACACATATTATGATGCACAGAACCCTTAAGCCAAATAATATATATTCTTCATTTTAATTTACTTTAAAGTGATACTCCACTTTTCCCACTTATAAACATATAGAAACAATGCCCACCTTGTCTAGCATGTTTCACCACTAAATACTCATCTATGAACAGTGCTCCAAGGTTTAATCCTTTTAACAAGGGCTATGTCAGAATCTAAAACCATGTTAGAATATGTTTGAAAGCATTTCTTGGCAAGTCTTCATTTAAAAACACTTACAAAAATGGAAATTTTTCTTTAATATTAAATCTTCATCCATTCTGTAACATATGAGATGTATTTCAATGAGATTCAATCTTAGAAAATGCATGGGCTAAAATGTTTGTCTTGCATGATAACTATGTTATCTCTTCACCTGCCATTTAGTGCAGCCATGACATTCAGGTGGGAGCCAAAAACAAGAGGAAAAAGCTTCTTCCTGGCTTTTCCGATCTTTTCCCCCACCATTGATATTCAGCCATATTCCATACATTTAGTTCAGAAACAAGACCAAATGTTTTTTAAAAATAGATAATCTAGTTGAAATGTGTCTGAGGCACAAAAGCACAGGTTACTAACATAATGATGGTCCTCTAACAGCATATGCATTGTGAATTCTTGAAACTTTGGTGCTTGAGTCTGTAATATTTCTCATGATTCTTACATTCATGATGGTCAATCCACCAACTTCTAGAATTGTGGTAAAAACTATCTATGAAGGGGGTGCCTGAGTGGCTCAGTTGGTTGAGAGCCCCACTCTTGGTTTCAGCTCAGGTCATGATCTCAGGGTGGTGAGATTAAGACCTGTGTCAGACTTTGCATTCACATGGAGCCTGCTTGAGATCCTTTCTCTCTTCCCCTCTGCTCCTTCCCCTGCTGACACTCTCTCTCTCTCTCTCTCTCTCTCTCTCTCTCATAAATAAATAAAATCTTAAAAAAAACCCAATCTATGAAGGTATTCAGTAGGTTGATGAACGATGCTGAAATACCTAGTTCATTTCGACGGTGAGAAATTTTCACCTCTAAAAATCAGCCAATTCCCAAACTACACAATGTAATCATTCAGATTTTTTTCTAAAAAGCCTTACTATAGAACCATAGATGTCTAGTATTAAATATATTACACTGATGGTTTTTTAAAAATAAAATAAACTTCTTATCTAACAGAATTTCTTTCCAGCCTATTTTCAGATAGTACATCAAATCATGAACTTGAAAAAAGCACAAAGTATTACATATGTTGCTAAACCTATTGCTACTGTAATTGCTTCTCTTTCTGACAGAAGTTAAGTGTGATCCACAAAAGGAGTATCATTTTACTTAAGTATTGCTGGCTTCTTAAAATGTTATTTCTGTCCATTAATTTTAAGGAACAACTTAATATGCGGCTAGAAAAGACACATTCAGATTAATAAACAATAAAACACTAAAAAGAAAGTTTAAAGACTGGTCTTTTACTCGGGCTTATTGTACAATGAATGGATGCCTTACTCTCTTTAACTGAAAGTTGTAAAGAATTTCTGGTTTAATTTCGGAAATAGAATGGCCTTTGGAATCTGTACCTGGCTCATATCACAGCGTCACACTTACTACTGTTCTTGAACCTTTGGTGCTTGAGTCTATAATATTTTTCATGAATCTTACACATGATGGTCAATCAACGACTCCGAACATATTATTTACTACATTGCCACTCAAATGTTTCATCTGAATCAGGTCATTATAATACATACTTTTTAAGTTATTGTGAAGATTAAATAACAACACTGTATAGCATAATTGCACAGCATAATTACATCTTCTAAAAATCTAGTTTTGTTTCTCTTGTTTCACTAAAGAAATCTTTTACTGTTCACTAAAAAAAAGCCATTAGAACTAAAGATGATAAGTCATGTGCTTCCTTTTTATTTATTTCTTTATTTATTTTTGTTTTTTAAGGTTGGCTATTTTTTGTCTCAGGGGCCAATGATATTTAGATAAATAGCAATGGGACATTTTGTGTTACTGTCGGGAAAGACAATATTGTAAAAATTATAAATTTTCTAGAAATTAATTTATCAGTGTCCCCTAATTACACACAAAATGACAGCATTTTTTTTCATTAGACTGATAAGCTGATTTTAAAATTTACAAGGAAGTACAAAGTACTTTTGGGAGAATTACTCTACTCTGTATCGAAAGAATATTATACAAGTAAAATAATTAAAACAGCAATGTATTGCTGGAGTGTTAGAAAAAAATATAGCAGTGAATCAAGAGAGAGTAGCAAGAAATAAACATGTGCATATGTACAAATGCAACATATGACAAAAGTGGTGCTCCAGAAAAGAGATTAAATAAATAATATGGGGATGCTTGATTATCCATACCAGAAATATTAAAATGCATATGTTTCTCACACCATACTTAAAAGTAAATTTTAAATTTATTAAAGAACTTAAATGTAAAAGGCATAGCTGTAAATATTTTCAAAGAAAATATAGAAAAAATATTTTTGTGACCTTAGAGTAAGAAATTATTTAACAAGCTATGACACATATAAACTCCATAGGAAAAAAAAAAAAGGAGGGAAATCAAATCTATTAGAATTAAGATCTTATTTTAATTTAGAAATAAAATATAGAAAGAGGTAAAGCCTGCAAATTTTGAAAAAGTATTTCCAATAAATAACTGACTGAGACTAGTGTTAATTCAGGGGAAGGAGGGTGCTGAATGGGATACAGAGTGCCCATGTAAGGTAGGTCAGAGATGTTTGTAAAGCTCTAATTAAACTGGCAATGATCAAATGACCAATTCAATTATTATTCTGCAAGCTGTTCATAAAGACCTTATACAATCTTTTGTATGTCACTTAAAAATGAAAATAATAAAACTTTACAAACAAATAAAATATACAACTTTAAAAAAGAGAGAGAGAAAAACTTAATGACATTGGATTTGGCAATGATTTCTAGGATAAGACACTAAACACACAGTTAACAAAAATAGAAATAGATAATTGGACTATATCAAATTTAAAAATGTTCATGCATCAAAAAACACATCAACAGGGGCGCCTGGGTGGCTCAGTCGTTAAGCGTCTGCCTTTGGCTCAGGGCATGATCCCGGCATTCTAGGATTGAGCCCCGCATCAGGCTCCTCCGCTGGGAGCCTGCTTCTTCCTCTCCCACTCCCCCTGCTTGTGAACCCTCTCACTGGCTCTCTCTGTCAAATAAATAAATAAAATCTTAAAAAAAACACACACACACACACACACATCAACAGAAGGAAAAGTGAGCTCATGGTATGGGATAAAATTTTTGCAAATTATGTATCTAAAAAAGGGTTAATGTCCAGAAAATATAAAGAACTCCCGTGACTCAACAACAAAAACAAACAACCTGGTTAGAAAGTGGGAAAGGAACTTGAATAGACATTTCTCCAAAGAAGATATACAAATGGTCATAAGCCTGAACAGATGCTCAACTTCACAAATCGTTGAGTAAATGCAATTCAAAACCAAAATGAAAAAGGAAAACAAAAAACAACAAAATGTGATATCACCTCACACCCATTAGGATGGCTGTTATCAAAAGAATAACAATAACAACAAAAACAGAAATACCAAGTGTTGGTGAGGATGTGGAGTAATTAAAACCCTTGAGCACTGCTGGTGGGAATGTAAAGTGATGTGGTCACAATGAAAAATAGTATGGTAGTTTCTCAAAAAAAAAAAAAATACAGAATTACCATATGATCCAGCAATTCCATGCCTAGGCATATACCCGAAAGAACTGATAGGATGATCTCAAAGAGATATTAGTCAACAACTTGAACGCACTTAACACTACTGAATGATAAGTGATTATGATGGTAAATATTATATATGTATTTTACCACAATTTCTTTAAAAAAAGTATTTAACTCTTTCCTTGCTAATAAATATCAAGTGAAGCATCTGTGATTGACATAAAATATCTCAAAAGGTATTTCTTTCAAATGAGCTTGAGATATTCTATTATTGTCCCTCAAGTAGTCTACTGATTTTATATATATAGTAATAATTCTCAATAACTCATATTGCAGCTTTTCTATATTTTTCTAGGTTTCAACAAGACCTTCAGGATGGTAGATATGCTAGGCAGCTGGTTTTTATATCATAATACCATGCCTCTATTATTTTTGGTTACATAAAATCAATTTTGGTTAAATAAAATATGCCCAATAAGCTTACGAAAGCAGTTGAAGCAATCTCATAATTGATCAGTGAAAAGGCTTATATTCACCATACTAATTTGTATTTCAAAAATCTGAGTCTCAGTAGAGGTTGTCTACTCTCAACGAAGCTGTAATTTTAGTAACCAAACCTTGCCTCTTGCTTAGAAGTATAGGAGGTCCCATTATACACATAAGCTCTTCATCTCTTTGTATGGGACTGGTTGTGTTGTGGCATCCATGTATTCTGATCCCATGTCAAACACATTATAAGAAAGCACACGTGTGTGTGTGTGTGTGTGTGTGTGTGTGTGTGTGTGTGTTTTCAGATCAGTTCATGACTGATCCTAAAGAGTATCCATGAGGTTATTAAGTATTTAAGATTTATTTATCTGTTTCACTATAAATGTTAGGAAAAGAGGGAAGATAAAAAAAATCATTGTTCAAGCTTGCAATATTTTGCAAACCTGAATTCAGACTTCTTGTGTACACTGTTTTTTGTAAAAGAACAGTGAATGGATAAATTGTCATAGAGTGAGAAATATTTACTCTAAAAATGGGAAGGATCTTAATTTGATCATTCATCATCCATCTCTGTTGATCCTTTGTTCATATGCTGTGTGACATTTTAGAATGTATTGCTGAGGACACACACACACACACACACACACACACAAAAAAAACAGTTAGCATTCTTATTGCTAACATTTGTAACCCTTCTAGAAACAAATTCTGACAAGCTGAAGCTTGGTGGGATACTAGCTATTCATTTCTTTGAAATGTTTCATGTATACATTATTTACATCTTACTGTATGTGTTAACAAATGCAATAAGTTGCATTGTCAGTGGAAAAGATGAGCTGCCTTTTCACAAATCAGTAATAATTAAGACAAATCACTTATATTTCAATAGATTATACATTCCCAGAAAGCTTGAAACATAAATATTAATATTTATGGTTAAAACGATGAAGCCAATGTCACTAAATTTTATTAAATATATGAAGAAATATATTTAGTGTAGTTGGAATTTTAATAATGGCAAATTTTCTGCATTTCCATCTATGAAAAAGGGAATGGAAATTCCGAAGAGGAATTAAACCTTCATACTAAGAGTCAAACCACTGTTAAGTTCAGTAAACTAAACTAGGAGTGGATAAACTACTCAATGGATATGTATTCCTTTTCTAAACCATCTCCTTGAAGCATTAGAGAGAAAGACAGATGTTGGTATGTATTTATGTATTTATTGCTGTCAAAATATTACTCTAGACTTGAGACATGATTACAACTGGACAGATAATTACTGTGTGTTGCTTTTTCATTACTGTGTCTATAGGTAAATTGCTTCCTGGATGATTCTTTAGCACATAATAAACTACTTCCCATGTGATTCACATCTGGGTACTAGAGAACTGTACAAACCCTAGGGCTTTATATGTAATTCATAAAATCAGAGAATTATATAACTGAAAGGCAACAGTGAAACTCCATAGATCACATTCCAGACACATGAACTGACTACCACAGAGATGAACAGATCAGGGAGGGTCATACACCCATTCTGCATCATTGAGAGAGAAAAATCAAAGTTTTCTAGTTCCATGGAAGGCTTTTTCTTCTTCTTCTCACCCTCCCTTCTTCCTTCCTTCTTTCTTCTCCTTTTCCTTTCTTCATCTCTCCCTTCCATTTTATTTCATTTTCTCTCTGATATGTAAACTCTTTTCTACTTTCCCCCCCCCTTCATCTCTCTTTCTCCACATGGCATTCCTAACTCCTACCTCCCAGATCAAATAAAGAAGATAAAATTGGTCCAGTCTTGGTCAAGTATCAGTCAAGTGTTGGAGTATATAGAAAGGACAAAAGCTTGAATAGTAAGTTTATTAATTGAGAAAAGACAGGATGCATCTTCACATTGGAGTAATGAACAGACAATACACAAATGCCCCAAAGTAAAAGACAGATCACATTTGGTTGGGAATCATAGGGATAGAAATTTGTGGCAAAGTAGAAGACTGTAGTAAAATCAAAACATTGCTTAACAGAAAATTACTGAAAAGTTGTTGTGAATACCAGTAAGTGTATATAGTTCATGGGTCAGGATACAATGTTGTGTGAGGTGAAAAAAATAGTATAGATTAAATAATTACAGGTTAATGTAGAATGGCATGAAGTAAAGTGGTATATTTATCCCTGTACCAATATACCTTCCACCATCTTCAAACAACTACACGTTTTTGTAAACATATACATTTGTGCTGTTGATTGGCTCAGGGCCTCTTAAGACCCATCTCTCGGGAGGTCAAAGTCACAACTAACAATAACAACAGCAATGGCCTCTAAAAATCATGTCAGCATTTATCATATGCTATATGTGGGGCGCCTGGATGGCTCAGTCATTAAGTGTCTGCCTTCAGCTCATGTCATGATCCCACGGTCCTGAGATAGAGCCCCGCATTGGGCTCCCTGCTCAGTGGGAAGCCTGCTTCTCCCACTCCCACTCCCCCTGCTTGTGTTCCCTCTCTCGCTGTGTCTCTCTTGTCAAATAAATGAAAAAAATATTTAAAAAAAAAGAAAGAAAGAAAAGAAAATGGCTGTCACCATTTTATGCACAGACTTCACCTTCTCACCTAGAGACCAATTTTCTTGAGGCCATAGGTTTTTTACACCTCTTTGTAGCCTCTACGGTATGTACCACACTGTTCTGACACAGAACACATGCTTAACAAAAGATGCATAAGTAAAATCTGACTCTGCCAGTGAAGCCACTTTAATGACCTATGATATTCTCAGAGAATAAGAAGCTACTCACAGGGTCAAATGAATAGAAATATGGAGGTGGCACTTTTATAGTTCTATGAAAGACATAATAACTCCTTTTCATGGGAAATTCACATATTATCCAGAAGTACCTATGCAAATCGGTCTACCTTTCTGCTTGCAAATCACACTTGATTTTAAGTGTGTTTTTGTTATATGACTAATTGGGAAGTACCTTTGCAAAATCTATCCCAATCACATTCCACCCCCTCCAGGATTACTTTTATCTTTATAAATCAAGATCTGATCTTAGACGGTCTTCAAATGGTTGTTGGCTTCTAGGACAGAATGTATAAAAAGTAAATTATTCAGGGGCGCCTGGGTGGCTCAGGTGCTTAGCCATCTGTCTTCAGCTCTGGTCATGATTCCAGAGTCCTAGGCCAGAGCCCTGCATCAGGCTCTCTGCTCAGCAGGGAACCTGCTTCTTCCTCTCCCTCTGTCTCCCTGCTTGCCACTCCACCTGCTTGTGCTCACTCTCCTCTTTCTCTCTGTCAAATAAATAAAGTCTTCTTTTTTTAAAAAAAAAGTAAATTATTCAGGCTGTTACTCAAGGGATTTTATAACTTTTTCCTAAACTTTTCCCTAAAAAGGTATTGTTGAAAATACACTATTTGACATATTAATATACATTCAATTACGGTTTGATTCCCCTCCATTCTCTTTTCCTTTGCATACGTGCACATCATCATCTAAAATATACTACTAGAACAAGAATCCCACAAGATAGGGGTGCCTGGGTGGATCAGTTGGTTAGGTCTACCTTCACCTCAGGTCCATAGTCTCAGGGTCCTGGGATCAAGCCCTGCATCAGGCTGTCTGCTCAGCAGGGAGTCTGCTTCTCCCTCTCCCTCTGAGGCTCCCCCAGCTTGTGCATGCTCTCTCTCTCTCTCAAATTAAAAACAAACAAAAAAGAATCGCACAAGATATTTGACACCAAAAAATCCGTTTCATATTAAAATGTTCTTAATAAATGCTAATATTAAGTATCAATCATAATTTGCATCAAAATCTCTGAGAAGTCCGACAACAAGAAATCCTGTTTTGTTTTTTAACTCAGAATTTTTCTGTTTTCTCTTTTTAGAGAGAGAGAGCATGTGCACAGAGAAAGGGGACAGAGGGAGAGGGAAAGAGAGGGAATCTGAAGAAGGCTCCATGCTCACCGCAGAGCCCCACGCTGGGTTCAATTTACCACCCTGAGCTGAAATCAAGAGTCAGATGCTCAACTGACTGAGTCACCCAGGTGCCCCAAACTCAGAGTTTTTCTAAGTACAGCATCAAAACTCATTTTTGTGTGTTTACGTGACAACTGCAGATATTTCCATAAAGCTTATTTATTCAACAAATACCTACTAAATACTATTTATTCCTGGTACTCCACTCGGTACTGAGGCTCAATGAGGTTTCAGTAATCCTATGCTCTAGGTCTGTCTTCTGTTCCTCCCTCTTTCAGTCACATATCAACTCCTGAACCTATCATGGTCAGAAACTTCAGAGCCTTTATTCAGACCATTACCATTAGCCAGAAATGCACCACTGCATATATCTTCATGCTTCAAGTGCCAGATCAGCACCTTTCACTCTCTAAAACTTATCCCAAATTTCCATCCCCAAATCCAAAATTAATTTTGCCTATTTAAAATTTTGTTGGCATTTTTGGGGCGCCTGGGTGGCACAGCGGTTAAGCGTCTGCCTTTGGCTCAGGGTGTGATCCCGGCGTTGTGGGATCGAGCCCCACATCAGGCTCCTCCGCTATGAGCCTGCTTCTTCCTCTCCCTCTCCCCCTGCTTGCGTTCCCTCTCTCGCTGGCTGTCTCTATCTCTGTCAAATAAATAAATAAAATCTTAAAAAAATAAAATAAAATAAAATAAAATTTTGTTGGCATTTTAGCCAGACAAACTGTTAGCTATTAGTTATTTACTCTTCCTCTCACTACACTGTGGTTCTTTGTAGGTAGAATTTTAGTTACTTTTACATCCACACCATTTCTATTTGCACAATGTCTCCCACATTGTAAACATGTAAAACAATGTTTGCTGAAGTGAATTTTATATTTAATGACAGAGAAAGACCTTGAAATTTTATTCTTCGGTAACTTTATCATGTATCTCAGATTCGCTCAGCATTGCCTAATTCTTGTTCTATCTGCTACTTCAGCAGCCAGGTTTCCATTGGCCTGAAGCACTTCCAAGCATATTTCACTTACCAGAACCCTGAATCATAGCCAGGCAAAGCTTTTTGTTCCCTGTCCATGTGCTTCCTCCCAAACACAAAGAGAAACTCCAACTTGCCCACTTGAAGTGTTGGGAGCTGGTTGGAAAATTACTTCTCTTTTTCAACTCCTCCCCCATCACAATGACTGCTGCCATGGAAATTCATAGGGCTTATTAGGGTCCAGTCCCATGAGAATGAGCAATAAATTGTCCTCGGTGAAAGGCAACTTGAAAATGTCCTCGCATATTTGCCTTCCCTCCTTCCCCAGTGCATTCGCCTGGTCCCTCATTGCTGCTCCTTGGGCATATACTCCTTAATAAAGTAGTAAGTCAGAAACTATCTTTTTTAGTCTCTGCTTTATGAGAAAACCAAATAGGGACTGAGATTTCAGTTAACATCTAATTACTCTTATAAACTGTATGAGTGTTTCTAGAATGAATGGATGGCATAGGAAAGATAGCTTTGAGAAAGTACTCTCCAGGAAATTTTCGTCACGAAACTGGTGTTAATGAAGCTCACATTTACTCACTCTTTTTACACATTATTCCCTTATAATTCCACAGTTTCCTGCTCTCTGATTAAAGAAAATAATCTTTTCAAAATATTACTATTCATTATTATTATCGCTATCATCTTCATCACAAATCTATAGGTAGATTACCACTGCTATCATCAGTTTATTTGTTGCAAATAACAAAACATGGATATTTCAATTCATATAAAACTCCCATGTGCTCTTTTGTACAGAATTAAATAAGAAAATGCAGGGCATATTTCAACACACTGCCATTCTTAAAAACTTATTAATATTGTTAGAACACAGAAACATTCTGCAAAAGGTTGACTGTGATCTCAAGAAGACATTTGACAAAATCATGCTATCCTAGAATAAAAGAGAGCAAGAGCACAATGGGGTGGGTGGCAATACTTTCTGGTAGTTATTTTTTAGGTGACTGAATAATGATACCAAAAATCATGTTGTCTCTAGTCTGCAAAGAAATCTTCAAATGGCAAGGCTCAAATTTTTATGTTTTAATCTGTCATGCCACATTATTAAAAATGTTTTAATCAAGAAATTAAATTAAAATGGAGAGCTGCCTACTTAATTTTCAGAAGGTAAAAATATCTGAATGATATCAGTACACTGACAGAATCAAGATGCTAAGAAGACCTACACACTTGAAATGATGGAACAAAATAACAAGATAAAATTTTTTATAGCTGTTAGAAGGAAGAACTAAAAAATGTTGAAAATCTACTATGTGCCCAGGAAATTGACACTAATGTAACTATACATATCAAAGGAGTGAACAGTTCACTGAATCTTACATGGGTTAAATTACATCTGAAATATATTTTCCGTGTTATATTAATCATTATTGTTGATGTGTGAACTCTTCAAAAGTTCTAAGAAATGACCTGACCCATCAGACAGATTGAATGGAGCAGAGTTGGTGGGGAGAGTGGAAATCAGGAAAATAAGTTATTTATTAATGTATGTATTTAATATACCTTCATGCATTGCATACTTTTTATAAGATTCTCGTTTAGGCTCTTGGGATTCAGTGGTAAAACAAAGAGATATAGGGTCTTCTGTCACCATGGAACATACAGCTTAGATAGATGCATATTAAATAGTAAATCAAATAACAATACAATTAGAGATTGCAATGTGTGTTCTAAAAATAAATTTCAGAGGAAACTGATTAAGATAGGAATGTCAAGGGGCACCTGGCTGGCACAGCGGTTAAGCGTCTGCCTTCGGCTCAGGGCGTGATCCCGGTGTTATGGGATCAAGCCCCACATCAGGCTCTTCCGCTATGAGCCTGCCTTCTTCCTCTCCCACTCCCCCTGCTTGTGTTCCCACTCTCGCTGGCTGTCTCTATCTCTGTCGAATAAATAAATAAAATCTTTAAAAAAAAAAAAGATAGGAATGTCAGGAAAGGACACTTTAAGTCCTATTTAACAACAACAACAAAAAAAAGAACTGTCATATGAGTAAGTTGAAAGAATGAAATGCAATTGTGTGCAAAGTAGATTTGTGTACCAGATACTTTAAGATACTTGAAGAGCTATGTTTAGAAGAGAAGTTTGATTTGATGACTAAGGATAGAAGTACTGTCCATTTTCATTGTGACAATTCATTGTCAAATAGACAAGTTATATGAAGAACAATATCAACAACAAATTTTAAAAATCTTCTAAGTTAGAGATGCCCACTACTGGGATGATTCACATGGTAGTGAAATCTCACTCCCAGGGTTTAAACAGATGCCATCTAATGTGGAGTCGGTTAAAGATTTTCTAGTGTATAACCTGTAAGAATATATTTAATCGTTGTATTTTATGTACAGATCAATATGTTCCCCTCTTTACAATAATCATTTTATAATTTCTGTACCACACACCCCCACATCTCCCTCAATACCAGCAAAAGCACTAGAGCACCATTATTATTTGCATCAAATTGGTTTCATTTGTATTCTGTATATCTGAATGTGACTTCAAGTCTCTGGAAGTATTCAAACCATATTTAAGAAGATTAACACCATACATAATTATTCCTGTCTTCAAGATGAGTATGGTTAAAGCAGACACGGAAAAGTCAGATGGCCTGACTGAAAACCTGTCCCACTGCGATGTGTTCTTAGGCAAGTTATTTAACCACTATGACTCACAGTCTCGTCCTCTGTAAAATAAAATAACACACATCTCATATTTTAGTTATGAAGATTAAGTGAGATGACATATGTCAACATTTTTAGCTTTTGCTATTATCTTTATTTTTGTCTAATATGACAGCCAAAAAAAAAAAATCATGGGATGTCATACACACTGACACTACAGGTATTTTCCTTTGTTTCTGCCATTTTGAAAAAGCACAGCTTCAAGGATATTTAATGAGAAAAATAATTCCTTGATTTAATGTTAATATTATAGAAAAGTGACTGTAATTTATAGCAAAAATAAAAACACATCTTTGAAAGCCATGTGTTACAATCCACACTACAAATAAACATTCAAAATTAGAACAGAGCCAACACCATCCATAAATGAGATTACCAAAAGCTAGGTTCTAAATGTAATTAAACTTCTAATCCCAGCAATTACATTATAGGAAATATAGAAGTAATGGGGGCACAAGAGCTTGACACAAACCACAAAAAGGTTATAATCAGTATAATCTAGACTGTGGAGAAAACTCAAAATAAACTACTTGGTTTCTTCTACGAGAAGAAATTCATAGGAGCTATCAACCAATATTCATGAATGGACTTTGTTTTGATCCTGACTCAAACAAAACAAAAATATCTGTTTATAATAAGACATAAATGACAGACAACTATAAATTTGAATAGTGACTAGATATTCCTGAATATAATCAGAATATTACTTGATTTATAGTTACAATAATGGTAAATGGGCATTTTTTTCAAAGACTGTCCATTTTTTAAAGATACATGCTAAAATATTTACAAACAAAATGTTTATAAATAAACAGGAGGGAAGAGTGAAAAGGAGTACAGATGAATCAGGATTGACTATGACTTGTCAACTGTTCGATATGAGTGATGGCAAAAAAATGATGAGTGATGGACACATTATGCTACTCTATTTTTTTTAATTTGTAAATTTCCAAAACAGAAAAAAAAAAAGTTTAAAAGTCAATTAGAGAAATCAGCCAATTTTAGAACTGTACAAGTGGTCTATAAAAGTAAGCTCTTAAACCTATTTCATAAACTCTGGACCTATAGTTTAAAAAATATACAACTATAGATATATAAATATATAAATAAAGATATAGTGTTCTCAAATAACGTGTTCCCATATTCTGTCATTTATCATTCTCAGTTAACTGGAACCAAAATGACCTATTACCCTTGACCACTAAGGAAAGCTATTTTATTTTTCTGAATTATCCCAATAATTTCACAAATGTTCAAATTTCTTTTTGATCATGTTCAGACATTCAGTGATTAACTACCTTAGTAATTCTTTATCAATGCTGCGAATTACAAATATTATCTTTTGCTGTGCTAAGAAGGAATAGCGACATTTTGTGAAGAGAAAAATGTGTCTGCTGAAGAAAACTGGTTAGTAAGCTTAACAAGACAATTTATTTTTCTGGAAACAGTTTTAAATCAAATGTGCTGGATATAGTCCATGCAGTACAGAATGACATATGAAGGGGATCACAAGATTTAAATCTTAAGGCTAGGCTAGGCTTGGACAATTTTCCATTACAGCCTATGTCATGGGAATGGATACATTTCATGCCACTTCTGTTCTGTATACATTTTTCATAATGGGGAAAGTAGGCAGAAGAACATTTCAGCATTTGGGTTATTCAGAAATACTGTGCTATAATACAAAAGTCAATGTATTATTTTTAAGTCCCTCCCCAAAAGTAAAGTTCTATTTTACATGATAAATTCCTCAATAAATTAATACAACTTCATCGAGTACCTGTGTGTACAAAGTTGCATCACACCTGAATTTGGCTCTCATAGTTATCATAAATACATACAAATAATACACACACACATGCGCGCACACACACACACACACACACACCCTTGCAGTAACGACAGCTTGTGGGTACAGAGAGGAGTTGTATGACAATTACTTCTACTGGGATATAAAGAGAAGTCACAGTTTGTTTTTCTGGGAAATCATTAAAAACAATAGATCTACTGGCATCCTCATTTCAGTCTTTGTAGTTTCCTCTTTTTCCTGCCTAGAACAAGAGAGCAATACCACAGAGTAGAGTAGCCATATAATGAGCATGGAGACAGGAGCTGCACATTAAAAAACAGAGCAGGACAGCAGAAAGTGCTTGGTTCCCACACTGGATCTTTGAACTGCTGCTGCTCATTTTAGAATGCCTACCATAGATTTTTATATCACATAGGATTTAATACAACTGTTACATTTTAGGCATCTATTATGGAGAATGCAGTCTCCCTATTAAAACAAGTATAATTTGGGGGTACCTGGGTGGTTCAGTCAGTTAAGTGTCTGACTCTTGATATCGAGCCCCATATCAGGCTCAGCACAGTCTGCTTGTCGTCTCCCTCTGCTCCCCCACACCAAATAAATAAATAAATAAATAAATAAATAAATAAAACCAGTGTGATCTTAATACACTGAAGATTTATAAAATTTTATAATAAATATGTAATTTATTAAGTATAATTCAACTTTACACAAATTTATAAAATTGAGAGTCAATATCTAATGTGTCCTTTTAACAACTATCAATCCCCATTTAAACTCTGAATCTTTTTTATGGCAAGGGTTAGGGTTAGGGCCAGTGTGAGGGAATGTGCCTGGTATGCTGCAGTTCAGAGAACTCTCCAGAGGGTTTGATTTAGGGTTAGGTTTAGGGTTAAAGTTAGGGGTTAGGGGTTAGGGTCAGGGGGAAGTGGGTGGGGGCATGGGTTAAACAGGAGATAAAGATTAAGGAGTGTACTGTGATGAGCACAGGGTATTGTATGGAAGTATTGAATCACTATTTTGTACACCTGAAATTAATATTACATGTGTGGTAACTAAGTAGAATTTAAATAAAAACTTCAAAAAAATTTTTAAAAATACTCTGAATCTATTCATCTATACATATATGTGTATTTTTACATAGATATATACACAAATGTACAAATCTGCCTGGGGAAAATTTTATGATAATTCATGGATGTGGCCTTTGTGACTGCCTCTCTCCTCTACTCTGTACACAGACAACTGCACCCTTATTCATTATTCCACAGGAGGAAATCTGTGCTAATACCACATTATCACATAAGGAAAGTGACCTAATAAATTTAGCGTGCACTGGTGCATTAGGGAATCAATCAAAATCAATGTGTATCTTAAGAAAGGATGGCTGAAGAGTATGAGTATATAATAATACACATACCAACATTTTTAATGCAGTAATACAATACAAATGAGTACATCAAAATGAGAGTGATTGAACAAATTACATCTCTATTGTCAAGACGTTGTTATTAAAGCAAATGCGTTAGATATATAGAAATATGTATCACTGTTAATTGTGATTCCACTTTTAAATGTTGTACATATGTGTGTGCATATACATATATATATAGAGAGAGAGAGAAAGAGAGAGTTTGTATAGTAAATATGCCTCAGCGTAGAAAAAGAAGGATGCCCATCATACTGTTAAGATTGGAGAGTTCAAGACATTAGGTGAGTTAGCTGTAGAAAATTATGATTTTATTCTACATCTTTTGTTCTTCTGTATTATTTATAATAAAATGCAATATATGCATATATATGTAATATACATATATATATATATATATGGGGAAAAGAAAGAAGAATCAATCACATTTAAAAGATGAAAAGGGAGAGATCCTAAAAGACAGGATAATGGTGGGATTTTAGGTATCATCATACAAAGATATGTGATAAATGAAAAGGGGTAAACACCACATAGGCAGAACACTATATTATGTGAATGCTTCTGTGTGTGTTTATTACAGTTAGATACTATTTGTCTTCATAAGAGATATCAAAATATAAGCAGCACAAAGAAACATACATGAAAAAATGTCCACCAGGCTAAATAAATCCTTAGTACATGTCCTTGCTACTATTGCTGTCCTCCTGTTTCTATTACTTCTCATGCTGCAAATTGATCATAATCCTTGTCTTATAAAAAGTCTGTACTGATGCATATAATATGTGAGGGATGGATTTCTCTCATTTAAAGAACACTTCAAGAATGCCAGCACAGATCTGACATTCTTTACTTGATTCTGTCCAGTTTATTTTCAGAGACTGGTTACTTGCTCATGGGCATATTCTCTTCCTTCTTATACTTTATTTACAGTAATAAACTCTAGATAGAAAGGTGTTGGGAAGTCAAATGTTATAATCTTTCTGGGAACTTTTTAGATGTGATACTGAGCCCAACTCATGGGATGGAATCCTCTCTTTCCCCCCTTTTTTAACCCCGCTGTGCCTCTCCAAGAGCAAATATCTCTTTCAATAGCTCTGAAGAATGGATTGTTAAAACTTGTCAATTATGAAAGCATATTATTTTATAAATTAAAAATTAAAAGACACAACCCTCAGTTAATGTCAAATTAATAACCATTCACCCACTCTGAGATCCTATATAAGTAAATAACGATTTCATAATTACAGCACCCTAGCATAGTGGCAAGTGCTAAAGTTCTGGATCCAGCCAAACTCCCAGTTTTTGGACTTACCATGTTCATAAACTTGGGAAAAACACTCATCTATCCAAAAGTTCAGAGGTTCCTTATCCAAACAAAGGAATAATAATACCTCTTAATTCACAGGGTTGTTTGAGGATTAACTTAGATGAGGCAAACACTTAAAACACAGAATGAGATCAACAAAAGTTAATCATCAACATACTGTTCTGGTACCTAAATATGGATAAATGTTAATGATTTTCTAAATATTTACTGTATTATTATGCCTGATATTTAAAAGTTGTTATGACATTTCTCTAAGTGTTCATGTGCGTTAACAAATTTACTCTTCACAAAAATCATAATGGGAAGTGGTGAATATTATTAGCACCATTTATATACAAGGAGCCCAAGGCCCAGAGAAGCTAGTAATTCATAAAGCTCGGATTCAAACACTGGTGGTACAGTTTCTGGCAGCAATGCCCAAACTCTGAACTGCTACAATATACTACCTCTCATGTATCTCATCACTTTCCCTTTAAAGAGCACCCATCACATTTAAAGCTCTCTTTGGGCTAAGCAGTTTTGTTGAAATTACATTTTCTATCAAGCTTCTGCTTATTCCAGGGCAGCCTGCCCTAGGATTTCAGATTTAATGCTCTACATTTTTTTCCAGTTTCTAATTTAGTCTCATTTTCACATTTATCTTAATAACCTGAGGCTTCCTCTCTAACACCAAATAGATCTTGGTGGCATCTTCCCTATTTATAGATGCCTTGTTCACCCAAAACCACCTTGTTCAATTTCCTCATCCTTTTGGGATTGTAATTTCCCTCTCCCTGCATTGTTCTCTCTAGATAATTTATAGAAAGATGCAAACCTCTCCGTCTGTGTAAGATTGTAGTATCATTAAGAATAGGCCTACAACATGTTTTAAGGACAGAAACAGAATTGATTTACTATAATGGACACATGGAACCCCAGAATTTACTTGGATGTTTCTGTCTTTTGCAATTTATTCTCAGAATATGTGACACTATATATAGGTATTTGAGGTCAATTTGAGGTGAACATATTCTTGTTCAAATTCAGTTATAAAAAGAACATGGTATAACTGGAATTCTAAATTCATGAATAAAAGTCCACAAATTTCTTTTTTTTAAGATTTTATTTATTTATTTGACAGAGAGACAGCCAGCGAGAGAGGGAACACAAGCAGGGGGAGTGGGAGAGGAAGAAGCAGGCTCCCAGCAGAGGAGCCTGATGTGGGACTCCATCCCGCAACGCCGGGATCACGCCCTGAGCTGAAGGCAGACACTTATCGACTGCGCCACCCAGGCGCCCCAAGTCCACAAATTTCTACAGGAAAATGTAGGAAGTAAGAATATTATTCTCAGTCAATTCCTCCATCAGGTATAAAAGTCAGTTCAATTTTCTAAAATATGAAAGAACTCAAGCAGATGATGAAGGTACTTAAAAAAATAAGGTCAAGGAAACATACATATGTATCTTGAGGAAAAATATATATGTGAGAGGATATCAGAATGGAATAAAATGCAAATACACTAGAAAATAAAGTGTAAAAGATCTCAGAATGTCAAAATCAGATAACATGGTAAGTAGAAGATAAAAATCAAGGCACATGGAGATTACATCCAGAACTTCTGTATCTGTACGAAAGCATAAAAGAGTTCAGGAGGTAGAAAAATCTTTTAAAGGAGAATAAAGAAAAATAATTCCATGAGCACCTCCTGTACTGAAAGAACCACTAAGTGCCCTGAAGGATCACACAGACATACACACAACTCAAGAAGCAATAACATTTGAGAATGTCTATAGTAAGTGGAGAATCCTAAAATATTCCAGAGATAAAGAATAAAATATCTTCAAAGAATAAAAAATAGATTAGCATCGGAAGAAAATTTTCACTAGTAAAATTATTACAATAATAAAATAGGAAAATATCTTCATAAAGCTAAGGGAAAATGACTTGCAAAGCTAAATTCTTTACCCAGGCAAAATAATAGCCAAGAACTGGGAAAAATAAATGTGTGCAATTAGGTCAAAGCATATAAATGGGCAAAAGATCAAAGCAAGTATTACTCCAAAAAGATAAACAGATGGCATAGAAGCCCATGAAAAGAAGTTCAACAAAATTAGTCACTAGGAAAATGGAAAATAAAACCATAGAGAGATGCATCTCCACACATACTAGAATGGCTAAAGTTACTAGAACTGACAATACCATATACTTAAAAGAAAGTGAAATAATTGGAACTGTCTTTATTGATGGGAATGAAAAATGATGCAAGCACCATTTGATGGTTTTTATAAAGTCAATGATTCATCGATTTCATAAGAAATAAAAATTAATGTTTTCACAAAATACAAATGGTTGTAGCAGCTTTATTCATAATCATCAAGACTTCAAAAAAAAAAAAAGACTTCAAACAAGTGAAACATCTTTCAAATGGTGAAGAAACTATGATACATCCATATATGGGAATACTACTTGGTACTAAAAGGGATCAAACATTGCATAATCCCATTTATATGGCATTTTGGAAAAGGCAAAACAAATTACTGGTTAGCAAAGGAAAAAGAAGGGAATGGTTACCTACAAAGGAGAAATATGAGGGAATTTTTTGAGTGATAAAGTTTTGTGTATAATGAATTGTAGGGGAAATATAACTGTACACGTTTTTCAAATCCCACAGAACTGTCTATCATAAACTTTCCTACAAAATAACTAACTGGCACTTTTTTAAAATGCCAAAGTTAAGAAAGACAGGAAAAGACTGAAGATTTCATACAGTAATGGAAAGCACTAAGTGGACATGATAACAAAATGCAATGTAGGATCTTATTTTGGATCCTAAAACATAAAATTAACATTAGTGGAAAAGCTGATAAATTTGGAAAAAGTGTGCATTGTACCAATATATTAATGTATCAATATTAATTTGTCAATTCTGATAATTGTACAATTGTTATGTAAAACACATCGATATTTGAGGAGTCTCTAGTATTTCTGAACCATTGCAATGCCAAATGTAATCACCAAAATTAAATCACAATAGAAAATTTTAAAAATATTTATATAATCTAAAAAATTCCATTGTATTGTATATGAAGTGTATTTGAATTGAGGTTTACCTAAAAAATAAAAGATGCAACCCTTCCCAAATAAATACAAATTGGGCAAAATGAAAATGTAACATATATAATAATAAATATTATCCTTATCATAAAAATTTTAGCTATTTTACTAACAAAAGGGGATAGGTCATATATTTAGATGGAAAATATAAATATTGTAAAGATGTCAATTCTCCACTGAAATAAATTTAGTGGAATCTTAATAAAAATAGCAGTATTTTTAAAACAGAATTTGACCATATGATTCCATAGTCCATATATAGAAATAAATGTAAAGTAACCAATTTATGATATAAAGATGATTTAGAAAGCAAATTCCTTGTTAGATTTAAAAACCTTTAAAACTACATAGTTATTAAAATATTGTGGCATCAGAAAAGGAACAGATGATAAAATCTATAGAAAAAATAAAGAGCCTAGATATATATGCGGTAATTTAATGTTAGAGTGACATTTCAAATTAATGTAAAATACTGGACAATTTAATAAGTAGTATGGGGAAATTTTTTTTTACCTATTAGAATGATATATGATTGCTTCCTATTTTAAAGCATGCAAGAAATAGTCCTGTATTGATTAAAAACGAAATAAAGATTATTAGGAAATTTACATAAAAATATGTTTATTCCCTTTATTTAAAAAGTATTCATAATCATGATATAACTAAATACTAACTGTGGAAAGATTATGTATTAGGTGGAGATCTTCCTAACACTACTTAAAATAATAAACCCCAAGTTTTAGAAGAATAAGACAATAATATTCATTTCTTGTTCAATTTAAAAATCCATTGTTATTCTTCCAAGGGCTGAGTCAGGGTCTCAGGTCCCTTTCACTTTGTAGCTATGTTCTAAGTCATGAGGCTCCCAAGGCCACACTATGGGTGGTACCCATTTTGACCAACTGTAAGGGAACACTAACATAGAGGATCACATACAGGACATTTTGATTGGAGAGCTAGATTTGGAACAAATAACCATTGACTGGAATCTATTCACATCCCTATACTTAACTACAAGAAAGACTATAAAATGTAAGAAGATAATATAGTTTGGGTGAATAGCTAGCGTCATTCTGCCATAATGAGTAAATATAACCCCACTGAAATAAAATTTAATCGTGACTTAAGACACTGTAATTAAAGTTATAAGAAAGGGAGATAGATTAATATTTAGGGATTAATATTTAGTCATATGTAGGAACTTTTACAATCTCTTTCTCCCTCTAAAATAAATAAATAAATCTTTAAAAAGGGGGGATGCCTAGGCGGCACAGTCTTTTAAACATCGACTCTTGGTTTCCGCACAGGTTGTGAACCCAGGGTCCTGAGATGGAACTCACACCAGGGTCTGCACTCCAGAGGGAGTCTGCTTAAGACTCTCTCTTCCTCTCCCTTTGCCTCTCCTCTCTGCATGCATACACACACTCTCTCTAAAATAAATAAAACTTTAAAAAATAACTTTTACAAATAAATAATAGAAAGACAACAGCTTAGTGGGACAATGGGTAAAGTGCAAGAACAACTAATTCATAAGAGAAGAAAAATTCTTAGAAAAAACAATCTCATGAGAAAATCTAGTAGTCAGGGAAGTGCAAATATTTAAAAATGAGGCAATTTTTCACTTGTCACATTTGCAATAGTGACTAACTATAGGTTATTTTCAAGGTCACACCATATGTTTTGGGTAGCTACTTCACAGATGCTTACTGTATCATTAAACTAACTATTCAAAAATAAATAAAGTAGAAAATGTGATCAATGATAAAAAATGTGTCATAAATCAAGTATTCTGCCTAATCTTTTGCTATGCAAGAGATGTTCATGAGACCTAACTGTTAAAAAGACAGAGAGAATAAAAGTTCCAACACTGACATCCAAGAGGAAAAACAGTATTTGTCTGTGTGTGTGTATGTGTGTGTGTGTATGTGTTTAAACTAGGATAACCAATTTGAGAGGCAATTTGATAGTTTCTATTAAAATTAGCAAAATGCACAATCTGTAACAAAACAAATCCACTATGGGGATGCTCACTGCACTGATGTAATATTCAAAAATTAGAAAATATCTAAATCTCTAAATACAATATGCTGTAACCATATTCAAGATTACTATATAGGAGTTAGTTTATTGCTGAGATGGCAATACCAGCATACACATAAATTGCTGTATTGGTTACCTCTGGCAACAAAAGGACAATCAAGACAACATAACAGGTAAATATATGTATATATATATTTTTATTCTTTGAACTTTCACATCAAGCAAATATTAGTGTTTTACCACATTAACTCTTTAATCACATCAACTTTCCCACATTAACATTTTATCCTATTAATTCATTAAAACTCAAGTATTAAAGTTTAGTTAAATAGAAAAGTTATAGGAAAAATGGGGAAGAGATCCTCATTTGTATATAACATACTGAGGAAGTTCAAGAAAATGAATTAAAACATCATTAGAAGTCTACCTTCAATCAACAAATTATTTGTGGGTGGGTTGCGCAAAAACTGTATGTTTCATATACACCTATATAACCAAGTACTAATCAGCTTGCTCTCACCAAACCCTGCTCTCTTGCTTATACCCTGAGGGGCATTTGACTTTCCCAGCACTAACTATGGCAGAACCAAGACCTGAAGAAAAGATCCATCTACTGCTTAACTCTTCTCAGAGCATGCCATCTTATTGACTACATAAGACACGTCCTGCTCAGGCCTAATAGAGGAAGGTGAACAACTCGAATGGAAAAGAAAAAACTGACTCCAACTATAAGGACTACATGAAGAGAGGATACAACATTAAGACAGCTCAGGAAAGGAAAGAAGAGGGAGGTAAGTCAGGATCAGCTGCCCTTGGGTAAAGATCCTCCTGCTGACTTCTGGGCTAACCTATGATTGTTAAGAGAGCTGAAGACTGAAGCCTTCCCTGAACCTGAGGATAAGTAACCTCATAACAACATGGAGGGAGGGGTGCTGGGTGGCTCAGATGGTTAAGCATCATGATCAGGTCATGATCCCAGAGTCCTGGGATGGAGCCTCACGTCTGGCCCCCAGCTGAATGGGGAGTCTATTTCTCCCTCTCTCCCTGCCTCTTCCCCTGTTTGTGCTCTCTCTGTCTCTCTCTCTCAAATGAATAAAATCTTAAAAAAAAAAAAAAAACAAACATGGAAGGAGTACCTTACCTTCTAACCAAGATGGAACTGAAAAGAACATTGGGGCATTATCTGAACAAGAATAGCAACTTAACTGCTGACCCTAGTATTCATATAGCCAGCTTTTAAAAAAAAAAATAGTATTAGGCAGACGATAATAACATACCTAGAAGTAATAAAAATAAGGAAATTTCAAAACTTTGCCATAAAGATTTAAAGATAAATTGAAAAAAAATGAGAGATATATCATGTTCTTGAGGCAGAAGACTGAAATTACAAAGGAGTAAATTAATTGAAATTTGTGATGATTTATTGTATGTGTCAACTTGAGTGGGCCACAGGGTGCCTAAATTAAACATGGTTTCTGGGCGTGTCTGGATGATATTTGCATTTGAATTGGTGGACCCAGTAAAGTAAATTGTCCTCGCCAAAGTGGTTGGGCGTCATCCAACCCACTGAAAGCATAAATAGAAAAGTCCAAGGAAGGAGGGATTTGTCCCGTTCTTCTTGCCTCACTGTTGAACTGGGAATCTCATTTCATCTCTGCCTGCTCCTCTGGTTCTCAGGACTTCAAAAAGACTGAATTATACCACCAGGTTTCCTAAATCTCCAGTTTGCACAGTTTGCAGACTGTGGGACTTTTAGGTCTCCATACTTGTGAGCCAATTCACCATGATAAATATTCTTGTATATCCTATTGGTTGTTTTTCTCTGGAGGGACCTGACTAATACAGCTTGCTTCATCCAATATTAAAACACATTTTTAAGTCACCTATATTAAAATGGTGTGATATGGTAATCACACACACACACACAATGTACCAATAAAGAAAATGATCACAGTGCAAGCCCTAATATGTCAATGATGTTGATTTTATTATATAAATACATTCAGAAATAAAGGAATTACTCAATGAAAGTATAAAGAAAATAAGCTTCTAGGGAGGAATACATTTTTGAAAGATTTATTCATTTATTTTAGAGAGAGAGAGCTGGGGGGAGGGGCAGAGGGAGAGGAAGAGAAAGGCTTAGCCAGACTTTGTGCTAAGCATGGACCCGCCAACCTGGGGCCCAATCCCATGACCCTGAGATCACAACCTGAGCTAAAACTAGGAGTCAGACACTTAACTGTGCAACCAGGCATCCCTAAGGAGGAATAATTTTAATTAGAGCCTCAATTCAAGCCATAACTTCCCCAGATTTGGGATATATTAAAGGATTAAACGTTTACTTATATATTTCATAGATTTAATTCATTTTATATTTTGTATATTTTAGGAGGAAATAATTTCTTAATATAAAAGTAATTAAATATTAATAGATGTAATTACTTAAAACTCGAAATACCAAGTAATATTAAAAATCTTACCAAAAACTGAAAAACTTTTGCCAAATAAGATATACAGTGAAGAACTGACAAAAGAAATAATATGAACTTAATAAAATACAAATGACTTATAGAAGAGAATACAAAATTACTAATAAAATGCTATTGTGATCAAATAAATTTTTAAAATTAGATTAACAAAGAAAAGAAATAATTTCATATTCAGTTTGGCAAATTTTTACATGTGATGCTGGTAGCCTGTCACTGGGAAGGTTTGTTCTTGCTCTCAGGTGTTTGGCCAAGGATTCGTTACTAGAACTTCCCATCTCCTGTCCTTTGTTGCCTTCCCTGGTGCCAAGTAATCACCTCTGGACTCACTCCAAAACTAGATATTTGAACAGTTTTATTTCCCTTGTCAAATCAGCAGACACATCTAGTTTTTAGACCAAACACACACATAAAAATAGTCTAGTTTATATAGCTGATGGTTCAATCTTCTATGGTTTATTTTAAAATAAAAGTTTGTTTTCTAAAGAAGACATTTCAAATTATCTGGACATTCTCCATTCCCTTGACAATCTGGAAAACTGATTTGGTTTTATGATCCATTAAATATGGTTTCCTTCAAACAAATGATCTGCTCTAAAAAGATAAATTTTCAAATATCAAAAGCATACACTCAAAGGCCTCCTTCATTCTTTAAAATTGCTAAATAAATGGAGTGTACTAATCAAAAAATCCCAAAGTAATTTTTCTACCTTATTTTCTTAGAATTCCTTAAAGTACTTTGACAGTAAATATTTGGTGAATTTCTAATCAAATAAACAGCTAATACACACATAGTTTAAAGAACACAGTTATCATTTATATAATAAATTTAACGTCTTGTTTCAATAAATTGATACAGAATATCATAAAATATACACAAGACAACAAAAAGTATTTAAGCATAAAAGAAAATCACGGTATATATTTTTGTCTCGGTTTTCTGGGAACCAGGTAAAGACCATAAATTGAGTTTCTAGAAAGAATTTAAAGAAAAAGATGACATTATCCTTTCCAATTTTATACTTATAAAAATAACCTTTACTTCTTATCATTTTAAACCAACTTTTCAAGTAACACAATTTAGAAAATTCCCACTAGGTATTTCACAAGTTTACACTGATCATTGAATGCTTTGCTTTTATTCAATAGCGGAGATGGTCAGAAAATAGAATGAAGAGCATAGGTCACTACATCTTTATTTGTTCATCCTTGTACAGGGCTTAATGGCTATCCTAACATACAATACTCAAAACTATTGTAAAGTGTAATTGCTGTCCTAAAACTGGGGTAAAAGACTACATGTAAGTGCAGGGTACTAAGTTATCACTGTTTGAGTCATTACTGCTGTTGCTACCTTGAAAAGAATAAAGAGTCATAATTCTACAGCTTGCACCATATAATCAACTCTGTGCTAACTCAAAAATAGCCTTCATTTTTCTCCTTTATACTTCTATTTTTATTCCTACAGAAAATAAGATGTGTGGAAAAGCTCTCTGTAAGATATCTTGGCAGTGGGAAGGACAAAAAAAATATTTATCTTCACTCCAGACACTTCTTAATGTAGTTTCAAAGATTTTCTTTTCCAATAATGAATATCACGTGAATGCCCCCGTAAGAATTTTACTAACAATCCTTGGATCCATTAGATTTGATGGTCTAATGTGAGACCAGGATGTTTCATTATGTTTATTTGCTTCTGTGTTTTTACAAAAATAAAAATCTGATTAAGGGCACCCCCATGATTCTTATTTGCAAAGACTGCCAAAGACCAACAATAACTGCTTTCTGGTACAGTCATGAGGGAAGTAGTGGGGAGTCTAAACATGTTGTTTAGAGAGGCTGTAGAAGAAAAACACTTCTGCTTTAGTGAAGATTGAGAATAATGATTGCCCATACGGTTTATACTGTTCATATGGCAAGGGTAAGATGCTGAAGTAAGAGTACAGCAAGTAAAATCAAAAGAAGGGACAATACCAGCTGTGGAAGAAAATATGCTTTGGTTTATTTGAATCCTATTCCCCTGCCCTCCCTAGGAAGCCCTAAATTTCTGTTACAAAAATTCTTTGTGTACAAATTATTACCCACATTTTATGGAGCCAGGAGTTACATTAACATCTAACTGACACCAATAGATGTGTTTCAAAACTTAAATTGCACGCTTTAAACTTGTGTGATACATTTTATATTAATTACACTTTAATAATTATATTTATATCAGTTAGAAACCCATAATTCTGTTTTATTTATAAATGTGAAAGCTTAAGACTCAGGAGAGCTCCTGATGGAGGTCCAATATGTGTCCAAAGGTCTGAAAACAAGAACACTGATGATGTAAGTCCCAGTACAAGGGCAGGAGAAGATTTATTCAAGTAGTCAGGCAGAGAGAGATAATTCTCCCTTTCTCTGACTTTTTTGTGCTATGCAGGCCCTCAAAGATGATTCTCATCCACATTGGGGAAAGCAGTCAGCTTTAGTCTGTCGATTCAAATGCTAATCTCATCCAGGAAAACCCTCAAAAACACACCCAGAAATAATATTTAGCCAAATATGCAGGAACCCCATAATAGAGTCGAGTTGATACGAAAAAAAAAAGAAATAGCCATCAATATATCTAGAGGTTTTTTCAGTTTATTGGTTTGAATCAACAGCATTTTTAACGATGCACAGTTGTTAAATGCAGTTTAAGAATTTAGATTTCTTTTAACTAGTGGCTGTTGATCCTCCAGAAGGAAACTTAGCCAATAATCACAAAATAAGGTAAATGGTCCCATATTCAATCTTATCAAGTCTGGCCTCAATGGCCAATTTCTTTATTATGCCAGATACGATCTGATTAAAAAATGGGCAGAGGACTTGAATAGACATTTTTCCAAAGAAGACATATAGATGGCCAACAGACACATGAAAAGACGCTCAACAACACTAATAATCAGGGAAATGCAAATCAAAACCACACTGTGATATCACCTTACATCTAGAATAAAATAGCTAGAATAAAAAGATAAAAAGAAAACAAACAAATAAAAAAAAAGTGTCAGGATCTGGGGAAAAAAAGAAACCCTTATGCACTATGTTGAAAGAGTATGGAGGTTCCCCCAAAAAAATTAAAACAGAAATACCATATGATCCAATAATCCACTAGTGGCTACTGACCTTAAGAAAATGAGAACACTAATTCGAAAAGATATATGCACCAAAAAAAGGTGAGATTGTGCCATTTGCAAAAACATGAATGAATCTAGCAGGTATTATGCTAAGCGAAACATGTCAAACTGAGAAAGACAAATACCACATCATTTCACTCACACGTGAAATATGGGGGGAAAAGGGAAAAAAAAAGAACAAACAAAAAGCAGTATCAGACCTGTAAATATGGAGAACAAACTTACGGTTGCCAGAAAGGAGGTGGGTGGAGGATAGGCAAAATAGGTGAAGGGGACTGGGAGATACAGGCTTCCAGTTATAAAGTAAATAAGTCATGGGAATAAAAGGCAGCCTAGGGAATAGAGCCAGTGATTCTGCAATAGAGTTGTATGGTGACAGATAGTTAAATTGTGGTGAGCATAGCATAGCATGTACAGAAGTTTAATTACTATGTTGTGTATCTAAAACCAATGTAATAGTGTGGCAACTATACTCAAGAAAGAATTTAAAAAATATTTTAGCTTGCCTATCATCTTGAAACTGCGTTGGACCCTCTTTTTACTTGGTTATTAACGTAGATATTTGAATCTCTGTAAATCTTTTATGTTCCTGGGACAATTTCAATTCCTACTTTCTTCCAGAATTATGTGTATCTATTATTCTCTAGAAATAGATAGGTAGACATAAAATTATGCATATAATTACATAAAATGAAAATATAGGTATGTATATAAAACCGAAAAAAAATACCTCTCTTCAATGAGGGTTAGCAATTGTCCTTTTCTTCATTTACTGATTTTATGTTCTATTGTAAATAAATGTTGAGATCAATTTCCACCTATTTGGCCTCTAATCCTATCATAACTTTGTGTAAGTTCTTTGTATGAATTCTACACTTTACAGAGGATGTATAATTTGGCCTGTTTGTCCTTGCATCCTCGGTGTTAATTGTCTTATCTTACATTTTAGTTAAAGCAGCTTGCCTAAAGAAATTTCCGATTGGCAATCCAAAAGGTACCACAGTTTGTTTTTGTTTTTGTTTTTGTTTTAATGCTGATATGTGGACTGCAGCTGGTCAATTCTAAAGAGACACTTGGAACTACTTGGTAATGTTGCAGGTGTGGATGTGTTGACAACTGACAATAAAATATGTTGGGAACAACTGTCCCCTTGAACAGCATGACAGTGTATTTTATTTGCATGATGCATTGCTCATGGAGAATGGTCCATAACTGGATTACTAGCATCACTCCGTATTGAATAAAGATTGTCCTTGAATGTTTTCAATGTCAACTTAAACTTTGCTATGTCTTTTTAATTCTTTACCATTATTCCAGTGCATAAAAATGGTCAATCTTGGTTGATTAATGAGAGAAATAACAATTGTTTTAAATGAAAGGGACCTTAAAGATTTTTCTTTCATGTTCTCATTTTATGTGTATAAAGAAAATGAGGCTCAGGAAGACTAAGCAACTATCACAATATTAAAAAAAAAAATTTCAGTTCAATAACTAGCACATAGTTCTTCCTGATTTCCATTCCAGTATTTTTTTCCTATTGTGCCACATTATCAAGTTACCTCAACTAGAATATCCACATTTGTTAATAAAATTAATTTCAGAATTGATATACTTGTTAAAGTTCCAGTCTTCCTACATTCCTGCGATCTGTCTATCCAAGAAAAGCTGATAAAAATTCTGGACATAGTGAAGAAAACAAAGCCATCTTATTCCTGAAAAAGATTCTATTTCTGCACCCTGGAGGAAGATTTTGCCATGTTACGGGGATGACTCATCATAAAAGAGTTCATGTGGTTAAACTACCACAGTTATTAATGTTTTAATTTGGGGAAACAAAATTAGAATACACAAAATTAAAAAGCAATATATAAAACAGCTGTTGCAACTGAAGCTTTTATACAAAAGTAGCTTGTCAATAGATAGTGCATGTGATTTATACATGTTCTTTATTTTTATCTCATAAAGGGAACTTCCATATCTTCTTTGAAATGTTTGAAATGCTTTCATGACAGAGTGAAATAATGTGAGAAATCTCAGGTGCAGACTAATGTAATCACTGAACTGTACAGGACCTAGGAAAATCATAGGCTTTGTAAAAGGCTAAGTAAGGTCACAACCTGTCAGAAGATTAAGATTTAGAGATTTTGAGTTTGGTTTTTTAAACTAATGGCCAATTAAAAAGTGACTCTAACAGCCCCAAGAGGAAACAACCAGAATTATCTGCGTTGGTCATTTTATTAGCATTTATTGCTTAAAGATTTTTAGGTTACTGCCAATTTGTAATTCAAAATGCAATTACTTGAGTTCAGATCTTTGTGTCCTTTTTAGATGAGGCAAAGATTCTCCATACATACATGCCCTAGAGAAGATTAGAATATCAAATTTGGTCAAACCCTTGCTCACAAATACATAGTTTTCCTACCTTAATCCTTTAAAATAAAGCATTATTCTTTATCCTAAAATGGAAGAACTTTAAAACTAAGAATAACCTCAGAGCTCAACATCAAAAGCATTAACATTTTACAAGTGCCTCAGAAAAATTAGTGCCTTACCCAAGTCCTCATAAAAACTGGAAGGTACTACTACAACCTGAATCCTGAACCCTAAATCCAGGGTTACTGCCGCTATACCCTGCTGTCTCTACCAGTTGGAATAAGGGATTTAAACAGTTCATTTTAGTGCTATTTCAATCAAGATTTTATATTCTCTGGAGATACTTTGCATAAAGTCTGCTTCAATCATTCAAATATAAACTTAAAAAAGGAATTTTCTTCCATTTAAATCTGCATTGTTCATCTGTTTTAGCTTTAAAGCAGCCAGCAGGGAATGCAAACAGAGCTGTTTGAAGCCTAGAGAAGTTCCTGAATGAAGCTCAGTGCTGTCTCCTTGTGAAGCAATAATAAACATTTACATTTGGGAAATAGTTGAAGCCTTAGGGAAAAAATGAAGCTATAATGATCTCTTGTTGCGGATGGAGAGTCTAATGATACATAATAGTAATCATGACGACAATAATAATGATAAATCGTGATCTGAAGATGGGTTGGAAATAGAAAGCAATGGGCTTTGGATGAAAAAAAAATGAGATGGTTTATAGTATATTCTGAGGAACACAGGTGCTCTTAGCTTCAGTCTGTTTCTGGGCCCATACAGAAACATCAAGTGAAAGTGACAGATGCTGCCTCTTTCCTGCTGCTATTGAAAACTTACTTTCCTCTATTAAGAATCAAGTGTTTGAGTTCTTGCACAGTCTAAACAGAATCCTCTCAAATTTTAATTCAACATAAAATTCTAGAGAAATGACTGTGACAGGGTGACTATCACATTGAGTCAAGGTTGTTTTCTTCTGTTGCTTCCTTTATTTCTAGACCTATCATAAGACCTTGTTAATGCCCTTTGGAATATTTTTTTTTCGTTTGGCTGGTTGGTGTTGATTTGTTTTTTTGTTACTTTGTTTTTGCTACTTCATATATGCTTTATGATCTCCATTAAAATGTATCTTTATATAGTTTTCATTCTCACTTTTATCACTAATCTTTCACAGGTAATAACCCCTATAATGTGATGAGTTTTCTGGGCAGGAGCGATTCGATATACCTTTTATGTTTGCTTCAACCCAATGCTGTGTTAGGCATACTTTTGTAGTACACTTTTGCTGGTTTCGATATATCTGATGTTGTGCTGCACCATTATTAATATTTTAAAACACTATTTATTATCTATTATCTTATACATTTCTAGGGAGACTGCAATTTAAGGTTAACTTCTTATAACTTTGAAGCTCTAGAAATGTTCCATAACTATAAATCAAACTTTTTTGTGTGTTCAGAAGGTTCAAAAGTGTTCCTTTGATACACAGAGTGTGTTTCATCCAGAAGTCATCTTCGACCTGTCCAGCGTGCTCACATGTACCATTGGAAAAGCTCAAGGAAAACTTTCTCCTCCTTTTAATTAATCAAGCTTTTGCAGAATGCAGAACAACATTACAGTAACTTCTCAGCATACTAAGAAAAGGAACTTCAGAACTTAAGCCACATTAACATTAAGAACTTAGCAGTACTTATGCATATCAGGGAATTCTGAAATGCTCACTAATGCATTAACATAGAAATATTAACTGCAGATTGGATCAAATGCTATCCAATCAGTCCCACCTCACACTCTCCCCAAACAATAACAACAATGACCAAACCACAGACCGGAAAATCCGTAGAGTCCCATGTAACTGAAGGAATGGGAAAGAATAGTGGAACCTGAAGAACAGGTAAATAAAGCTGCTCAACACTTGGCAATGATACAACCCTGATCCAGCGTCTCATTCTCCAACTGATTCAAAAGATAAAATCACAGCGCTGAGACAATGAAACGATCGAAACTTGGAAATATCCTAATGACTAATTTTAATAATAAAATTATTTAAGTCAGAGATAATTTTCAACAAAAACAAACACAAACTTTTTAACAATTCTACAGAGATAATTGGTTATGTTCCTCCCCCAATCCAACCACCAGACTAGACTTTCCCTTAGTGTTAGATGTAGTTTCTTCTTAGTTTGGTTAACCTCACTGAAAATGGAATAGTAGACCTATAACTTTACTAGATCTACTTCATAATATCACAGGTAAAAACTGCCAGCAGCCAAACAACTGAAGGCTAATGCTAGCCCCTTCATCATCTGTCCTGTGGATCCAGCGTATTGTCGATCTCTTTATGCTGCAGAAGGCCAAATGGTACATAGAGGATACGTGTCTCGAAGATAACAATTATCAAAACCAACTCAGTATACAGTAAATGTGAGAAAAAGATCTAGGACTTGTGAAGAAATTGTGCAAACCACAAAAGGGGAGCATACATTTTTGGGGGGAAAAGTACAAATATTTCTATTGAAATGGATAGATAACAAATTTAAATAAATTATAAAATGACTATAAAATTGCTGAAAGGAAAATAGCTAAAACATTAACTAAATAAGAAAATCTCAGGTTAAATAAATCTATAATTGACCAAGTCCTACTGTCACTTAAAGATCCAAAGTGCAGAATTAACTTTGTAGATAATTGTATTATAGGTGATAAATGAAGGAGCTTCAGTTATAATGAGATAAGAAAGTGTGATTGTATAACAGACATGAATGGTGAAATAGAGAAATATAATCCTTCAATAATAGTCACTTTCAAAGAACAGACAACAGACAGAACAGAAATGGCAATCATAGGTGGAAAAGAAGAGAATCTACATATGAGACTGGGAATTGAAAAGCTAAACAGAAAATGCTAAAAACATTAAGCAGAAACAAATAGAAAGTTATGTATTATTTCAAGATAAGAAACATTTCAAGTTTTCAAGGAGGGAAAAGGCTAATTTTATTAATGTTAGAATCAGATTAACTTCAGATTTATCATCTGAAAAACTAAATGCCAGATGAAATAAAACAATACATAGTTCAAGAGAAAATGATGTAATTCAATAATTTAGTAGGAGCTCTGATTTTTTTCACTATTTTAAAAGAAACATTCTGTTTTTTAAGAGCTTATTTTTTAGAGCAGTTTTAGGTTTACAACAAAATTGAGAGAAAAGTACAGTGATTTTCCATATTCTCCCTGTCCCCACACATGCATTATCAACATCACTCATCAGAATGGTGCCATTTTTTTACCCGGAATGAAGCTACATTAACACATTATGATCACCCACAGACCATACAATACTGTAGGGTTCACTTGTGGTATTGTGCATTCTCTGAGTTCGGATAAATGTATAATGACATGTATGCATCATTACAGCATCATCAAGAGTATTTCATTGTGTTAAAAATCTGTGCACTGCCTATTCATCCCTCCACCCCCACTCCAAAAATCACAGATCTTTTTGCTGTCCTTAGGGTACCAGCTCTTCCATACTGTCTTATAGTTGGAATCATACAGTATGCAGCCTTTTCAAAGGCTGAAATCTTCTTTCTGAAAATCTGAAATCTTCTTTCACTTAATACATGCATTTAAGGTTCCTCCTTTTTTCATAGTCCACGGTTCATCTTTTAGATCTGAAAAATACTCCATTATCTGGAAGTAACAGAATTTATTTTATCCATTTACTTAATGAAAAGCATCTAAATTACTCCTAAGTTTGGGTATATATGAATGAGAATTTCTTCTTTAAATGTTTGGTAGAATTCACCAGTGAACAAACACTTCTCTTTTAATATCCAAATTATATAGTCCATTAAATCCAATGTTACGTTTCTGAAAATTTAACCAGAGAACATTTTTAAAGTGACAATTTTGTCTGTGATAACATTAAACAGTTGAATAACGACTTTGGTTATCCATACTTTTCCTCGGCTTAGCACATAAAGTTTATGCAAAACAAAAACAAACAAAAAAACCTACTTTTCAGCCTGTACCTATGTTGAATTAGTTAAAATCTAACAACTCTAATTATTAAACATAAGTAATTTTGAGAGCTGGAGAGAAGTAATTTTCTTAGACAAGTTTTTATCTCAATATCCTTTTATCTAAGTCAACATTCAACCAGGTGAATAACTTAGCAATAATTAATTTTCACCCTTGTAAAAGTTGGCTAAAGGTAGTGAATTTTACTTCGGTTTATGAGTCTTCTTGTACATGAAGTTACATTGTCAATTGTCAATAACTAGCCATAATCAAGGTCAACAATAATTTGAAAGTGAAAAAGGTAGTGGTCATATTGCATACGAGTGAGGATGCTTAGGGATTAAAATGATTTTATGACAATGTATTAAGTAATGAAACAAAAGTTACTTAGATTTAATGGAAACAAATTAATTATTAATTTTACATAATGATTTAATAAACAAAATATGCCAATAATATGGCAATCTATCTGAACAGAAATTTTACATCATATGCAAAACTGAATGTTTGAAAGTTTGGTTGCCTAGGGAGTTTAGCAAATAATTATTTTTGGTACATTATTTGTTCTTCAGAATCACAAAGCACTCTTGCAATAAAATGATACATACTACATTCATAAATCTTAGAAATATCACCAGATAACATCTAATGTTGCCATGTGTGTAAAAAATAAATCAGCATGGATGTTAACTGTTAAATTGGTATGCTTGTATTCAAAATAAATTGACAATATACAGTAACAGCCTTAAAATGTTGGAGGCCCTTTGGCATGATAACTCGCTTTCTAATTTCCTATGGGAATAACAGGACAAAGGCATAAGCATATATGGATGGCAGTGTTCATCACAGTTACTAGCACAGCAAAAACAAAAAGCATATTAAACCTCTCACAATAAAAGATTTCTAAATAAAAAATGGTAATATATCATGTTACGGTAATAAAATAATTATTTAAACTACATTCCATATGTATAGAATCATTCCATTAAATAGAAAAGGTTCTAGAAAATGTGAGTAAAAATACTGGAAATGGTGAAATTTTGGGCAGGGAGGGGAGGTGGTTCTATAAGATTTTATCACTTTTTTCCCACCCATATTATCTATGGAATTTTTTAAAGAGAAAATTAAGAGATGGGGGGGTATGTACGTGGCACAGGATCGAGAAGAGTCTGTCTCACGGTTTTTCTGTAGAATAGGGTAAAAGTGTATGTGTGTAAGCAGGTGATTTTGTGTATACATGCATGTTCATATTTTTTATTCCTTTTTATTAACCTTAAAACTATCCAAAACTATCTCTAATGCTCTTATCCTGTATTGAGTTTTCAAGAAATTTGACTTTCAGGCTAAATTTTAACTAATAATTGAACTAGGTGTATGGTCTTCTTACAGGGATTGGTCCCTTGGTAGCAGAAAATTTAAAGAACAACATGCACTTTTACTTTTGAACATAAGTTATTGATATTATACTTCACTGACATCATAGGGAATTTTATATTCTAAGACCTATGACCTTTCAGATTTATTTGAAAACTGAAGTGTTTTTCTCTCATTGAAGCAGAAAATGGAGAAATTCTCTAGCCTCCTTCTCCAGACTTACCTTCTAAGCATAAAGGAATGTAGCAAGACTAATGCAGTCAAATCCAAAAATCAGTGATGGTTCTTAGCTTAGCCAAGCATCAATACACAACTCCAGTAGGACTTCTAGTATATAAATTTAAAACTTTTTAATATATTTAATCACTAAGATTAGTGAAATATGAATAACTGAATTACTAATAGCATAAGATACTTCTTTCACCTGGAATTCTAAAGAGGCTTGTTTAAACTCTCCCCCAGGTAGAGTTTCTCTCAGGTAGAGAAAAATGCCTTTGAAATGGTGGCTTTTCAGTTACAGAACTGGTAGGGTTTGACTTTTCTAATGAAAATCCTGCGCAGAAACTTTATATCATTATGAATCCGTTCACTATACAGTTCACTTTCTAAGATTAAGCAATTTATTTATTTACTCTAATAAAACTGTCCAGAAAATAAGACAGACAATTAAGTTTTCAACTTTGCCCAATAAAATATTATACGGAAATTTTTTCAGTATAAATATAATAGTATTTTTCTGATCTTTTCCTAGCTCCAAAAACAGTTACCTACTAATTTATAGTTTCCAAAAGTAACGTACGGCAGCTTTAAATGATGCATATAATATTATGAAACAACATCAATGGGTAGGGTAGTATAGTTCTCTCTATAAAAACACATGGATTCTAAAAAAATTAAGTCTAAGGCCCACTTTGTTACCATAGTAAATATGACATTACTTTGTCTTCTTGGCAGCATGCTACTTGTCCTTTTAGCCCACAATTAAAGGCCATCTCCACTCTTAAGATCACCTTAAGACTTTCCTACCTCACAGAAGTAGAACTAGTTACAGTGGACATGTTTCCTTCCATTCAAGCATCAGCTATTAGTTCCTTAGATGGTAAAGAACCACGAATTTTATCGTCTTCATATCCCCAGGGTCTAATACAATGCCTGTCATTTAGTAAGCATTCGATTGTGCTGAAAGAATATCTGAAAAAAAAAATTAATCATCATTGTATGTCAGTAACCCCAGACAAAGACACACTTGTCATGTAGATTTATTATATGTTGCAGTAACGGAGAACATACACCAGAAGAAAACATGGGGTATCTCTATGAAAGAGTGTTAGAAATAATTTGTTATAGGATCTGGGCTTTGGTTGGGTGATTTGGGTGAAGGTCTAAGAAGTGGGAATTTCATGTAAATTGGATGCTGCCACAAAGTCAGGGAAATTCTGTAATTGTGTACTTCAATAAATCTTACCTATAGGAAGGGGAGACTAGTACAAGAATAAAATTGTAATGGTGAAGTAACAATCATTCATTTTGGCTGAGTGATAGGGCATTTGGTATTTCTGCGGGTGGTAGAGGAAACTTGGTTTCATCTCTTCTTAGGAAAAAAAAAAATTAAGCGGTCTTATTTTGTCTCATTTATCATGGTCTCAAGCAAACTTTTCTGAGGTTGGTACTCCATGAGATTATTTATGTGTAATAGAATAGCACGCCCTAGCTGTGTCAAGTCGGCTTCTGAATGTCAGAAACTACTCTTTTGTTCTCTTCATTCACTTCTATCTGTCATCTTAACATTTAGATAATTATAAAATAAATTTTAAACTACATACACATAAGTTGTTTAAACTGAAGAGACTACAAAATACTTTACAGACTGTATTGTTGAACAATGGTTATATATAAAATGTAATTTTCCAGAATTAGTTTTAGTAAATACGGCCTCTGCCTGCTTTAAATAAAAAATATGGGATGTCACTAACAGAAGTGTTTAGATGACAAATTCTGTGCTTTGCTTTATTTACATTTCTTTTAAGATACATTTACGGATAAAGTAAAAACCTACAGTAAAAAAAGTGATTAAGAGAAGCATGTTCAGGATATTACCAAGGACAAAGTAAGTCCTAACAAATCTCATCAAGATCACCATATATTATTAAATAATCTAAATGTGTAAAAAAAAACCAGAAGATAATAGATACAAAACAAAACTTAAAGAGTGGTATTGATTAATATATTACTTTTTTAAAGATTTATTTATTTATTTATTTATTTATTCATTTATTTTAAAGAGAGCACATAAGCAAGTGAGGAAGAGCGGAGGGGGAGGGACCGGGAGGGGGAAAATCTCAAGCAGACTCCTCATGAGCGTGGAGCCTGGCATGGGGCTAGATCTCACAAACCTGAGATCATGAACTGAGCTGAAACCAAGAGTCAGAGGCTTAACAACCAAGCCACCCAGGCGTCCCTGATATATTGCTCTATAGAGCTTACCTTAATTTCACCTCCTAATATCATACATTTTTGTATTGCATCTAAATGAAAAAAAATGACTTTAGCCTTCAAATTTCTTCAGCCTCCTATTTCCAATCAACACTAAATTTATTTGCATAGTGCAAATATTGATAAATATTCAACACTCAATAAGTTGTATCCTAATTCCAAGCAGTATATTCCAAATTTAAAGTCACTTTCTCCCTGCTAATACCTGTCCAGTACCTCTTTCCACTTTCCAGTTCTCTTTATCATACGATAATGCATACTTTTAAATATTTTATGTATCTATTTGACAGAGAGAGAGAGAGAGAGCATGCGCACAAACAGGTGGAGTGGCAGGCAGAGGGAGAGGGAGAAGTAGGCTCCCCACCAAGCAGAGAGTCTGACATGGGGCTCGTCCCAGGACCCTGGGATCATGACCTGAGCAGAAAGCAGGCACGTAACCGACTGAGCCACCCAGGCACCCCATAATGCATATTTTAAATAACTACAAACTTACATATCATCCTTAATTCACCAAAATCACTCTAGTTTATGCTCGCTTAAAACTTAAATCAACTTATTGTTATGAGGTCTTTTTTCCTACTCAGTACTTGACCTTTAGTTGGTCATTTGATTCACATATCATAATGTTTTAGAACATGATTTATAGAGTCTGCCCAGATTTGACTGACATGTATGAATTCTGGCTCCATCACTTGCAAGTTCTCTGAAGTCTCTATGCTGTAAGTGGAATATCTGAAAAATGGAAGGAATAATTTTATCTATCTTACAGGACTGTAAGGAGTAATTGAGATAAAACAAATAAAGCACTTAAAATAATGCTGGTACATTGTAAGCCCTTACATTCTTAATTTTTAAATGTTCTTAATATTGTACTTGCACTTTTTCTATTTGGATTAGACCTCAATTATGTATTGAGAACTCTCATTCTACATTCTGTAATTATTTCCTCTATGACTTCTTGACTTCACTCATTCGTTTTTATTAAGTAATCTTTACACTTTACTTGAGGCTCCAACTCACAATCCCAAGATCAATAGTCGCATGCTCCACCCACCGATCCAGCCATGCACCCTTGACTTCACTCATTCTATTCACTGCTTACCCACTCTATCTTTCGACTCCAGTTCATCCCTTACTCAATAAAGAATAAGCTTCCTAAAGTTGTAGTCATTTCATAGCAGGACAGTCACATGATTTAATTACATACTTCCTAAGAAACCATTAATTCCTTTCCTTCACAAGAAAGTAATTAATATTTATAAATTATCTTGAAGCCAAAGCCTCAATTTAATTTCATTTGTTCATTCATTAATTTTTGCATTTAATAAATATTTATTGAGCAGCTACCACGTGGGTATTTTATCTTACACTGTTTACTATTCCCAAATATTTCCATGTGTTTTCCCTCTTCAGTATTTTTTCTCATGGTGCTTCCAATCTGTATTGCTCTACTCTCTTCACTTTTAATTGTTCTCTTTTGTTTATGACAGCTTTCTTGAGCAACAGGAGATGTGGGTTCTTCTAATGAAATGCCATAACACTTTGTTTGCACTTTCTATCTTTTACATTACTTTTCTCTCTGCCTTGATTCTGTTTGTTTTGTGTAACCATTCTGTAATGGACTGACCTAAGCAAATATGGCCATGCACAACTATTAGGCTACTTTTTAACTTCTAAATACGAGCCTGATGAACTTTAGCTATTCTCCCAAACATACAGATACTCACAAACAAGTATTTATTACAAGCAGCCACTACACATTTTATACAACTATTCAGTAAATTCAACAAATTCTATCTAAAGTTTAGGCGTTATAAACACTACCTTATAGGAAATATTTATCCCAGGCATATGCAAATATTTTTCAACTGAGGATTTTTTTTTTTTTTTTTTTTTTTTTTTACCCTTTGGCTGATATCAGAGAATCAGAATCACTCCTAAATAATGACTGGATACAAAATCATTTAAGGATGAAGCTTTAGATGCCATCCTAAGGAAGCATAGAAGACATTTCTCTAGATTCTTAAACTTTATTCTTTCTTACAAGGATAGGAAGCATCTCCAAAATATCTGAACTAATCCATAATTTTAATACTTATAATAATTCCATCAAATTCCATTCATAATTATAATTATACCAATTATTATGCTTTTAATTTCAAAAATAATAATGCTAGTAAACAAAGTCTGAAGTGTTGAGACATGGAAAAGCAACCTGTTTATAGTAGCCTTCTTCAGAATGTAGCATAGCTGACATCCTAACAATCCATGAAATAGAACAAATGACTGTTTCTAAGGATGTGGAATAAACTGGTACATACATACTTAGTATTAGATACTGATACATCTTAAAGTAAACTATAGACACTGAAACATAGCCTGTTACAATAAAAAACAGCTTTGTAAAAGTTAAAAAGCTGTATGTTTCTGTTTTCTTTTCAGTGTTATCACTGCCTATTGGAAAACAGCCACTAATTAAGTACTTACCTACTCACTGAAATGAACTGAACAAAATCCTGGCATAAAAAGCTAATGAGAATCATTTTGCCACACTACCCAGACTAATGATATCACTGGCTTTTTAATTCTAAAAATACTGTATCCAAACAAGTAATATGAATGTTTCTTCTAGCCTAAAGGTTTAAATCACTGACAAAGGAATAGATTTGAAAGATTTTTTTTTTTAAAGGGTAATTTCAGGGGCGCCTGGGTGGCTCAGTCAGTTAAGCATCCTACCCTTGATTTCAGCTCAGGTCATGATCTCAGGGTCATGACATCAAGCCCTGCATGGGCTCACACTCAGTGGGGAGTCTCCTTGAGGTTCTCTCTCTCCCTCTCCCTCTGTCACCAACCCCCCCACTCACACATGTGTGCTCTCTCTAAAATAAATGAATACATCTTTAAAAAATAAAGGGTGATTTCAAGTCTATCCATCTAGCCATCTGAAATCACTCTTTACCTCAATTTTCAAGTTATTTTTTGAAACATATTTTCAAATTATATAAAGTCACAATATTATTGTTCCAGCAATATATTTGAAATGTATTGGACCTAAAATGTATATTGGACCTAAAAACAAATATGTTGTTTCAAAGAGAGGTAGGATAAAATCGGCCACAATAATCGTGGATTTATCTATTCCCCCTATTAATTTTTAATTTGATTTACATACATTTAAGACATCTGTATTAATTACATACATATTTAAAATTATTATGTCTTTTGGGGCGCCTGAGTGGCACAGCGGTTAAGCGTCTGCCTTCAGCTCAGGGCATGATCCCGGCGTTATGGGATCGAGCCCCACATTAGGCTCCTCTGCTGTGAGCCTGCTTCTTCCTCTCCCACTCCCCCTGCTTGTGTTCCCACTCTCGCTGGCTGTCTCTATCTCTGTCAAATAAATAAATAAAAAATCTTTAAAAAAAATTATTATGTCTTTTGGTGGGTTAATTATTTTATGTTATAAAATATTCTTCTTTATCTCTATTAAGGCCTCTAGTGTAAAAGTCTACTCTACATGTTTTTATCATAGCTGTGAATTTTTTTTAATGCAATATAACAAATTACCAAAAAGGGAGCATCTTGAAATAGCATATACTTATTATCTTATAATTTCCAGGGTCAGGAATCCAGGCATAGATTACCTAGGTCCACTGCTAAAGGTCTCACATGACTGCATTCAAACTGTCATGCTTGCAGGGTCATCATCTCAGCTGCTACTCGGAGTCCTTTTTTCAGGCTCTCTGGTTATTGTCAGAACTTTCTCTCTCTGCAACTGTAAGATGGAGGTTACTGCTTTTTTTAGTGGCTGTTGAGTGGAGTCACTCTGAGTTCCTGGAAGATGCTTTCAGGGCTCCGACATGAGCACCTTTCACAACTTTACTTCTTCAAAGCTAGCAAGGAGTTGCTCTCCTTGTCTTCCTTCAAAGAAGGTCTGGACCTTCTTTGAAAGGGCTCACAGGATTAAGCCAAGCCCAGCCAGGATAATCTTTTGGTTAACTCAAAGTCAAGAGATTAAAGACCTTAATTATACCTGCAAATCTCTTCATCATGCCACCTTTCACAGAGTGGAATCCCAGCATATTCACAAGACCCACCTATGCAATGCAAGGGGCCACTTGCTGTGCAATGCAAGGACCTAAGAGCACTTTAATTCCCTGTAACTCTCTTTTCCATTTGTTCTTTTGTTCTCACATATTTTTAACTTCCATAAGAGGTTACTAGCATTTTCTACAGTCAAAATTAATTATACTTACAGATTTATCTACTGTCTCTCCACATTTCTTTCTGTATTTCTATACTTCTGTTGCAATAATTTTCCTCCTGCCTTTAGTGATAGCTTTAGTATTTCCGTTTGTGCTGTATGGTCACTGGTTAATTCTGCCAATTTTTATTTGCTTTATTTATTGTGAAAATATCTCTGCTCCAGGTACATTTTGTAGGGCGGGTTTTTTGCTGTTGTTGTTGTTGTTGTTTGTTTTTCCCTTTAATAGGTGGATATTCTAAGAACAGGTGCCAAAATAGGGTTAGATATGAAATAAATTGTTCAGGGGAAATGCCTGTGAGAGAAAATGAAGGACTGGGGCAAAGAAAGTGTCAGATAGCAATGCAGGTCAGACTCTGAAAGATGTAGGAAGGGGAGAGGGAGAAAGGAGAGAACAACTAGTTGGAAGTGTTTTATTCTGCAGCATGTTTCTAAGGAAAATTTGTCAAGTCTGTGAGGGATCCCATCAGAGGACAGTTGCCTATCAGAAGAGTCCCTAATCTCTCAGGAATGGGCCTGCCATAGTCAGTCCCTGCCTCACTCAGGGTTTAGCTAAGCAGTCTGTGAAAAGAATGACTTTGGGAGTTAATTCAAGCATGGACTTCAAAGCACAGAAGCTGGGGCCTTCAGGCAACTCTACTCCCTTCAGTTGGGGATTTAAGAGGAGCATTGCTATTGCAGCGATAGATTAGACTTCTATTTTTGTATTTATTTCTTTCAGAACTTAGAATATTATCTGTTGTTTTCTAAAGTTGCCATTGCTTCTATTAAGAAATCAGCTCTTAGTTGCTGGTTTGAAAATAAGTAATGTGTCTTTTTTTTTTTTTTTTGTCAAGTTTTAATATTATTGTCTTTGATTTCTAGGAGTTTTACTATAAAGAGCCAAGATGGGAATCTCTTTGTATTTATCATGTTTGCTGTTTTTTTGGACTTCCTTAATCTGGCTTCTTATCTTTCTAACTTTAGGAAATTCTTAGCCATTATATATCCAAATATGATTTGTCAATACCATAGGGTTTTCGCCCTCCTTGGCCAAGTATATGCACAATTTATAATCTGCACTTATGCATTATGTCCCCAATGTCTCTTTTTCTATATTTTCCAACCTTTTGTCTTTTTACGTTTCAAAGTGGATATTTTCATATGAGCTAACTTTCAGTTCTCTAATCTTCTCTCCTATTACCTATAATGCAACATTAAACCCATTTGCTGAATTCTTATTTTTAATTATTGTATTTTTCAATTTTAGAATTTCCTTATTTAAAATGCATACATTCTAGTTCACCGCTAAAACTCTCTACGTTTTGGTTTATCTTCTTATATATTAATCACTGATAATAGAAGGTCTACGTTCACTAATTCTAATATTGTCATTGTCTATAGATTCATTTCTTTTTTCTTTTTTTTTTACTTATGGCTAATGTTAGTTGAATGCCATATTTGGGTTGAAAACTGAAGAGACAGTACAACTTTTTTGTGGTATTACTTTTCTCAAATAGGATTGATTTTTGTTTCTCACAGTCAAGTGTTTTTATCTACTCAAGGGCTGAACCGATTTCAAGTTAGGCTTCAATCTTCGTGAAAGATCATCATTTCTAATTTACTCTTTTGTTACCTTTAGCCTTTTGGGTCTCCCAAATGAAAATGTGGGGACCTATCCCTACACTGACATCTAAACCAAAAGCCCACCTTCCCCACTCTATGTTAGATTAAGAAAGTTCTCCTTGCTTCCAAGCCTCTGGTTTTGAATCAACAAATTCTTTGATAAAAAGTAATTCCAAATATTCACCTTTCTAATCTTCTCTCTTTGGGGGGATATTAGTCTTCAAAATCTTGCTACTTTGGTAGCTTTTTGATGTTTCCAGACAAACACTATCATTGCTTATTATTATTACCATTTTCATTATTATGTAGAATTTTTAATTCTACTCAGTGGAAAGGTTGGTCTGAATAAAGTTAGCACATTATTGTTGGAAGTGGTGATTTTCTTTCAGTAAGTTTTAAATAAAAGAAAATATATTTACGTGAAATTTTTCACTCTATTGAAGACCTTTACTGAGATGATAAAAATGTAATGAGATTTTATTTTCCCTTCTTTATCTGGTAATTCGCTGGACTATGATTAATTCTGATTAATAGGATCACACATGTGCAAATGTGTTATAAACCCTATTTAAGTTAGCTTATTTTTAAACAGGAGGAAGGCAGGTATTTGACTCCTGTTATATTTTTATTTTACCAGTTGAAAGAGAAAAGTATTTGCAAAAACTAGATTACCCTTTCATATTCACTCAATTATATTCTTTCAAATCCAAAATGAGACTATAGTTTAAATATACATATAGGACAGTTAATAATGTAAAAGTATCTACTTTGCTTTTAAAATTGCATGTTAAATAGCAAAATTCAGATGAATAAATAGTGAAAATTATATGTTTCATTCTCAAAGTAAAGGTCACATTGAGCATTTTTAACCTAAGAGTAGCTATTAAATACAGGCCTAATAATCATCCAATTTGGAAATAAGAGTGTAGATTATAACATAAAAGAAGGCCATTTTATTTGAAATGTATTTTCTGTAATATAAGTATGGGAGCAAGTTAAACACATATTACCTAAATATAATTAGCATTTCCAAATGCACTTGAAAAAAATGCATGGGAAATTAAACTAGGCATTTGGAAGTCTATAAATAATGCAATTGGAAAGAAACCAAAATGTTATCTATGCTATGACCATGTTGTTAAAATATTTTACCTTTAGCCCTGTAACATAGGTCCATATTGAAAGCAATGGTCAATCATACTAATCATTACAGAGAATATTTGGTTTTGGTGACCCACTTTAATTGTGAAGCTGCTTAATTTTTTTTTTAAAAGTTGGGGGTAAAATTGTAGGTTAATGTATCCCTAAGCATAGGCAAAATTCAATAATAACTATAATTAATCAGAAGAATATACTCCACTATTAGAAACTATATCAATAAAGACTGTTCTCTGCATTCTCAGAAAACAACTGACAATGATTTTCCTCTAAGACTTGCAATTTTCCTTTCCTACCCCCTTAAATCTTCATGTACAAAAATCAGTTGGAGAACAACCACTCATTAATTAGAATGGCTAAACTAAAAAATAAAAATTAAATTTAAAAAATAAACTAAAGGGGCGCCTGGGTGGCACAGCGGTTAAGTGTCTGCCTTTGGCTCAGGGCGTGATCCCGGCGTTATGGGATCGAGCCCCACGTCAGGCTCCTCTGCTATGAGCCTGCTTCTTCCTCTCCCACTCCCCCTGCTTGTGTTCCCTCTCTCGCTGGCTGTCTCTATCTCTGTCGAATAAATAAAATCTTTAAAAAAAAAAAAAAACTAAAAATCCCTGGTGACAATGATGAACACTTACTCGTTGCTAATGAAAATGCAAAATGGTAGAACCACTTTGAGGGACAGTTTGACTGTTCTTACAAAGCTAAACATAGCATTACCATGTGATCTAGGAATCATGCTCCAAGACATTTATTCAATGAATTTGAAAATGTACGTCTACACAAAAACCTGACTGTTTATAGCAGCTGTATTCATAATCACCCAAAACTGGAGGCAATCATGATGTCCTTCAATAGATGTGAATAAACAAACTATTCCACATTCATACCGTGCAATATCATTTAGCAATAAACAAGTTATTAGGCCAGGAGAAGACATGGATGAATCCAAAATGCTAAGTGAAAGAAGCTAGTCTGAAAAGGTCATATACTCTATAATTCTGATTATGTGACATTCTGAAAAAGACAAACTATAGACATGATACAGAAAGATCAGTAGTTCCAGGAAAGGTTGCGCGTTGAGTAAATGAAGCACAGAGGAGTATTCAGGGCAATGAAACCATTCCGAATGACACTATAACTGTGAATACGTGACAGTATGCATTTTCCAAACACTATAAAACTTTCCAGCAGGAAGAATCAACCTTAATGAAACATAACCATAAAAAATAATTTAGAGGGGCACTTGGGTGGCGCAGTCGTTAAGCGCCTGCCTTCAGCTCAGGGCGTGATCCTGGCGTTCTGGGATTGAGCCCCACATCAGGCTCCTCTGCTATGAGCCTGCCTCTTCCTCTCCCACTCCCCCTGCTTGTGTTCCCTCTCTTGCTGGCTGTCTCTATCTCTGTCAAATAAATAAATAAACTCTTCAAAAAAATTAATAATTTAGAACCTCAGTGGATCCAAAGATGGAAAGTGAAACGTTAAAAATAAATAAAACAATCTTACTGTACTTAGAAATGTATAAAACAACCTTAATGAAGGGGATAAACAAATAACGTGTTGATCTAAATAACTTTGAAAATGATTAAAGTTGGTAGGACTAAAGGCAAAAGAAGATTTACAGAAAAAATAAATACATTGGAAACTCTCTGTACTATCCTCATAATTTATCTATAAATCAAAAACTGTTCCACCATAGGGACCTAGAAACATTTTACTTAGATAACCACGTGGTAGGTAAAGAAAGTACCAATACCTTCTGAAGATTATTGGATACAGGAGCTGGATTGGGATCGATATCCAAGGATCCAAAGCACCAAACAGTTTTGCCATTGTTAAAATGAAGGTAGATGGTGGCCAGAAATAAATGCAGTCCTGGGATAAGTACAGCTCAAAGTGAATCTTCTGCATTCATAGACCCACATAGTGGTCATTTCTTCGGTTTCCAAATGTATTAGTGCGCTGGCTAAAGTTGATAGCAGAACACTCACACTGGTTTTATTCATCTTTATTCATCTACAGGATAAGTGTTATCATGGTAGGAAAAACAAAAGGAAATCTTCTGACATTCCTTCAAGTCAAGTTAGTATGTCAATAACATTGCCAGGCACAACTTCTGCTATAATAGAGTTACTATTAATAGAATTAAACAAACAAACAAAAAACAAACACAGGATCATCTCAGTAAATTCAAAGTGTTTGACGAATCAGACATTCATTTCTTTTTTTTTTTATTATGTTCAATTAGACATCCATTTCTGATAAAGTACCCATTAAACTAGAAATAAAAATAATTTCCTCAAACTAATAAAGGGCACCTATAAAAACCTATAGATAATACCATACTTAATAGTGAAAGACTGAATTCTTTCCTCAAAATAGGAAAAAGACAGGATACCTACTTTCAGCAGGTATCTATTCATCATTATACGAGTTTCTAGCTAGTGCCATCAGACAAGAAAAATAAACTGAAGGTATTCATATTTGAAAGATAAAAGCAAAATTGTACATATTCAGTGACATATGACATAATTCTCTATGTCAAAATCCTAAGGAAACTGCATGTACAAACACACACACACACAATATCCATTCACAGAAATGATAAACATATTTAATAAGTCACATAATATAAGACCAAATACAAAAATCAATTGTATTTCTATACACTTACAATGAACATTATGAAGAAGTAACTGAAAATATTCACAATAACAGCAACCAGAATAATACTCAGTAATACATTTAAATAAAGAAATGAAAGACATGTACAATGAAATTATAAAAGATTGCTGATTTCAAAAGATCTAAATAAATAAATATCCATGTTTATGGATTAGAGAACTCACTATTTTTTATAATGGCAACCCTCCTCAAATTTACAGATTCAAAAAAAAATACTAATCAACATATAGTCAAAAACTGACAAGGTGATTAGTGAAATCAGTATATAAATGTAATTATTAATAATTTGGAAAAGAACAAAACTAGAGGGTATATATTATCTGATTTCTGAACTTATTATCAAGTTCCAGTAATCAAAACAAAGGTTTTTTTGGTGTACAGGCATATAAACTAAAGGAATAAAACTGAGAATCCAGAAAATAAACTATTAAATTTGGGTAATTTATTTTTGGCAAAGAAACAAACATAATTGGGAAGAGGATAGTCTTTTCAACAAATGGTCATGGGGCAATTAATTATCTATATGTAAAAAAAAATTAACTTAGAACCTTACCTCATACTATTTATTATATATGAAACTTAACCCAAAATAGGTCATACACACAAATGTAAGATTTAATACTACAAAACTTCTAGAAGAAAATCTAGGAGGTAATCCTCAAGGCATTGGGTTGTATGTATTAGATACAACACCAAAATATGATTCAAAAATGAAAACAGTGTTTAATTTAATCTCATCAACACAAAAAACTCCTGTGCTTCAAAACACATCATTAATGAAACTGAAAAGACAAGACATATTTGAAAACCTTATACCTAATAAAAAACCTGTATCCAAAATATATAAATAACTCTTTCAAATTGATATTTAAAAGCCAAAAATTCCAATTAAACAATAGGCAAAAGATTCGAATAAATATTTCACCAAAGAGCATATGTGCATGCCTAATATGCCATGGAAAGATGTTCAATATCCTTAGTAATTAGGGAAATGAAATTGAAAAACACTCAAATATCACTACACACATAAACTAATTGCAATTATCGAAAAGACATTAAAAAAAAAACAAGTGTTGGTAAGGATGCAGAAAAATAGGTACCTTCATACACTGGTGGTGGGAATAAAACTGGTTCAGCTATTTCAGAAGTTTGGCAGGTTAGGGGCGCCTGGGTGGCACAGCAGTTGAGCGTCTGCCTTCAGCTCAGGGCGTGATCCTGGTGTTGTGGGATCAAGCCCCACACCAGGCTCCTCTGCTATGAGCCTGCCTCTTCCTCTCCCACTCCCCCTGCTTGTGTTCCCTCTCTCGCTGGCTGTCTCTATCTCTGTCGAATAAATAAATAAAATCTTTAAAAAAAAAAAAAGAAGTTTGGCAGGTTAAAAAAAAAATGTATATATACTATATGGCCCGCCCTTTCCATTCCTAGATATTTACTAAGGAAATATAAAAACATATGTCCACACAAAGACTTGTAATATGAACATTTATATCAGCATTGTTCATAACACTCCTAAATTGGAAACAACCTAAATGTGTATCAACCAGTAAATGGATATGCACAGTGTGTTATATGCATATCACATGTGCCAGATGCAAAGCACTATATATCATATGATTACATTTATATGAAAGTTCAGAAAAGTCAAAACATAGAAAGTGAAAACAGATAATTGGTTGTCTGGGGTTCATGGGAGTGGAGATTGCTGGAAATGAGCAGGAGAAAACTACCGGGGTAGTGGAAATATTTTAACACTAGATTGTAGTGATGGTTACATACATCATAAATTTACTGAAAAATCATTTAATTGTAAATTTATGTGTGAGATTATTGTATGTTAATGTTAACTCAGTTAAGCCATAAAAAAAATACATATCACATACTGTTAGAAAGTGCCAGAGAATAGTGCCACTGTCAAAGAGAGGGGGCCTTGTTCATATCTCCAATTTACCAGTCTGGCAACTATATATTGTGCGCTGCACTCACTTATCTTCTTCAGGAGTCAATGTACTTGTTACATGCAGAATAATAGTCCCTCAAACATGTTTACTTCCTAATCTCCAGAACCTGTGACTATATTAGGTCAGATGGCAAAGGGGAATCAAAGTTGCCCAGACAGAATTAAGATTGCTACCTTGCTGACCTTGAGACAGGAAGATTATTCTGAATTATCCAAGTGGGTCCAATGTAACCACAAGGTTCTAACAAAGTGAAGGCAGCAGGGATGTCACATTAAAGTGACACAGCATGAGGCTGACTTCACTGGCTTTGATGACGGAACAAGGTCATAAGCCAAAGAATGAGAACAGCCTCTAGAAGCTGGAGAATAAAATGATTTCGTTAGAGCCTCCAGAACAGAACATGACCCTGCTGATACCTTGATTTGACTCCTGTGAGACCTACTGCAGACTTTTGAACTCCAGAATTATAAGATTAATAAATGTCTGTTGTTTTAAGCCACTGATTTTTAGAATCTCTAGCTCATTAAAATTTTCCTTAATAGACTATTTTCAGTTTTTCCTTGAGATTGCACATTTTGATTAACACCTACATTCCCAAGGAGGACAGTGCTTTTGGTGCACACTGATTTTGCTAAATGAGGCATTTTTTAAAATATTTTATTGTTTATTCAAAGCCACAGGTTTGGAAGGCGACATTGCAATCAACAGGTGTATAGCAAAAACAACTTAAAGCCCTCTGTTGACAGTGCTGTTGCCATAATATATTGCAGAAAAACAAAACAAAAAACAAAATAAAAAGCACTTTTAAATAGCCACTATAAGTATATAGAACAAACTGACAATTACCAGAGGCGAGGTAGATAGGGGAGATGGGGATTAAATAGTACCCTTATCATGTTGAAAAAATAAATAAATGATTAAAAAATAACTTCATAGTTCCTTATAATATATAGAGCCATGCACAGTGGAGGCATAACCACATTTTTTTCTTTGAAACATTATTTTATATTGGTAGTTCAATATTAAATCTATGTGGGGGATTTCTCCAGGACTGATTGGACGTTGTTATGCATTAGGTCCTACTTCTTTTTGAGTGGCACCAGTCTAATTAATTGCTGTTCATGCCTCATAGCTATCAGATACTGGGTTTCACATGAATCAACAGTTAATAAAATTCATAAATGTTGGAGAGAGGTCAGGAATCTGAGAAGCACTATTATTCTTGCTTAATTTTTACCCTTTGTGAAATACAGATAACTTGAAAAGTGCCTTTCAGATTCATCTACTTTTTTTTTCATTTAATGAACTTTTATTGAGTATAATCAGGGAATCTTGTTATGTATTTGGCAAAAAGTACATCTTTATTACTGAACTGCTTGTTCAGATGATTTAAAATTAGAACTGAAAGGGACCCTAGAGTGATTAATATGTGTCAAGAAATCTGTTGAGAGAAAGAGTAGACTTCAGTGTCCTTATTCTTTATCTAAGGGAATAAGCCATGAAAGTTTATGTGACCCTCAGGTTATACAGCTAGTGGTTGCAGAGACAAGACAGAAACCCAGGTCTAGCGTTCTTTCACCAAAAGAACCCTTAAAAGCGGAAGAAGAAAGAAGAAGGGAAATCAAGGAGATTAAAAGCATAAGAAAGACTTGACCTGCTGCTGTTGGCTTGAAAATTGAGGGGGCCATGTCAAAAGCAAGAGAAGGAACTGAATTCTGCCACCAACTAGTGATTTAGAAAGAAGACACCAAAGACCCAGATGAGAACTGCTACTGTAGCTGACACCCTGATTTCAGCCTTAAAAACCAACCATGCCATGCCGGACTTCTGAACCATGGAAATCTGAGCTCATAGCTTGACGTTTTATGAAGCTAAGCTTGTGGTAATTTGTTATGCAACAATATAAATTGACTTATTTATTCTGTTATTTCTACTACACAACCCACGAGTAAAACATTTCTTCCCGGCATTCCCTTGTTTCTCAATTCCTAGACTGGGCCACCAGAAACCTAAAAGGAAGGAACCCTGTACATAAGGCTGCTTGAAGAGTAATCAAATGTGGAGCATGAAACCAAGAATGATGTTGGAGAAACTGCTTTTAACTTCTGATTTGGCCAGTTACGGGACTGTGACCTTAAGCAAGTCTTTTTCTATTGTTTTTTTAAGTCTTACATTTCATGGCTAATAAAAAGAAATTATCCACTCTATCTCTTAGAGTTGTGAGGATAAGTAGAAAAAAATACTAATGAAAGAAAAATGCACATTATATCCAAACCAAAAGACAGAATTCTAAAGGAAGACTTGAGAAGAGGAATGAAAGCGCTCCTAACTATGTCTTTCCCATCATAGCCTTTGCTAGAAATCTTGACTGTTACAGAAAAATAGGGTCTTTCCACTCTGGATATCTGTATGCACCATTTCTTGGGAGAGCCTAACTCTAGCCTCAAAAAGTTGGGACTGTCTTAATCTACATTCACTAATGAGAACTATGGTCAGTAAACTATTTTTTACTTTCAACATACTTTAGAAGATGTGCAAGAAACAGGTTCTATCTGATATTAATGTCCACCTCTTCACTGCTAAGAGATAACCGGTTGAGAGCTAGATGAAAAGTCTGTTGATTACACAGAAACCTAAATGTTGGTCATGTATAGCTGAAAACTATTGATCTGAAAATATTAGGGCACAATTTTTAAGGTTGTAAGCTCTGGCATTGCTAATCTGAGTGCAGATCCTTATCCTGGCACAAACTAACTGCACCTTGGATAAAGAATTTAACTTTTTAAAATCTGTAAGCAGGTAGACAATAAAACATCACTCAAGATTTACCCAGATGTATATTAAGAGATTTATTGCAAAGAATTGGCTCACACAATTGTGGGGTAGCTGAGCAAATTTAAATTCCATAGGACAAAGTCTCAGGCACGGACTATGGCTACTGTCCACAAATGGAATTTCTTCTTCATTAGGATGGCCTCAGCAATTCTATTAAGGGAACAATATCACATCTTTAAAATATCTCCATAGCAACACTAAGATGTTGTCTGAATAATGGTCCCTACAGCCTAGCCAAATTCACACATCAAAGACATCACAGCATCTAAATCACAGGTCTCTTCAGAACATGAAAGAGAATATACGGGTATGTGCATGCACATGGGTGTGTGTGCATATATAGTGGATACCTAACACATCTTATGTGCTCAAAAAATTTGTAGCTATATATTATCATTATTGCCTGTAAACAAAAGGATGGTACAAAATACCGCACTCCGTCCCTCTCTAAACTGAGGTGCTTTTCTGGATTTGTTTTTCCTATAAGGGGGTGTTTCACTGCTAGCTGTTGTATTATACAATTTTATTTGCCAATGGAAGAAGTACGTCTATATAACTTTCGATGGAAAGAATAATTAGAAAAACAATTCCTCATTTCATTGGTACAATATTTTAGTAGTAACATCACCATCAAATTTCCTCTAGGACATACTCAACTAGGATATGGTGGTTTGAACACTTCATGTCCCAAATCACAAGGATTTAAAAAATAATCAATAGAGCATATAAAATTGTCAAATTACATTTATAATTATTAATATCATCACAATAAATTATTCAATAGATTGTCCCCATACTTGTTTGTTATTATATCCCTATGCATTCTGGATATTGCCTTGAGATCTTGAACAGTAATACGACTTATAACATTAACATACTAGTATCTATTCATTTCAGGATAACTAATGAAACCTAGCCAAAAATCATCTACTTCATTGCTTCTCAAACTATCCATGCTGCACCATTTTATTTAAAATACGACTATTTTATGGAGCGATATATTTTCTAAATAAGTATATACTACTAGGAAAATAAAACAGGAAAAAACACAAAGATAAAGACATTTTGATATACTCAATTTTTTATGTTAGAACCACTAAATATGCAATTATATTTCAATAAATATCATAACAAGCATAATACAGGAAGAAAAAAATGCAAAATTTATATGCTTCTCACTGAAAGTTAAAACTGTACATAGAAGCAATTAATATAGTTGTTATTAAACTTATAACTTTGTTATTAAAAATTGTAAAAATAAGGAAAGGTTGGCAGTGAAATAGTGATTTCCATTTTAAACATATAATCACATATTTTGAATGAACAACATGTATATTAGTACGTGACAGGGGGTGATCTATATCAAAACTGCTCCTATATTTTGTTTCAAGATAAATGGCAGTAGAGAGACCTTTCTTAAAGAGGTAAGTAGATGGGAATGGCATAAAAGATTTTAAAGCAACTTCAGCAAATTCAGGACAATCACTTTTAACTATTATCCGAAATTCAAGTTATGTTGTATTCTCAAAATATCTTCAATCCTTCATCAATAGCTAGGTCCAAAAATTTAAATTACCTTTTGAGGAAAGAAATGGATTCTAGGTTTAATACATTTTTGGATTAAAGCTGAAAAATAAATCCTTAATTATCAACTACTGTTATACGTATGCATGACAAGTACCTAGGATCCACATGCAACTCGAAAGATTTAGGCCATGTTCAATGAAGTGAGTTCAAAATCCACAGGACGTGGAAGTAACATAAAACTTCAATAAAAGTTAGTAAATATTCTGAATTTGTACTCATCTCATTGTGGACTGGGAATAAAAGTTAATAAAAAGTTTATGTACTGGCACCAGTCTGGGCCACATCTTTTACTCCAATGCTGCTTTATTCCATAGTTTTGCTGTATAATTTGTGAAAGACAAGAGTAAGTACAAGCAATCTAACTCCTTAGGAATTCTTGTATACTTTCAAGAGTTTCCTAGGTTTGAGTTGGCATGTTTCCTGCCAAAAAGATTGTATCATAGGTTATTTTTGCTCCAAGTTTTTCTGGAAGCTTGTACCAAATCACCAGTTGGTGACTTATGGCATATCTGATTGATTTGTACTACATTTATGCGTTCATAACTGAGGTATGCTTTGAAAACATGTAAAATTAAGAAATATGCAACGACATGGTACCATTATTACCTTTAAGGTTTTGGTAAAATTTTCATATCATGTGTACATTTAAATTAAATCAAACCTGTATATTAAATTGATTTTTTGCATAATTCCTATTTCAATATTCTAATAGTAAAATATATTAACTGGTAGAGTACTTTTCCACACGTGAAGTATTTATTTATTTACTTATTTATTTTTAGATTATTTATTTATTTATTTGAGAGAGACAGAGAGAGAACGAGAGAAAGCGAGCATTAGAAGGGGAGGTCAGAGGGAGAAGCAATTCCCTGCTGAGCAGGAAGCCCAATGCAGGACTCATCCTGGGATTCCAGGATCATGACCTGAGCCAAAGGCAGCTGCTTAACCAACTAAGCCACCCAGGTGCCCCACACACGTGAGGTATTTAATCATCAAAATCTGGTTTATTTAAAATGTAAGGTTTATAGTATTTGAATCCCGAATTATTGTGAAATTAAAATAACTACATATATACATACATATAAAATTAAAATGTATATATATGTGCATATATACACACACATGCACACACACACACACACAGAGTTAGGGTTCTAAACTTAAACATTAAATTGGAAGTGATGGTACTCATGGTTAAAATCTTAAAAACACTACATATGTGAATGAGTTTGTGTAAGTGAGTAAAATAGTGCCCCCCCAAAAGAAGGTATGTCCACCCAGAAGCCCAGAATATAACTTTCGTAGAAATAAATGCCTTTCCCAGTATTATTAAAGTAAGAATATTGAGATGAAATCATCCTAGATTAGGTTAGACCTAACTGTAATGATGAATTTTCTTATAAGAGTCAGAAAAGAAGACACAAAGAGACTCAGAAATATCACATGGAATATGGAGATAGACTGAACTGATGCATCTACAAGCCAAGGAACTCCAAGGACTGTCTACACTCAGTAGAAGCCAGGAGTGAAATCTGAAACATACTTTTCATCAGAGCTTCTAGAAAGAAACAATCTTTCCAACACTAATTTTGGACGTCTGGCCTCCAAAACTGTAAAGAATAAACAACTGCTATTTTAATCCAGCAAGGTTGTGGTAATTTGTCACAGCAACCCTGGGATACTAATACAGTGTGGTAGATATTATCATCATCCACAGTTTTTTTGCCTCTCTGTATATGTACACACACTTTGCCATGTGTCTTCTCACTAAAAAGGAAAGTCTGTTTCCCTGCCTCTTGACTGTTGGTTTGCTCATCTGATTTTGGGGGCTAATCAATGTAGCAGATGTGACAGTGAACCAGTTATAAGCCCAGGTCTTCGGAAACCTTATATATTTCTGCTTGTTCCTTTATGCTTCAGCCAGGCCCACAGAAAGAAGGTACTTGGCCAGCCAACTGGGCCTGGCAGAATGAAGAATAAAAGTGCTCCAGCCACACCCAGCACAGGTCAGCTGGCTCCTAGTGAACATACTGTAAACAGTAAGTAATTGCTTTTTTAAGTCACTATGTTTCAGAATAGTTTTTACACAGCAACCACTTACCAATACAATAAAGAAATATATATCTTTTCAATAACACACTTTTTTGTTAAGAGCTATTTCATGTTAATTTATACTAAATGTCCTTTTAAGAGGAGTTTTTAATTGGGTGTCAGACAATGGCAATTAAAAAATAATAACCTCTTCTCTAGATTGGCAGGTCGTGCATAAAGTACTATGAAGTCCTTTTGAAATTAGTAAGAACTGGATTTTGAGATTTTAGTGTATCTATCATGTGCTTACGTCAAGGAGAGGATGATGTTCCATATCCCAAAATATCTGCATCTTGTCATATTACTTTCTTACTCCACATGCTTCAGTTCATAAAGGTAAATACATAAATTGCAAGCTCCCTAACAAAGTGTTCAAGGCCTTTATGGTCTGGCCCTGCTTATTTACCTGTATATTATAGACATTTTTGTGCCTCACATCACATCCCCTCAGCCCAGCTTATTATCACCTGCAGCTACTGTGGAGAGTTTATGAGCACCACTTATTTCTCCAATTCATCTCTTTATGACAATATCCCATCTCGGGTGTATGCAGCAAATCTTTCACTTGCCTTCCATCCCAGTGATTCTCCTCATGGGGTGGAAGGTGGTGCCAGGCTGGCAGAGCTCCTAGGTACATCCTGGAAATATGGAGGAATTAATGCCCAAAACAACCTCAGTTGACAAGGGCTGAGTGCCTATAGGTAAATTTTCCAGCCTTCCTTCCATTAGGAAAAAAAAATTCTAGGAGATATTACTTATCTCTCTCAGGAGCCCTGATGAAATTGTTTCCTCATTATACAAAGAAGGGAACTTGGTAGTTATTCTTACCTTAACTTTTTCTTCTTGCTTGAATAACCCTTCCAGTTCTTTCACTCTTGCTTCCTGGGATCACCTTCCAAATAAAATTTAAGCACCCAAGTCCTTGGCTCAGGCTCTTCTTTAGGAGGAATCCAAACAAAGTCTTTCCCTCCAATCTTATCTCTTACTCATATTTTTACCACCTGAGCTACATTAATTATAGTTCCCAATAAGTTCTCACACTCACAAATGCTACTTTGCACATACTACTCGTATGACTTTCTAGGATACTCCCTCAAGACCTCATCCTTTACCTATCTCTTAATTTTACTCAGTTTTTCTTGCCCTTCAAGTTATACATTAGGCACCACCCCTTCCATGATGTTCCTCCAAAGAAAGAAGGTGCCTTTCCTTGTTACCATTTATGAATCCATGTATCATTGTATGTGGGTGACCCTGAATAATAAGAAAATATTTGTCTTACTCTACAAATTTTATATCACTATCATAATAAAGAATAGAAAAAGTCTGTTGTCAAGTGTCAATCTTCCCCTGTTGAACAAATATTTACCATCCCTGTCCTCAGATACTACATTCATTGCTCAAAACCATCCTTACTGACAGCCCGTTTTCACTTTCATTTACTATGAAGGTTTCTGAGCATACCACTATGTTTCTGGATCAAACTAGCAATATTGGAAAATTCATTATTTAACCCATCTGTTCATTAATTCAATAATAAAGTTCATTTTGTGCGTCAGGCACTGTAATAAACACTGAAATACACAGTTAAATAAGACATTTTCCATGTCTTAAAAAAAATAGTAGAGAGATTCAGGTCATGAAGTAAACCCAAGATAATATTTGTGTGAATGTTCTTCAAAAGAGGAAGGGAGGGCTTTTGAGTCTAGATATAATTAAAGCAAAGCATAATGATGATAGTTAAGATATGAGAGCTCACTCCTATCTAAACACACTGCCAAGCAGAATATCTCAAATGCTAACAACAACCCTTTGATCTAAATACATTATTCCCACTGTATTGAATAGAAACTTGTTGCAAAGACATTTTAAGCAATATGCCCATAATAAAGCAAAAAATTAAGAGTTTAACTGAGAATTCAAATTCAGGTTGTCACAATCTATAATTCGTGTTCTTGGACACATTTCAGATATCTAGATATTATATAAGAAATCGCCAATGTGTTCAGGTGAATGAGGAAGGAGGGGAAAATAAACTGGAAAAAAGTTTGTATGGTAGATTAGTTGTTGATAGTTGATAATATTTTGCCCATAATCAACCCAAGCACTAAACTGGCAGAATTACTTTTTGCTCTTAAAGTGGATTTTTCAAAATAGGAGTCACAAAACTGACCAAAATAACCATTGTGAGTCTATTCACACATGCCACTAGAATTTTAAAAACAGTATTTTATATCAGAAATGTATTTTTTAAACTCACAAATGTGACTGCATGACAAAAGTGAAATGTCATTATTTCCAAAGGAAATTCATTGTTTTGGCAGAAGCCATTCATGTGATATTTCGATTTGCTGTTGTAGTGGATGCTGAGGTGCACTGCCAGGTTTTCCCTACTATCCTTGTCATCAAAGAGAGCCACCTTGCCCAAAATCATATTGCGGGGAGCCCACATCCAAAGACTGCTTGATATGAGACACAAAGGCCAGACTGCCTTGCCTCAGTTTGGGGCATATGTTCAAGGTCATCCCAGATTCCAAGTTCTTTGTAGCATTGGTTAAGGCCTTTGGTGTGACTACATGGCAGATCAACTTCTCCCTCTGCCCAATTTGCTTCTCTCATGTCCCCACAGAAGCACTCCCCAGTAAAATTTCTTCATACAAATCTATCAGGGTCTGAAATTTGTCTTTCTTTTACTTGCAAACTAAAAGTTAGTCTGTTACGCTCTCATGGATGCTGCCAGAAGAAACAAGACGTCTGCTCCAGAAGCATATGAAGTTATTACTCATGGCAAAACAAACAGCATGAGAATAAAAATTGAACCAGTTCTCCTATGGCCCCCAAGTCCAACAGTGGTAAAATTAAGAGCCCAGATGGATGTCTGTACACAGAAGGTATTCCCTTAGGAAGAGAGACACTGAGCTGGGGAATAATAAGCAGTGAATAAATTTGCTCTTTTTCATGGAGGGAGGCATTATGTTATGCCTCAAGATTCCTTTCTATATACACAACCCTGAGAAATATCATGTTTAAAAAGTGGTCAGAGCCTCACATTCTAGGCACAGCCAGCAAAAACATGCAGGATTGCTCAGGGCCAACTGTGGATTCCTCTACTGAGGCTGTGCATCAGAATGTGCTTCCCAGGAACACCAATCTATGTAAACAATACTCCTTGTAAAATGCACACACCATGTAATTAGTTTTTCAGCCCACAATTTATCATTCATTTTTTCCATTATCCTCTAATATGTAGCTTCTACGATAAATCAGCTGTCTTAAATGGGCAAAATAGGAGAGAGGGATTAAGAGGCACAATCTTGCAGGTACAAAGGATATAAGTAACAGGGATGTAATATACAGCACAGGGAATACAGTCAATAATACTGTAACAACTTTGTATAAGATGACCAGTAACTAGACTTTCTGAGGTCACCATTTCGAAATGTACATAAATATAGAATCATTATGTTGTAACTCTGAAACTAATGCAATATTGTATGTCAATTATTCTTTGATTTAAAAAATCAAAAATTAGTAAATAAATCAGTTGTCAATATTTCTTTAAAAAATATGCATTTGTACTATGGACTGAAAAGGATTGCCTTAATGATCAAGTCATGCACCACTTCTAAATGTAAAGTTTGTAACATACAGTTGACCCTTGAACAAGTTTGAGCCTGGGTCCACTTACCCATGGATTTTTTCGATAAATATAGTACAATATTGTAAATGTATTTCTCTTCTCTTCCTCATGATTTTCTTAATAACATTTTCTTTTCTCTAGCTAATTTTATTGTAATAATACAGCATATTACATATAACATAAATTGACAGTTTATATTATCAGTAAGGCTTTCATTCAACAGTATTCTATTAGTAGTTAAATTTTTGTGGGGTCAAAGTTATATGTGGATTTTCAGCTGCGCTGTTCGGTGCCCCAACCGCCTAGTCTTCATGGGCCATCTAAACATACAAACTTTTTTTTTCTTTTTTATTTACCTGAGTTTCTCAGTGCCAACGGCCCATCATCCCAGACTCGTCCCCGTCCGCGAGGAGTCCTGTTCACGCCAACCATCAAGTAAACCTCAGTCCTCATTGTCCCCTTCCCCCCAGAAACTCAGCGTCACAGGGAGGTTGCGCCGCAGCCCTGGAGCCGCCCCGAGCTAAAGCGTTCTAGAAAGCTTCAGTTCGCGCTGAGGCAGTGACGCTGGCTTCTGGCCTAGAACCCCCTGGCTGGAATCCCTCCTCTGCCAATGTCCCAGGCTTCGGCAACTCAACTGTCCCACTCCAGTCTGAGGTGCACATCCTCGAGGTCAGTTTATACATTTATAAAATCGTTACAGATTGCGGACTGGAAAAAAAAAAAAAGCAACCTATTGTTCTTAAAGTGGTAACAATCACTAATAACCTTGAGAAGTTACAATTCTGAGGCATTTGCGTATTTTAAGTCCTACTGAAGCATTTACACCAATAACAAGAATTTTTTTACATAGAGAAAGGGGAAGAACAATGTGTCAGCCTTAATTTTTGTCTGGAAATGTGAATATTTATTTCTCAAACGAAAAACAAAAAAGTGGAACACAGGTCTTGGATGATGCTTAGCTACCATCCTTGTAAACTATTTATAATTTTCCTTGAAGTTTCCTATGTATGTCCTTGAAAATATGTCAGTCTCAAATTCTTTTTACATAGTTTTGGAGGAGACTCTAAAGACTGAATTTTCTACTATAAGGAAGAAACTTAGTGACATTATAAAGGAGTATGAAAATTAACAGGAAATATATAGCAGACCAATGGTGGTTAGGAATTTTCAGTGGGAGAAAGCGTTCATGGAAAAGTACTTTGATTTGAAAGGAGGAACAAAAGTTAAAATCCAGCCAATGGCTAGTTGCATCATACACACTCCTATGTTTATTATTAAGTTTGCTTTCTTTTTTAATCTAAATTGATCAAGTACTCAATAAGTCCTTATAGGGGAATAAACCGGCACCATAATTTTACACTTTATTTTCAACAAAATTTAATATTATATGATGTAATTTGGTCTGGGAAAGGACTTGCACTTTTTTTAAAAAAAGATTTTATTTATTTGAGAGAGCGCACGTGCACAGGCAGGGAAGAAAGCCAGAGGGGAGGGGCAGAGGGAGTGGGAGAAGCCTACTCCTTGCTGAGAAGGGAGCCTGAAGGGGTCTCAATCCCAGGACTCTGGGATCATGATCTGAGCCAGAGGCAGACCCTTAACTGACTCAGCTACTCAGGTGCCCCAGGACTTGCAATTTTTACTGAGTTACTATTGAAACAAGGTTTCAATCTAGTCTGTTGCTCTGAATTTGTGATACAGGAGTTCAGAATCAGGTTTAGATTTAGGTAGAATAAAATGAGCCAGCCCTGAGTGCTTTGACCAGATTCTTGGCATGATTCATAGAATATCTCTGTAATGGCAGGTTGAGTGAGGCTTGTTGTTGCCAGAACTAGCTAACAGGGTCCAGAGCTGGAATCAAAGAGCTTCTGACACTTGATAGAGACATGACAATAATTTGGGTCCAGAGCCAGCTTAGAGACCACTCAGAAATGGAAAATCCAGTGCTACCAGCAATCAAATCACAGTCATTTTCAGTTCCTTTGAAGAGAGATTTGGAGCTCTTTGTTCATATCAACTGCCTATCCCAGTAGACAAAATTTCTGAGCTCCTGCTCCAGAGCTGAGAAGAGGGACAATGACCTCCTTCACCTTAAGGGATAGTCCTCCATTATGAAGGTGTGGGGTGTCTGTAGTAGCCTCTAGTCTTCTCAGCTTGTCTCTTCAGATATTTAACTTTTGCCTTGCAAATGAATTGGGGCAAGGGAAGTAAGGGCCTGAAAATTCTCAGTCTGGGGCAGATCCTGTGCTCTGTGGGAGGTGAATTGAGGAAGGGAGCCCCCACGCTCTTGACCACACTTACTAAGAATTTACCTCTGCAGCTTATAACTGGGAGGTGGTCAAGAGAAATTCTTGTAGTCTGCCCATAATATTGAAATACCATATCTCTTGACTGCGAGTTCAGTGGGTAGGAGCTAGGCTTTCTTGGTCACAGTGCCTAGACTGGCGCTTCTGTCATCACAAATTTTTTTTTTTTATTTATTTGTTTTGATTCACAACCAAGCTGTATTACTTTATTAGAGCTAAACAACCACTTCAAGGGTCAGGGCATGGAAGAGAACCTCAAGAGGCACCTGGAGAGGTTGTTGGTGAGAGAAATTTATGCAGAGGGACCAAGCATGGTGGGGGCTGTGCTTATTGTCCACGGGAAAAGAGAATGAGGGACTGAGGGAGCAGGTCATGGTCAACTTGCCACAGATGCTCACTATTCTTATCAAGAATTAACAGATTTTCTGAAATAGTATTTCTTAATTTTCTCTATGTCTTTAGAACCATTTTCACAGACTTTAAATGGTTATCTTTATTATACTTTTCACTAGTTATCACCAGTGTTTCCCTGGAACTGGGTCTGTAGAGCTCTTCATCTGCTATCCCAAATATCTAAATTTGGTAAGGGCATTCTTAATGAAAGTGTTGGAGCAGATTCCAAATTTCGAGGAATAGTTGAGACATCAGGTGTATCTACCAACATGAATTGAGCCAACCAACTCAAAACAATTTATTTTTCAGGTTCTCAAAAACTTCAAAAATAATCCTTATTCCGACAATTTTTTTGCAAGTCAATCTTGAATATTCCCAAATATATATTTGGTCTAAAATTGTTGATATTAATCTTATCCTGCCCAAAAATGCTAATTTACCTTAATAAATTATGGTCTATAATTTATAAATTTTATCTAAATTTAATCTACATGCATCTGTGTTTAAGGTGGTATAAAGGGTAGTGGTGCTATATTACATGATACCTGGGGACTGAAAAATACAGAACTTCTATGTTAGTCTCTGTCCTACCCTTGTGAGCTGAGTGACTTTGAGTGGTTAGTCTTTCAAATTATACCCTTATCTGAAACTTGAGATTTGACTAGATGATCTTCAGGTCAGTTGGAGCTCTAACACTGTTCAATTCTATGAGATAATAACCTGACATCCAAATAAAAATATTGAGGAGAGAGCTGGAGATAAGGGATTAGAAGCTGACTGAGAGTTCAGAAGTAGAGATTTATATTAAGGCTGATTATTATTGATTTTGTATTAAAAAAAAAAAACAAGATATGTTGGCTTCTCGTAGAAGGACAAATGAAAGAAGAAAATCCCCAGAAAGACCCACAGAAGTACAATGAAAATGAAGACATTTTAACTCTTGGAACTTAAAGGTAGAGAATTTCAACAAGAAAAACTGATCAATAATGTCAAAAGACAAAAATATCCATAACAGAGTTGGACAAAAGGACTTTTGACCTAACAATTTTATAAAGTGTGCGATAACAGTTTTGAAATTGAGAAGGATAATAACAAGGTTGTGGAAAACAAAGGAAAAACTGAATAAAGGAGAAATAAAAACACTTTTTATAAGAAAGAGGAGTGGTAAAACTAGGTTTTGAAGCTTTGATTACATACATGTTTTTAGGTAACTAGTAACCGCACCACTTGAAATAAGTTTAATAGCCCTTCTTCTGAACTATAAATAGAATGTACTTTTACTTTTCCTGAATTAGCCTCTCTTGTATGCTAGACGTAATCTATTATTTATATCATTCTTAGAATTGGTGTATAATTGATTTTTACTTGGATCATGTTTTCTTTTCTTTTTTTTTTTTTTTAGAGATGGAGGGGGGAGGGGCAAAGGGGGGGAGAGAGAGAGAGAGAGAGAGAACCTTAAACAGGTTCCACTCCCAAAGCAGAGCCTGACAAGGGGCTTGATCTCATGACCCTGAGATCATGACTTGAGCTGAAATCAAGAGTCAGATGCTTAACCAGCTGAGCCAACCAGGTGCTCCATGTTTTCATGTTTTCAAGAACGATTCTATCATACCTCCTTTATCCTCTGGTTTTTTAAACTGCATCTTTTGTGTGTGTGTAATTAGATCACTTATTATACATGAATGCAGTTATATTTGAATGACTATATATAAAAATAATCTGGACATTGATTTGATTCATTTTTCCTTGATAGAAACAGGCTATCCAAAATACTATAATCATTTTTAAAATACGTGCTACAGCCTACACAGTTTAATTTTAAAAGTTTTTCAAATGTGTGTAACTGTTATTGTTTTTTTTTTCTTTTCCATCTTCCATTCCTCACTTTGGAAATTACCACACCCCCTATATTGGTAGACTGTATCACTCCTACAATTTTCCTCAGCCTTCTTCTTGGCAAGATTTCCTCTAACTGCAACTATTGATACAAGACTCCAGATTACTTCACTGATTTTTCTTTCTTTCTGGCAAAACAACATCTTATTGATTCTGAGAGGTTGTTGCATTTTAAGTGACTTATCAAGAAATATATATATATATATTTATGTCTGTACTCTTTACATCTTTTTTGACCTGAAAAAGAAATTATGTAGGAAAAATGCAAGATAGGTTTTAAAGCATTTGAAGGGCTCTCAGACAGCAGGGGAATGTATATTTTCAAAGGGTAGAACTCAGTCAAATCAGTGGAAGTTGCGCTTTCTGGCTCAGCATAGGGAGCTTCATAACAATGGAACAAATAGCCTCCAGAGAGAGAGCAAGTTCTGTCTGAGGGATGGTTGGAATCATCTGTCAGGCATTTTCTAGAATAAACCCCTGGACTAGGCAAGAGGTTGTATCAGAAACATAAAATTTGCAATCAAATGTCACTTAAAAAGCCATCTCATGTGAACCTCTTACATGATGATTTAACTTAATGAGCCCCTAACCTAGCTGATTGTTAGAACTACCTGCAGTGTTAGAACTACCTGAGGGAGGGGTCTCTGGTTAACAATTTACTGACTCACCCCAAGACTACTCAGTTGGAATTTCTGACTGGGTGTAAAATGTGATTTTGAAGATCCACTAAGTTTGGGAACCACTGATGTTGCCACAGACACCAGGTTCCTAGTCTTGTGCTCTTTTTAACATTTGGTAAAATCTATGACTTTTTTTCTTCAAAACGGGAGATCTCTAGCCAGTGAAATTTGTGATCTACTTATTTTAAAATGGATCAATTTAGGTTGTCCACTTAGGTTTCATCCAGTTTTAATTAGTGACTCTTCTATGAAATAATGAAATTAACAAGAAACCATCTTAATATGGGACTGAAGAATGAGGCCAGCAAACCATATTCAAAGCTGTAATTGAATCAGTCCAATAAAATGGATACAAGCAGATTTTAATCTAAGAGCTGTCAACACACAAAGAAGTATATTACTGTTTATGTCTGTTTTTTGTCAAGTCCTACAATTTCACTTGTTGTCTTTGACTTTAATAAATAGATGTTGGTTTCTGCTCTTTTCTAAGATTTGTTTTGTTTTCTTTTATCATAATCAACTCTCAAGTATTGTTTATCAATAATACCTATAGTATCTCCTTGCCTGTTAAGCCATGGACTCCTTCAGGAGAGGGATTCTAGTTTACTTGAGCCCTGCTGGAGAGATCATGCTAGAAATTGGATAAGATATAACACAGATGGTTTGATAGCGCCGAGTTCAGAGGAAGTCTCATAAACTATACAGTCTTATATTACAGTCTTATATACTTTAAATACAATTCCTCTATATTATGTATGTTTCATTCACTTATCTGATGATCACTTCATAATTTTTAATGAAACTTGTTATGTAATACCACTAGTCTTTGTTAAACATTTTGCTTTTAAGGTTTTATCTTACTTATCTTGTTTATTTTTAACTAGTTTATTTATCTAAGCATAAATGTTTACATAAATATTAAAAACTTAGATAGTTTCATTGATCTTCAGTTTCCTCATCTGTAAAATGATTGGATTTTCCTTCTCCTTGTCTGGGGAGCCTCATTATTGCTAATAAGGCATTCCCTTGAAAGACCTTGCTCGAGCAGAGCTATTAGCTTACAGTTATAATTCATTAATTGGCAGTGCCTAAATAAAATAATTCATTAATTGGCAAGTGCCTAAGTAAAGAATAAAACATAGCACATTCTCCCTAAGTCCCCAAGGGATAGAAAGGCTTTAATTCAATATTCCAATGTCATCATTCACATCTTCCACCTATTTAGTCATACCTACCCACCATATGCATTATCTACTACTAACAATTTCCTTAGTGCTTTAGGACAATGATATATACAAGAACCTTCCTTCCATATAACTACAGTAAATCAATCTTCTGGGACAGAAGGGGCTCCTGTAACGTTCTCCCATTCATTTCTAATTGTCTAGATTCTCAATTTTTTGGTCCAGAATCTTGAAGTGGTGTTCATTTTTTCCAGTGCATTGAATTTTTTTAAGATTTATTTATTTATTTTAGAAAGAGAGTATGTGCAGTGGGGAGGAGCAGAGGGAAGGGGCAGAGGGAGAGGAAGAGAGAATCTAAAGCAGACTGTCCTCTGAGTGCGGAGCCCAATATGGGGCTCAGTCTCACGACCCTGAGATCACAACTTGAGCCACAACCAATAGTCTGATGCTTAACCGATTGTGCCACCCAGGTGCCCCTTCCAGTACATTTTAAACATATCTCTAGTTTTGTATATTACTGCTCCACTGCTCAAGTTTTAACTGATTGTCAGTTTCCATAACATGTCAAAGAGAGCCATTTACACATTCTACACTTCCTGTCAGTCAGTCCTTATGAAGCTGCAAATGGTGTGAAAAATGTCACTGTTGACCAGGTAAGTTGAAAAAGCAGCTGTTAAAATTTTTATCATATTTTTCAGAGCAACAATAACTAACAGAGTCAAGGTGGTATAACACACATACCTATACATTTGATGTATTTTTAGTTATTTTACTTAAGAATAGCAGTAATTTTTCTGTTGTCAGTGTATAGATGAAGTCATCAAAGTGTTAAAAATAAGAGATATATGAGTACTGTCTGTTATTTAAAATAAAAAATCAACCTGTAATAAAGTTGAATAGTCATATGCAAAGTACCTCAAAAAACTTAATACTTCTAGTGTTGGTTTGACCATATTAACTTATTCAAATATAGATGTAAGTTGGGGAGGGACATGACTGGTGATTATTATCCATGGATGGATCAAAAAACCATATTCATGGGGCGCCTGGGTGGCACAGCGGTTAAGCGTCTGCCTTCGGCTCAGGGTGTGATCCCGGCGTTATGGGATCGAGCCCCACATCAGGCTCCTCCGCTGTGAGCCTGCTTCTTCCTCTCCCACTCCCCCTGCTTGTGTTCCCTCTCTTACTGGCTGTCTCTATCTCTGTCGAATAAATAAATAAAATCTTAAAAAAAAAAAAACGTATTCATAGATATGTTAGTAGTGGCCTTAGCTAACGGACTGGGGGTGAGATGGCCCTTTGGCAAAGAATTCATATTATGCAATGTTTGTGGACCAGCCTGATTATGAAGTGTAGTTGTATTCTAAATAGGTTTGTCTAAAGACTAGTCTGGTTATTCAAAAAATTCTCTACCTTTTTAGTGATAAAAAATAATATAATAGTATGCAGAAAATAGGATTGTCATATGGGTGTGAATATTTTTAGTATTTTGAGAGGTGTACATATAATTTAATAATTTGGCTTTGTGAATTTATACATTAGTCATGCAATCTCAGTGAATAGGAGCCTTCCCTTGAGAGAAAAATGTGTTGTCATTTTACTAGCAAAAATGAGGCTTCTAATGAGATCTTGTCATTTGTAACAACATGGATGGACCTAAATGGTATTATACTAAGTGAAATAAGTCAGACAGAGGATGACAAACACCATATGATTTCATTAACTTGTGGAATCTAAAAAACAAAACTCTTAAATACAGGGAACAAACTGGTGGTTGCCAGAGGGGAGGTGGGTGGGAGGATGGGTAAAATAGATAAAGGATGAAACTAAAGGTGCAAACTTCCAGTTATAAAATAAATAAGTTGTGGAGGTGAAAAGTACAGCATAGGGAATATAGTCAATAATATTGTAATAATGCTCTAGGTGATAGACAGTGACTATATTTATCATGGTAAGCACTGAGTAATGTCTAGATTTGTTGAATCGATACATCATATACCTGAAACTAATATAACATTGTATGGCAGTTGTATCTCAATAATAATAATAAAGGAGCCTCCTGGAAGAGAATATTCAACTCACTGGTTGGGCTTCAAGTAAATGAACTAACTCGAACAGTTAAAGTGAATAAGTAGTTTTCTAATTTAAAAACAAAAACAAAAACACAATCGGGCTTCTGAATATTTAAGACTGACCTGGAAAGTGGCAAATCCCAAGTCTATGAGACTTGTTGGTATTATTATTGCTTTCTGCTACAAATATCCATTCTAACTTCTTTGTCATTCTGTCTCCATGTTATGGCTAGCATCTGAGATCGTTTTCCTTACACCTGATGCATTAGTATTTTCTTAAATGCAGGTCTGATTATGACAAATTCTCTCCATTTTTTTTTTTGGTCTAAAATTTCTTTCTTTTATTCTCACTTTGAAAACAATTTGATTGCATAAAGACTTTTATTTTTTTAAATGATTTTTTATTATATTATGTTAGTCACCATACAGTACGTCTCCGGTTTCCGATGTAAAGTTCGATGCTTCATTACTTGCGTATAACACCCAGTGCACCATGCATGCATAAAGACTTTTAAAAAAGAATATCCCTGATCACACTTTCAAAATTTGAAGATATTCCATTGTCTTCCAAGACAGAAGGGCAATGTTTCATTGAGAAGTTGTTTCATTGTTGTGGTGAGAAATCAATAACTGTTCAATAGATGTTTCTGGGAAAATTAGAAAATCACATGCAGAAAAATTAAATTGGACTCCAGTTTAAACCACTCACAAAAATTAACTCAAAATGGATTAAAGACTTGAGCATAACATCTGAAACCATAAAAGTCCTGGAGAAAACTACAGGAAAAAAAAACCTCCTTAACGTTAGTCTTGGCAACAGTTTTTTGCATATGACACCAGAAGAGTGACAACAAAATCAAAAATAAAAAAAAGTGGAACTGAATCAACTGTAAAAGCTTCTGTACAGCAAAAGATATAATCAGCAAAATAAAAAGGCAACTTATGGAATGGGAGACTCTCTTTGCAAACCATGTATCTGATTAGGAGTTAATATCTAAACTATATAACTACCTCATATATCTCAAAAGCAAAAAACAAATAAACTATCCAATTGAAAAAGGGGCAGAGGACCTAAATAGACATTTTTCCAAAGAAGACATACAAATGGCCAATAGATACGTGAAAAGATGCTCAGGGTCACTAATCATCAGGGCAAATCAGAACCACAGTGAGATTATCACCTCATACCTTTAGAATGGCTATTAACAAAAAGACAAGAGATAACAAGTGTTGGTGAAGATGAGCAGAAAACAGGACCCTTGGGTGGTCTTGCTGAGAATGTAAATTGATATAATCATTATGGAAAAGATTGTGGAGTTTCCTCAAAAATTAAAAATAGAACTACCTTTGGGTTATATATCCAAAGGAAATAAAATCAGGATCTCAAAATGATATTTGTACCCCCACCACATGTAGATTGTGGCATTATTCACAGTAGTGAAGATAAAGAAACAACTAAAGTGTCCATTTATGGATAAATAGAGAAAGAAGATGGCATGTATGTAGGCACTGTGTGTGTGTGTATAATGTAATATCACTTAGCCATGAAAAAGAAGGAAATTCTGACATTTTCAACAACATGAATGACCTTGAAGGCATTATACTTAGTGAAATAAATTAGAAAAAAAGAAATATGTATGACCTTATTTATATGTGGAATGTATAAAAGCCTAACTCATGGAAATAGAAAGCAGCATGGAGGTTGCTGGGGGGTGGGAATGGGTGAAATGGGGAGATACTGGTCAAAGGGTAAAAACTTCCAGTTATAAGATGAATAAATTCTGGGGATCTAACATATACTTGAAAGTTGCTAAGAGAATATATCTTAAATATTCTCATCACAAAAAAAGAAATGATAATTATGTGAGGTGATGGAAGTGATACCAAATCCTACTGCAGTAATCATATAAGTGTATGATATCATCATGTTGTATGACTTAAACTTACACGGTATTATATGTCCATTATATCTCAGTAAAACTGGAAAAAAAAAAAACCTGGGCTTATTCCTTTAGAGAATAATTCTATTTCTGATTCATCCTCATATTTAGGGTACAATGCTTTGTGATTCCAGATGAAAACCTAGGGGAGTTATCTGCTGCTTTTCTCATCTTGGTAGGCTCTGAACTCCAATGTTTGTCACCCAATGCATGAGTCTCTCAGAGCTGTTTAGCTTCTCAGGTCTCTCAAGAATGTCTTCTAGCACTGGCATATATCTCTAGAGTAATAACACCCCCTTCAATCCCAATTTGATCTCACATTTTCTGTTCTCTCATGTTATATTATCTATTCTCTCTGGAATGTGCCCTAATAATCATTCAGCACTTTTGAAGCTCTGATAATTTCAAATAGATTTTTTAATTTTTTTTTCATATTTTCTAGTTATTGTTATCAGGAGAATTGGCCTGAATGTTCTATCTCTAGAGCAGAGAATGTTCTAATTTTTTTTTGTGTTTCTATTTATATTTCGGTTAACATACAGTGTAATATTAGTTTCAAGTATACAATATAATGAGTCAGCACTTACGTACAATACTCAGTGCTCATCACAAGTGCTCCTTAATCCCCATCACCTATTTAACCCATCCCCTCACCCATAATTCATCTCTATATCACACAACTTAGACCAGTCTAAACACATAGCAAATACACACGTTTGTTAAGCAAATTGATGTTTTACAAATGATGTGGCCGTTGTATAAAGCAAAAAGTGTACATGCCTTTTCCAAATAACATGCTAGCTAGCCTCAAGACTAAGATCAAGACCTCAGTATTTTTCTCATATTCTTTTTTTTTTTCTATATCATGTTGTCTTCTCTAAAAACACTCAAGAGTGTCCTCTTTCAGGAGTACCCAAGCTAAATCTTTCTCATTCATGTTATTGCTACCGCACCAAAATAAAAGAAACAAAAACCCCATCAGCAGTACTTTGTGTGTTGTTATATGTTAGTACTGTCATGTAATTAAAATAAATCTTCAGTGCCAGCAATATTGCAATAAAACCACTATAGTATTATATTGTTCAGTAGTGCCTGTGCTTTTGGAAAGACTTTGGGAATATCTATAAAAATGAAGCAATTATACATCTCTAGAGACCTGCGGCTCTCAGAGGTATTCTTAGTACCCTACCCATTGGTCCCCAGTTTCTTGTCTCAGCATTATATGGGAATTTAGGAAACTTAAAAAATAGCAAGATATTCTAAGCATTGACATAGATGTAATGCAGATTCCCAAGAAGAGGGAATTTACACATTGTGTAAAGTAGGATTGCAAAGCAACAAAAAGAAAAAAAAACAACAAAAAATGCATCTAATGGAGAAATTGATGATGTTCGTTTTTGCCAAGTTCCCTTAAGCTCCAAGCTCCAAAAACTAACTCAAATCTATTCATATGAAATGGGTGATATATTGTAAAATTGTGGAGATGTAATGGAAATTACATGGAAATGTAATTTGGGTGCTACTGTACAGCCAGACCTCAAGAAAGACCCAGAAAAGTTGGAACTGGAATTATTTATGTAACCCAGAAAAGCTACATCGTCTGTCTCCTTCTCTGTCTGTCATCTTTCCTTCCCAATGTGAGTCTTCTCTTTTCAGCTCACTTTTTTTTGCTGTCAGCTCCTACTTATTTGTTGTTCTTGCTTTCCTATATAGTTAGCTTCCTTGTGAACTAGGAACGCCTTTAAAACTCAAGTCTACTCTAAATTATCATTCTGCTTGAATGCTCAGCAAAGTTCAATTGCAGTCTCTGCCGTTAGTTCACATTTTCAGAGGAAAGAAGCAGGATCTCAACTAGAGAAATGATGGCCTGATCCCATGTTGGGTGTTATCTTTGGTCTGTCAGTCATGCCTGGGGATGCTAAACATTGGGAAGTTAGAAAATATCACTATGACTACATGCTAAAGGTTGTGGACGCTTTGCACAAGATGAGGTTATCCTTTAGGATGAAATAGAGAGGGATATAATATCGGCTCTCTGATTCTGGATTCTACACCAAGCTAATAGGGGTCTGGCTTTGCCCTCAGCATGTAGGTCAAGTTCACTAATTGTTCCCCCCAGGCTTAGTATTTCAGAAAATGCTTTTATCCTTGAACAGCTGGTGTTTTGTTTTGTTTTTAATTTAATACCCATACCTGTGGCATGCACTTTCCAATTCTTCATAATCCTCATAAGCCCCACCAGCAGGTTGCTGTTATTGACCTGCCTCTGATGAGGCATTGAAATTCACAACCCCAAGGTTAGAGAATTTAAGTAAAAGTGTATGATACGTATGGAATTGGCTGAGATTTTTCTTATAAAGCTGTCGAAATCCTTGCTTATGGAGATACCCCTGTAGCTAGACTGGAAGGAGCCTTTCTCTTAACATTCAGTGTGAACTGGGGCGCCTAGGTGGCTCAGTTGTTAAGCGTCTGCCTTCGGCTCAGGGCGTGATCCCAGTGTTCTGGGATTGAGCCCCACATCAGGCTCTTCCGCTGGGAGCCTGCTTCTTCCTCTCCCACTCCCCCTGGCTGTGTTCCCTCTCTCGCTGGCTGTCTCTCTCTCTGTCAAATAAATAAATAAAATCTTTAAAAAAAAAAACATTCCGTGTGAACTGAACCTTGTGATGGGCAGGTTTAATATACTATCTCATTTAATAATCACAGAAATTGTAAGATATTTATTATTATCTGCATTTGGGGATTAGGAATAGCACTTCGGGGCTTCACTACAAGTTCTCCTGCTCACCTTCCATGTTTCCTCGGAAAGATATTTAAAGTCCATTAGTCTCAATTTCCTCTTCTGTAATATGGTGGTTATTGTACCTATAATGTAGATTTAATGTCAAGATTAAATGATAAAAGTATTTAAATTTACTTACATATAATAGATAATTAAGCATTCCCTCGCCTATTGCACAATGATTTTAAACAATACAAATTTAAGTATTTGATGAGTCATCTGTCATCATCTCTTTTCTTGGACTGTGTGGTTACTACTTTAGTTGGGAAAATATTTCTGTGATTTTTTTTTACGTGTTTTTATACTTGAGACCATTGATACCAATTTGAGTACTAATTGTATTAACCTGCTTGCTATATTAAAGAAGCTGTTTAATCAAAGGAGTAGTGAAGCCCTTAAAATCATTTGGGTAAAGGCGTTAAAATTCTGCAGCATCATTTTTTTCAATGTTTTACTATTCATAAAAGTCAGCATTGTTTTCTCTAAATTTTCCATTACCTCTGATAGTGTTAGGCTGGTCACACCCTAATTAAATTACTACAATGTTGTAGATCCAGAATAATTCATGTACCTTTATTTTTTTAAATATTTTATTTATTTGGGAGAGAGAGAACGAGCAGGGAGAGGGGCAGAGGGGCAGAAGGAGAAGCAGACTCCCTGCTGAGCAGGGAGCCTGATGTGGGGCTTGACCCCAGGACTCTGGGATCATGACCCAAGCTGAAGGAAGACGCTTAACCTACTGAGCCACCCAGGCATCCCCATGTACCTTTAGATTATTTAAAACTTCTAAACTTCTTTTTCAAGTCATTCTGTTGGAGCAGGAAGCATATCAAATCATTCCCCTATTATGGCACATGTAAATATGATTACTAGAAGCCATGTATCCTAGTCAGTGATTTATTTTCTTCAGTATGCTTCATCTTCTCTGGGTAATTCATTTCAATTTAGTTTTGTATGGGAAACAAGTTCTTGCTTCGAGCTTCCATACTGCCTTCAGATCTTATTTCCTCCTAGTAACCTTTTCCGAAAAATGTATTCACTCAAGTATTTGACATAGAGACATGGGATATTTGGTTCCTTTGGGAAATTATGAATTTCATAATCTGGGCATTAAGTACTTGGACAATGTCAGGAGAAAAACCTTCTGAGGTGGATCAGGCCAAATGGCCCATAGATGGATCTAAAAGTTTACATTTTAATCTGAAGGCGATGGGAGGCGTTGAAGGACTTTGAATAGGTTAGTGACCTGACTTTTTGAACATTTTGCATTTCCTAAGAACATCGCACATAGTCTTTTTAAAAGGTTTCCTGACTATAGTATAAAAGATAGAATAGATCAAGATTTGGGGCTATTGCTATAACTCTGATGGCTTTGCCTAAGGCCTGGAATAAGACCATGACAGAGAGAATATCAAGAAAGAGAAGGAATTAAGGATAGGGAAAGTAAGAGAAGGGGAGAGACTCAAAGTCAGATCCATCCCATAAAATCAATAGGAACAAGAGAAGCATTTGCCCTCAGAGCCAGGTTGGTCAGAAGGTGAGTTTAGGTTTATGAAATAGTGCTCTGATAATATTCCTCTTTTTGTCTGCTCTCAGCTTCAACTCCTTTACCTTTTTTTCGTATTTTCTAAGACAGCTTTAATTAAATGGTAAAACTTATGATATAAGAATTAGATATGAAGCATTTTTAGAATACATATACCTACCTAGCAAAATTAACATTCTTATGTGAATGAGTCTCAATTAAAATGTAGATTTTTACAACAGAGACTCCCAGAATGGATGCTGGTGTGGTGGAGAGGTGGAGGTTTGCATTAGAAAGCTCAGAGTGGAGAAACCGGCTACCTGTTCCAAATTGGAAGAAAGTAGGAAAGAAGGAGTAAGGAAAGCAGACAGGAGGACCACATTCCCTGGTTCATATACTTCTGTCAGTTATAGGTCATTGAAGATTCTTGTCCACCCTCTGGAAATACTGTTGTCAGTTTAGGAATTCTGAAGAAAGATTCCTGTTCAAATTTTCCCAACCTTCAGTGATGGTCTCAAATTTCTGTTCAAAATAGAGTCCACTGAATTAAAGTATTGTTTTTCAGAATTCGGAAGATATTTTGGTAAAAGAGGCCCAAAGATAGACAGGGACCAGAAAATATAGGGCTCCATGGGACATAATAGGAGATTTCAAATTTAAGTGCAAAATAAAGCAACTGAAGAATTATAAGCAGGGAAATAAAGCTACTAAATAATATTATTTGATTAATATTTTATTATGGTTGTTGTCTGATTAGAAAGAAGGATAGAAGGGAGATCAAAGAGGAGACCAGGGAAATTCCAAGGGAAAGTAATGATATTTTTTACTTAGGCAGCTGTCATATAGATGGAGAAAATTGGAGGCATTTGGGTAATGTTATGGAATTAAAGACCACAGGACTTTAAAATGGTTTGAGTACGGATTATGGGAAAAGAAGTAATTAAGAATAGCTTCCAGTGTCATCGATAGCTTTGGAAAGAACTACTTTGTGGAAGTGGCAGAGACAGAAGCCCAGGAAAAGTAGATTGAGGGGAGAATTGGAGATTGGGAAATAAAGACAATGAGTAAACAGTGAGGCATTTTACTGTGAAAAGAGGAAGCTGGGGTGGTTGCTGGAAAAAAATAAGGGGTCTTGAGAGGATTTTTTTACATTTGAGAGCTGATATTTGAATACTCATATAATAATCATGGAAATGGTGGAGATGAAGTTAGCTGAGGATGTTGGGAAAGGAAGGAAGAATTTTAAACTAGGTGACAAAGAATTATTGAAAGAATTTAAAAATGCATTTCTGTTTGATTGTTTTTCTGAACTTACTATTGACAACTTTTATGATGTTTCAAAGAAAGTTGTCCGGTATATGCAAATTAATTTGTGACGAAGTCAGTCTTGCTTTTTAAATCATGAAGAAAGCAGGTTAGAAAGTCATTTGCAATTCAAGTCCTTCTATTCCTGCCCGTCTATCTCAACATTTTTAATTCTTTTTGCCTTCATTATTGTAGAAGAGCTTTGAGGCAGACCTCCTCCTCCTCTACCTATCTTCTTCAGTATTACTGATATTCGAGTTTGTATATATAATAATAAAGTTATTGATCATTTTGTAGTATCTGTGGGAAAAGGAAAGGGAAAAGGATGCATTGTCATAAACCAAGATTTGGGGTTTTGGGGGGGTTTGTTTTTGTTTTGTTTTGTTTTGGCTCTCTCAGGACAGTAGCTGTGCAGGGAGCAGTTCTGATCCATACGTAACCACAGTTGGGGAAGTCATACTATTTGAACTTAATAATTTGGTGTTCTTTATAGTACCTAATCACAGTGTTTGAGTGGGATTGAACTGAATTCATCGCTGATACTTTAGGAAGTAATACAGAATTGCCTGAAGAGATATTTGCAGCTGGTTTCAAGAGCAGTGTGAATTTGGGAAACCCTATTACCATAAACAGATCTTGAAGGTCTCAATATTGGGATATAGTTGTGTTAAAATCCAAATGATAAATACAGTCTGGGTTACACATCCTTCATCATTAGCCAGCGAGGATGTCTCTTGGGTGTGTTTATGGTGTAATTCCTTGATGCATGCACTTTCGGTAGAATAGCGTCATGGTCATCTGCAGCTGTTGGAGAGGACTTTGTGTATGCACTGTGCATTTTAAATATGCTTGCCTTAAATTTGTAATTCTGTATGCTTTGACTCTAAGGCAGTTTTAGCTTTTAAACCCAGACACTAGATCTATGTATTTAACCTGTGTGTTTAATTAGAAGTTTTATTTGACCTTCTAATTTCACTGTGTTTGATGCTAGATAGATAGAAAGCAAGGTTTAACAAAAGGACTCTTTTATTTGAATTGAAGAATATATCCATGGCATAAAGATTTAGAAGCTAACTAAAGACTGGATTTCTCTTTTGGCTATAAACCAAAACCAAAAATGTATCCTTTCTTATTTGAATAGAATTGCAGATAATATAAAATATTATTTCTAACAATAACAAAATAAAATTTACAGGATTTTTTTTTAACATCACAACTCTTGGGTATTTTAGCCTCATTAGACATAGCCCTGGATTACCAATGGTCTTAGACACAATTCAGAAATAGTAAAAACACATTAAATCTCATCTCCTTCTACAATAAGTGATTTAATCTTTAGACTAGATTTTTTTCCAAGTCCTAATTCCTTTGATGAAAATATTTGCTTGGCTCTAAAGCAAACTTTAACCACTAGCCATATATACAAATGAACAGCTTCTCTGTAAACTTAGTGGATTGCATGCTATTGAGGGTTAAGTTTTGGGTAGGCTAATATTCTGTTATTTGTGTTTCTTGGTGACTGTCAGAAGATGACCTTTGGGAAACGCATAAAAAGATGGTTAATATCTTTATAAATAACTGGAAGAGTCTAGGTCTAGCCTCTAGTCAAAAAGACACTGTATCATATAGAATTGTCCATGGAAAACATTTTGGGGGAGAGTAAAATGACTGGGATTTATTCATCCATTTACTCAGTCAGCATACATACCATCGATTCAGTCCTATGGGTCAAATGTGCTTCTAGGCAAGGATAATACAGTAGTAAATAGGGTAGACAGCTTCTTTGCCATCTAGGTACTTATATCATAATGGGAAGATAGACAGTAAACAAGTAAATATATACTACTTTAGGCAGAGCTGTGGGTAACTGAAAACACCGTAGAGGGCATAAGGGGTTTTGGGGATAGAGTGTTGCTATTTTATAAGATTATTAAAAAAAGAATTCAGAATTAAAGAAATAGCTGATTTATTTAATTTATTTAATTGATAATTAAAGAAGCAAGAAATTCATGCAGCTATTTGAAAGAAAAACACTTCAGACAGACAAAATCAAGTGCAAAAGCCCTGAATTTGCAGTGTTTAGCAGATTTGAAAACTGAAGTATGTATGGCTGGACTGAAGTGAAAGAGGAAAGGAGAGGCAGTATATAAGGTTATAAAGATACAAAGGAGGCTTGAACATCCAGGTTTCATAGGTGATTATAAGTACTATAGCTCTTAATTCTGAGTAAAATGGTCCATTATCAGATGTTTTTGAAAGGAGAAACAACACAATATGACTTGTATTCCAAAAAAATCACTGTGGTTGCCATGTGAAGAGTAAATGTTTAAAGGGCAAAGAATGGACAGAAAGAAAGTGTTTAAGAGGTTCTTACAGTAATTCAGAAAAGAGAAGATGTTGACAGTGGAGTAAAAAGAGTGCATATTGTATATATCTATGAGGATTGCACTACGGGATTTAAACTGGATGTATATGAGGTATGAGAGAAGGAGTAGGGAGAGATGATATCATAGAGTTTAATCTACCTAAGAGGAAATCTAAGAGAAAGCAGGCTGTACAGGAAAAGCATTTGTTTCTGGATATGTTGAGTTTGAGATGTTTATTGGACATTTAAATGGAGATATTGACTGGGAAACTGGAGATACAGGAGTGTAGCATACACGGCAGAGCTCCAGTTTGTAGATATTAATTTGGAAATTATCAGCATATAAGAACTGTATTTATGTTTAATGTTTAAAGACTAAGATTTTATCATAGGGCTTCTTTCAGAGAGTAGTTAGGGAGTGATCCAGGGGACATTTTAACTTTTAGACGTTGTGATGTCTTTAAAAGCAGCTAGCAAAGAGAAATGTGTAAAGTCGCCAGGGAGGTGAAGCAGTTGTTTGTGCAAAACACACCAGTGATCTGTCATGTCTAACTCAGCCGACAGACCAATGAAAATGAATATTGAGTATTGATCATCAAGCTTGGCCAAATTAAAGTTATTAGAGAGTTTGACAGGAAGTTAGTAGAGGGAAAAGAAGGATTCAGAGACAGAACCCTTCTCCCCGCCACCCCCCCAGGGAGACTGCTAGTTATAAATAACTATTCATTTATGTGTATACATAGAGTAGAAAGACTTTACACAGTAATTGTACTTGTAACCACTATATAATAATCCTGACACAATAACTTTTGTATTGTGTTCCCAGAACAAAATACAGAGATTAATATATTAATTTTACCATGGTAGTTTTGCAACTTTCTTATTAAATCTTTCCTCCAATCCTTCTTACTCCACTTGTTTTCCAATTAAGATGTTACCATTATTTAATAAAATTGACATATCATTTTTGTGAAGATTTAAAAAAAAATAGTTCATTATCCCAATACACAACTTTATAGTGCTTCCCTAAGGTTGAATCTTTATCAAAAAATTAGAAAATGCTCCCTCTGCTACCCTTCCCACCTCCATGCTAACACATGTTTAATAAAAATAAAAGTGTAATACAGCCCTCCCCATATTACAAGGTATCACTAGAGAAAAGTAAAGCCGGTGATGGAATGGGGTGACCATAAAAACTAAAATCTTCACACCTAGTCCAACTGCTGACTATAATAACACAACCTCCCATACCAAAGCCCTTTCAGAACAAGTGGGCGCCTGGGTGGCTCAGNGCGCCTGGGTGGCTCAGTCGTTAGGCATCTGCCTTTGGCTCAGGGCATGATCCCGGCATTCTGGGATCAAGCCCCACATCGGGCTCCTCCTCTGGGGGCCTGCTTCTTCTTCTCCCACTCCCCCTGCTTGTGTTTCCTCTCTCACTGGCTGTCTCTCTCTCTCTGTGTCAAATGAATAAATAAAACACTAAAAAAAAAAAGAAAAAGAAGTAAAGGTGTGTTCATCTCCAAGCATAAACAAAATTGACCTCAGTATCTATGATCCAGTACAGCATGTCTAGCTTTCAAGAGATAATTACAAAGATACAAAAAGGCAAGAGAAAACACAGTCTGAAAAGGTAAAGAAATCTATATAACTAGACTCACATGTGACTCAAATGTTGTAACTATGAGGAAATTTAAAATAACTATGATTATTGAGGCACCTGGTGGCTCAGTAGGTTAAGCGTCTAACTCTATATTAGAGAAACCTATCAAACATTGCCTTACCCAAATGATCAAGATTGTTATCACCAATGATATCTCATGTTTGTATCATGTACTTCCTGATATGATGGGATGAGAAGGACACTTCATCTCTGCGGTTTTGTTTCCTAAAACCTATTGCACCAATCTAGTAAAGAGGAAAACATTAGACAAACCCAAATTAAGAAACATTCTACAAGTGTTTCAATTACAGCGAAAATAAGGAAAGACTACAAAACCATCCCAGACCAGAAGAGACTATGGGACAGACATGGTGACTAGATAAATGTGATGTACTGGATTGAATCCTGGGACAGAGAAATAATGTTACTGGAAAAGTAATAATTTGGTGTCTAAAGTGAACCATGGTAATATAAAATATATCAGTGGGATTGTGTGAGAGAGATATGGGAATTATCTATGTTATGTTTGCAACTCTATGTAAATAACAAATCATTCTGAAGGAAAGGTTTATTTTTTTTTAAGAAAGCAAAAGAATTAGAAAAGATATGCCATGTAGACACTACCAAAAGAAAAATGGGGTTGCTGTATTAATATCAAGCAGAGTGGATTTCAGAATAAGGAATATTATCAAGGATAAACAGGGATAGTACATAATGATAAAGGAGACAATTATCTAAGAAGATATAAAAATCCTAGATATGCACAAATTTAACAATAGAGCTTAAAAATGCATTTGACAAAAACCAATTGATCTGAAAGGTGAAATAGACAAGCCCACAATTATCATTAGGAGAAATCACCACCTTTATTTCATTAATTGACGGAATGAGTACACAGAAAAATAGAATGCAGGGGGGAAAATATCAATCAACTTGATCTCATTTACAGATTATTGAATTCCAGTCAACAACCACAATACACATTCTTCCCAAGTGCAAATTATAAATTATAGGAGATAAAACATATCTTAACAAATGTATAAGAATAGAAATTATTCAAAGGATAGTCTCAAGCTCTACTGGAAATAACCTAAAAATCCATAAAAGAAAGATAGGAAATCCCCCAAAACTTGGAAATTACATAATGCGTTTCTAAATAACAAAGGAGAAGAGGAAGTATGAATGGAAATTTTAAAATACTTTGAACAGAGCTAAACTAGATAAAACTTATCAAACTGGTGAGATGGAGTTAAGTAATGCTTAGAAANGGTGAGATGGAGTTAAGCAATGCTTAGAAATTTATAGCATGAAAGCTTCTAATAGAAAAAAAAGAAAAGATCTAAGTCAATAACCAAAGCTTCCAGTTAAGAGCTAAAGAAGAAAAAGGAAGCATCTGAAAAGAAGTAGAAAAAGCACATAATAAATGTTGGCAGAAGTTAATGAAATTAAAAACCACAACAAAAAATAGAGAAAATCTTTTCAATCAAAAGTAATTATGTTAAAAAAACGATAAACTTTCTGACAGATGCATCAAGGGGGTGAAGAGAGGGAGGGCAAAGAAACAATTAAATCAAAACCAAAAAAAAAGTGGACATCTCAACTGAAATTACAGATGTTAAAGAATAGTAAGAGAATACTATGAAAAACCCTACACCTATAAAATCAGACCCTAACTACCAACAAGTCACTAAAGAAGAAATAGAATACCTGAATGGTGAGAGAGAGAATCATATATCACTAGTGAGAATACAAACACACACACAAACATCTATTCACACAGAGAGATTTATTTATTATAAAAAATATCTCTATATAACCTGTTTACATATATACAAGCATATAGATAGATATATAGGTAATTGAATGTGTAGTTAACCCTCACCACCACCCCCAACAAAGAAAACTCTGGGTACAAATGATTTCACTGGTAAGTTCTACCAGACATTTAAGGAAGAAATAATGCCAATTCTATAAAATCTCTTACAGAAAACAAAAAGAAGGGATATTTCCTAGCTCATTTTATGAAGCCAGTATTACTGGTGTGAATGCAAAATAATAAAGCCATTTTGGAGAAAGATACCTGTATTACAAAGTTAAATAAACATAAAATATGACCCAGGTATTCCACTCCTAGCAAATACCAAAAGAAAAGAAAGCTTATGTCCACACATAGTCATTTTAATGATTATTTTAAGGAGCATTCATTATTCACAATCATCCGAAATTGGAAACAGCCACACGTCCATCAACTAGCGAACACACACACTCACACACACACGCAGAATTCATCACAAAATAAAGAATAAATTCTTGATACATGTTACAAAATGGGTGAATACCCAAAACATTGTTTTAAGTGAAATAAGCAAAAACAAAAACAAAAACATAGTATTACATACTATATAATTCCAGCTATATGAAATTCTAGAAATAACAATATTTTTGTGACAGGAGGCAAATTAATGGTTGCCGTGGCTGGTGTAATGAGAGGAAATTCATTACCTATGGTCAAGAGGAAACTTCTGAGGATAGTGAAACTGTTCTACATTTTTATTGTGGTGGTGGTTATGTGAGTGTGTGCATTTGCTAAAATTCGATGAACTATATGTTTAAAAGGGGTATATTTCATTTTAGGAAAATTATGCAACCATACCTCTGGAAAAAAAAATGAGTTCATTGTCAGATACAAGAATAATTATATCATGAAAGTAATGCTGCTCCACTTTGGACATTTAAACCATATTTTCAGAACAATAAAAAGAAAATATAATTATTTCCAGGAAGTTGAACTGTATGGAAGTTCTAGTTAGATCATTTGAACGTGAAGACGAATAAGTCTCACTGAAATTAATTAATTATCTTCCTCATAGTATACGAAACTTTCTTCAGATGTTCTTTTTCCTTTGTCTAGGAAACTAAGATAAGCGTGTGTTTGTAAAGATTGCTTCAGTATTTTTGCAATTGCTCCTTCTTATGACAATCATATAGTTTTTAAAAAGTGCAAAGACAAGAATTATTTATAGGACAGGATTCCTCTCCAATATTCACCTCCCTCCTCTATAACTCTTAATTTTCTTTTTATGAGATGGTATTTGGGTAGTCTATAATTTTTCCTCTCATGGCAATTTCTGGAGAAAACGTTCTAAATCCGGTTTTTCAAAAACAGATCAACTAGCATCTTCCCATTGCCCATGACAAAAATCTTTTGCCAAATCAGCCCTAGTTTTGTGAAACAATGAACGATTCTTTGCCTCAGCTGAAGCTGCATTCACAAAAACCTATTTAATGAAAGGAAAATAAAGGCTGTTTGTGGGAGTCTTTAGTCCATGCCTTACTGAAGCAAAGAAGCCTCTTTCATTTCCATGTATTTAAATTTCTGGCAAGTCCAGTTATATATGTTTGGGAAAAAAGTTTTGTTTTATAATTTGATGTTGGTGTTCAGTGTGTAAAGAAGCAGGGAAGGGAAGAAATTTGTATAGGTTCGAGTAAATATCATATGTTGTAAGGCCAAAAAAAAATTGTAAGATTTATTATTGAAGCCTTTATGTTAGAACTTAGTCAATAATCAGATTTAGGAAGACATGTCCACATAATATCAGACCTGCCTGCTTTTTGTGATGATGTCAACATGGTATTTGGGTATAGTGAAGTGCAGGAGATACAATGAATACATTCATCTCAGAAAGTGTTTTGTATGAATCACATACATTACTTTTTATATTACTTTTTTTAAAGATTTTTATTTATTTATTAGAGAGAGAGAATGAGCAGGGGAGAGGGCAGAGGGCGAGGGAAAAACAGGCTCTCCTCAGAGCAGGGAGCCCAACGTGGGGCTCGACCCCAGGACCCTGGGATCATGACCTGAGCTGAAGGTAAGACACTAACCAACTGAGCCACCCAGGTCCCCATCTATTATTTTTAGGTCTGTTTTATAAGTATTTAATTTAAAATTGCAGTTTGTTTCTTCACTCAGAAAATGTTTATTGGGTACTTTCTATGTGTCAGACACTGTCCTAGGAACTGACCATATAACAGAGAACAGAAGAGACACAGCACACTACCTATGAGATCTTTTATTCTAGTGGTGATGGCAGATTCTTACAAATAAATGCAAAGCAAGTGTATAACTGTGATATGGAGTAAGTTCTAGGAAGTCAAAGTGTGTTATCTGAGACATGACAGCCAATAGTTTTGGAAAATGAAAGAAAGATGTTCTGTAACATTGTAGCTGAGTTTGGTGTCATGTGTGGCTGTTAGCAAAGAAAAGAGAATGGCATTGGTGGAGCCTGTGAAGCAAGAATGGCCTTAGCAGTTTACAGGAACTTGAAGACCTTTCTGTGACTGAAACGGGCAAAGGGGAGATTAGCTCAAGATGTCTTAGTAAGATAAAAGGTAATGTGTCTGGTCAGGTCTTAGAAAAAGGCAGTAAAAAGAAGGATCTAAAATAACACACGTTTAACCCCATAGGTCAAATCTTTATTCAGCTTTTCCTAATTATCTCGAAACGGTGTATTATAGCTTGTTTGCTTGAGTTATGGCTTTTGATGATGTGCTTTGGCTTCTTCCCTCAGCCCTGGCTTTTTTATTATTATTATTATTATGAACATATGTGATTTTATATACCCAGTATGTCTTAATCAATTGCAAAAATCATTCTTGTTTAATATTCAAATTGTCCCATCTTTGGCCAATAGGTAGCTCCTTAAATTTGGCTCTTGCATTCCTTTGCATGGCTCTCCTTAGTCTCACATAGCTCACTTGCTTTCTGGAATAACAAGTTGCCAAAACCAGGAATCTGCCATTCCTCCAAGAAGCACTGGTTTTTGAGACTAGTCCTAAGTGGGTTCATTGCTACTGTTATTGTTAGTGCTTCTAGGCCTTTTCAGTGATACTGCTATAAAATATATATGCATATTTGATATTGGCATTTCCAATTCAAATTTAGCATTATAGAGACTTTATTAACTTTCTTGATTTTATATTTGTATCTCTTTTTTTCTAATACTGAATGTAGGCTCCAAATAATGTACTAAGTTCTTAAAAACTACTCAAGCTATTGAAATATGGTTAGAAATATGGTTATCATGCTAGGGGTAATACTTTCTCCTCCCCCAGGCTGCATTTGGAAGAGGACATCTTTTGACGGTAAATGATTGGCAGGGGGTGCTGCTGGTATCTAATTTCAAGAGGGTCAAGGAGGATAAGAGCCCTTGGGAGGTACCATATGATTTATACAAGAAAGAATTGCTCAGCCTAAAAGGCTAATAACATACCTGTAAAGACACATAGAAGTAGAGGAGGATTTACCAGAAAGGTAAGGAGACTAAGCTTCAGGACCTCACCTACAAGTTTGGCACTAGAAGTATCCTAGCGTTCTAGATATGTAATCACATGGTCACATTTTCCTTTTTACATTAGCTGTAATAAACCATCTTAACTGTAATTGATGAAGACCTCCTCTAGTTCCACTCTGACTTTCCGCTTTGACTTTCCATTCACACTTCCCCTTATCTTAGGTGACATTTGACGTGGCTGTAGGCATTTGGGGGATCCAGCTAATGGGAGTTTATAATGCGGGTGCAGTTGACTTGGGTTTAGTGCGATATATGTATATAGTTTGTCATCATTACCACGTAAAGTTTGCCTATTCTATCAATCCAAAGCAGATACAGCTTCCTATAGCTCTCCTTAACATTCACGGTACCAACTCATCTGTGTCTTGAAAAGGTGCAAGTTCATAGGTCCTATTGTGATGTAAATATGCTCTTTGGTCCCCACCTGCAGACACAAAGGAGAGAAGATAAAGTTTGCAATGTTTAAAGCTATCTTTGGAAAAATCTTCCAATCATGATATGGTTAAAATTATAAGTGGAATTTTGTTTTTTATAGATTCTAAGTTGAAAAACAACATTTCTGTCCTGGGAGGAATATTCCTGATAATGCAGCATACAGAGTTTTAAATGCTGTGTGTGTGTCTGTTTTCTTTTTTGATGGTATTTGTGCAAACTAAAATGTATCAAAGTTCTTGTGTTTGAAGGACCCAATATTATGGTATTTAAATATCCAGTATATTTGGGTGTGAAATAATATGCTTTAGGCATCAAAACAATCAATAGTAAAAAACAAACAAAAAAACCCCCACATTTTTCTTAACCATGACAGAGGGAAGATTAAATAATCTTTCTGTCTTCTTTATGGAAAATTATTACCAAATTTTTGTCAAATGAAGAGAGGGAAAATATTTTAAAGATATATCAAGTATGTCATTGATTAAAATAAAAATAGATCTTGTGGTATTTGTCAGTGTTTTAAAATTTGTATTTTATAGATTCATGTTCCATTGTAAATAAATATTTTCATTTCATAATTTTGTATATTATTTTCTTAAAGATCTACTCTCAATTGTATAATCTCAGGTTCTACAAAACCTGGATCTTTCCTCATAAGGAAGAAATAACAGTGGTCTAGTGACAGATGATGGTGATTTGGACTGATTTGGCAGGTAGAGAAGTGGATAAATCAGAGATAAGTAGGAGAGAAAATCTGTGCTTTGGAAGCTAGATTCAATAATGTCACAAAAATGCATTTTTAAGAAAAGTTTCTATTGAGCCCAAATCTCCCATTTTTTTCCACACCACTATTTTTCCTCATTAGATTGGCAACATTTTTTATACGTTATGTTTTTTGTTTTTTAATCTCTTACAATCTTTATAAATCATTTTCGTTAGACATCGATGCCCTTGAATTACAGGTAATGACAAAAAAGTTTAAGAGACCGACTGACTCCCACTCCAAGTTCTTTAGCTTGGTGTTATCAGTATAATCTTCATCTTTTCTTTTCCTTTCTGAACTAGTTTGCAACTATTTATTCAAAGCTGTAATACAGTGGCTAAATATTCCAATCAAAAATCTTTCTCCAAGGGCAAAAAGGTGAATAGCTGAGGCTTGGAATTATGTAAACTCTGAACCAGGGTAGACAGGTAAATTTCTCACTCTGTGTGGTGTGTGTGTGTGTGTGTGTGTGTGTGTGTGTGTGTGTAGTGTTATAAAAGTAAAATAAATAATTTGCCTTTTATTTCAAGTGCAATTCTCCTTGAATGTATGTAAATATGTAATATTTACACATTACAAATATATAATATTACAGATATGTAATTTGCAATGCTGTATAAAAACCCAACTCCTTTATATTTTGTCTGTCTTCATCCATTTTGTTCCCTAATATGGTCAGTTTCAACTGTTAGAGGTGAAGCAAGCTTTTGATATTTCCCTTTAAACTTTCGCTGTTAGACTTGGTCACTGAAAATCCCCTGAAATTGTGATTTGTACAACTGATGATGCCTTTCTATGTTATTATCCCTGTTATTTATATTTCTCTCATCAAGTACTCTCCACTCTCCGTCTCTGCACTAGCCTCTTTCAATTTCCTTTTCTAAGCACTGGTTCTACAAACAAATCATTTAATATGGTATAATTGAGGTGTGACTCAAAAGCCAAAGCAATTCCAGTCAGCATTTGAGTTGGAGCCCTATCGTGATAATTCAGGAGTTATAAGAAATGGTGCTAGGGTTTCAGTAGGTCGTACACTGCCCTCCAAACCTCTGGCAACCTGGTACAGGAACAAAGAATAAATCAGTAGCATGCCTCACTTTGCCCTCATGAGGTACAGAGGGGGTGTTTGTAAACCCTGTCCTTTTTTGAGCATAATAAAAGAGCAGTTTCCAGAAAAGAAAAACATATTGTAGTTCATTTTGTAAAGTGGATAATTCTTTTACAAAACATCAAGTCACCCACCCATTCTTCTTGCCTGTAAATTCTTAAGTTCTGCATGCTGTCTCCCTCTGCCTCTCCAGAAGCCGTAATTCCAGACTTACCACTATTCTTTCCAGCAACTATAATTTCTTCTTGTCTCTTTTCTTTCTTTCCAATTGAAAGACCTTCTCTGTCTCTCAAAGCGGATACATCTACTTCTTTTTCACTACTACTTTTCTTGGCCATATGGCCAGTCACTTGCCTGGAGTACTGCAGTTACATCTTAGCTGGTCTTTCTATATCCACCTTGTCTTCTCCTTACTCCCTACCTCTCGTATTCCCCAAATTGCATCTAGAGTGATTGTTATAAAAACAGATGGATTCCTTCACTCCCCTGTTTAAATATGAATTTTCATAGAGTAAAACTGAAATCCCACATCTTACTGGCTCATTTCAGGCCTCTCTTCCTCTTGTTCTTTGCATTCTAGTCACACCAGCTCTTTTAAGTTCCTTTAATCAATGTTCCTTCCAATATATTTTGCCAGAATCACTTCCCTCTCATATCTCTAAGCTACTTTAATTGTCACATGTTCAAAGAAGTCTCAAAGTTTAAGCCAGATTGGGTTAAATAACCCTCCACTATTTCATGAAGCTTTGAATTTTTTCCATAACAACCTCAATTTCTACATTGTATCATGTTGCTATTGTGGTTAAATAATACATAGTAAAATTAGTTCTGTACTGTCTACCACCTCTGCTAAAATGGTAGCTAAAAAGAATAGGCATTGTATCTCTTGTTTGATACTAAATCCCCAATACTTCAGGATTCCCTGCACACAGTACCAGTTTAAGTCTTTGCTGAATGAAAATGTAAATAAATAATCTCGTTCCAGAATTGAGGCTTTTGATGACATCCTTTTCAAAATTCTCTTGTACCTTGACTTCTGATGAGTGCCATTTTCCTGAATTTGCCTCCATATATTTATTTTTTCCTCATTTTTTTAATGTGTTTCTTTCCCACATTTATGCCTTTAAACAGAGAATTTTTGTTTGGTTGTTTTTTTTCTTTGCTATTTTTAAGATTAGGACTTAGTCCCCTTTGTCTCATCAATTTAGGCCCTACCGGAGACCTCTTCCCGTTTCAGTGGTTCAACCACCATGGAATTTATTTGTAAAATGAATCATGCAAGTCCTGTGGTTCACCTGCTTATGTAATGCTTCAGTCTTCTTCATAGCCAACCAAGGGATAATTAAAGTTAGATATCTTTAAGATTGGGAATCTCCTTTATTTTGAAGCAACCAATAACAATTTCAGGAAATTGAAAGGTTAAGAATTTGTTTTAATGGTGCTAAATTCCATCTTATTGTATTTCTCACATATATATGTAAGTTTATAAATATATGTAAATAACTTCAATATTTGAATATAGATATTATGACATGACCTCTGGGAATTTTGTTATTTTAACCAGTCCTTATATGTTGTGGTTTTATGTGTTCTCATTGCCCTATTCATTTGCCTTTGTCTCTGTCTCTCCTGAAATAGGGTTACTATTATAGAATGTAATATTTTAGATCTGGTTTGTGCACTTATATTTTGCTATAAATATTTTGCTACTCTGTGAACTTCATTCATCACAATCAGAGCTTCACTAATGAACAACTCAGACTGTGGTATGTTCTTTCTTTGTGTGATGAACTCATCACATTTTTATTTAGGGCTTTATCAATAATTCCATATGCAGATAGAATAATCCTCAAAACAGGTTCAACACGACAATTATATTCTCTTTTTAAAGCTCATTTCATCATAATGCCACTTTTCAGGTAATGGAATCATAATTAGATGTGATTTTGATTAGATGTTAGGTAAGATTATTTGGCAAAATCTGATTACTGTTGGATATGGTGAACAAGTATTACATGGTTGATACATACTGATATTTTATTTAGGCAGCTCATAATAGTACTTATATTTTTTTGCTCTATCGTTCTAGCTCTTGGAATTTTTCCTCCTCTTTGATAGAGATTCCATCCTTATATACTATGTACTCATAGAATATTTCGCATTACACTAATCTACAAATACTTTAATATAGTATTTCTATTTTTTCACTATAAATGTAACCAAATACTCTCAGGTTACACAAAGAAACTAGCAGTAAACAATGTAACTGCAAAACAACCTTAGCCACAGCCTTTACTGAAGAAAATAAAATATTTGAGGAAGTTTGGGCGCCTGGGTGGCTCAGTAGTTAAGCATCCACCTCCAGCTCAGGTCATGATCCCAGCGTCTGGGATCCAGCCCCACATCAGGCTCCCTGCTCAGTGGGGATCCTGCTTCTCCCTCTCCCAATCCCTCATCTTGTGTTCCCTCTCTCGCTGCCTCTCTCTCTGTCAAATAAATAAATGAAATCTTAAAAAATATATATTTGAGGAAGTGATACAGACATATATGAAATTTTAAGAGAAGCTAATCAGGTACTCAAAATTGTGGCCATTGCCAAAAAACTTTAGCTATGAAGAAGAAATTAACAGTTGAGAGTTTAGACCCACACTACGCAGTCAAATCCCAGCTTGGAATTTCCTCTCCAGCATTATTGTATGGATTGGAAGAGTTGATGTATGTAAATCACTTATAATATTTCATGGCACAGAATATTCAGCTCTTGTTTTATTTAGACCACTGCCAGGCACATGGAGGACAAACAGTAAATATTGTTGAATAACTTAATCAAAGAATGAGTAGAATTGATATGATTATTCCTTGAAGACCTTTTAAAGAAGGTAGGTCTTCTTGTTCATCATTACTCTATTTTAATTTTTCATAAGGAGAAATATAATGTCTTGAAGGGGTATGCATCAGATATCATATAAATGAAACTTCAACTATCTAATATTATGGTATCAGAAATCTTAGAATAAAATCATTTTTATTATTTCTTTAAAAATATCTTTCTAAATTTTACTCAATTAAGCTAATTCCACTTTTAATATCATCAGCTGATCCCATGATTTGTTTTACCAATTGATACTTCAGTCAGCCATGCTTTCTTAATCAAACTTCAACTATCTTCTACATTATTAATGCTAAAATTATACCATAGGGAAATGAAAGAAGATGTTAGAGTAGAAGTGAATATTGTTTAGTCAGCTGTTTGTAAGTACATCTGGTGTAGAGACTAAATAAATCTTAAACCCTGAAGCAGCATGATAAAAATGGAAACTCTTGGACAAAAAAGTGTTCATTTCTCTATACATTCATCTGAAAACTATTTCTAGACAGAATATTTTACAGGGCATTCCCCTGAAGTATTTTCCAATTTTGTTCATTTTAAAAGTAAAATATTACCTATTTTTCTCTTTTCCTGAGCATTTTCTAGATAAGTTTATGTACATTAAATTTTTAAAGAATTAAATTATACCTCGATGTTTGAAAACAATTAACTTCAGTATCATTACTTCCCTTAAGTAGCACTATGAAATTTTATGGTATGTTATTTTTATATTAATGGCATTGTTGGTTACTTTATTGTGTTAAAAATATATCCATTGTTTATTAATTAATAGAAACCAGAGGATTTTAAAGTAGTATATATTCTATTTTTTGAATTCTGGTGTTTTAAACCCTTTGAAAGAATGGCCAACATAATTACTGTAACTGTGTGATTTTTTTGTTGTTCAAATTTGAGAGTATTTAAAGTGAAGATGGGCACTATTAATAATTATGCTGGAAGAATAGATGCAAGCTTGTTCTATTCCAGACCAAATGGGGTAATTGATCATTAAATATATTTTGGTTAAAATATTAATACTACTCCAGGTGGATACACTATTTGGGTCTATTACCAGAAAGGATAATTGTCTCCATTCTAAATAAGCAGATCTCAAGGTCATGTGAGACAACATTAGGGAACATGTTGGTCAACTCCCCATTAGGGTGTTTAGATATTTTCTAAAGTCCAAATTTGAATGCCATCAGTGACAAGAAATTCATGTCTTTCATACATTGTATTATTCAGCTCCAGTTGTTTACAAAGACATTTATTATTTTTACCCTGTCTGCCTTATTCTAACACCTGTGTGTTTTAGATTTTCCTTCAGAGTTCAGATAAAACCAGATAAATTATTTTTTCACGCAACAGCCCTCAAATATATGAAGTTAGCTATCATGTTTCTATTGAGTCTTCTCGGTCCTTGCAAAACAATGCTCAGGTCTCACCCCTTTCCATCAGCTCCTTACCCTGTCTGTTCATCTTTAGATGTGTTCCAGTTTGCCAATATTGTTTTCACATGTTAATACTTCTATTAATATATGTTATGCACGCACAAGTGAAGACAATAATGCTCATTGATTTTTGGTTGAGAATAGTCTTACTTTGCTCTTTGCTGGACACAGGAGCAGGAAATTCTGTGATCAGGTGAAGAGAGGTATGATGACTTGGGGCATATTTAAGGGAAGTTACAATTTATTTCATTTGATCCACTATTATACTAGGAGAATATGAGCAGTTTGTGTGCAAGTGTGTGCATGTGTGTGTGTATTTGTGTGTACCTTTTCTTTAAATCTCTTAACTTCATATTTGAAGAACATCTGTTAGTACGTTGAATGTTCATAATGTGAAAGTACAATGTTTTATGTTTAACTCATTGTTGAATGTAAAATATAAAAATAGAGTAGCCATGCAAAATAAACCAATTTAAGCCTGAGGCTCTCCAAAACATAGCTTCATAGCAATAATTCACATGGGAAAGGTAATCACCTTGGCAAGTACATTTTTAACTCAAATAAATGAACAAAAGCATACTTACGCTTGTCATAGAATGACATTTAATTATGTGTTTACCTTATTGTGGGCTACATAGAAACAGATAAAGGAGTTTTGTCTCTCTCAATATCTCTCTCTCTCCTTTTTGTAATGCTTATTCAAGTGACTTGAATTTGAGTACCAACACCCACAGAACTGAGATTTCAAATGAGCCTGATGGTGCAGCAAATTTGGTTTGGATAAGACAACGAGTCCAGATGCAAATGTGTAGCTACAGCAGCTGTGGTTTCAGTGCAGACATATTGCTGATTTGCTTTAAAATAATCAAACCCCAAGCCTAGTGCTCATAAATTAATTATGTTTGGAACTCTTATAGAGGCAAAGAAAGAACTCAAAATGAAACAAAACAAAACTTGAGTTTTCTACAGTAGGCTCTCTTCTTAACTGGAAAATTATGAGTATAGTATTAATTCAGAAAATGTAGATGGTGTTCAGATCATGTAGTTGCTACAAAGAAATGAATAATGATTCAGTAAAGTCCATTCCATAAACTATATTTGGATCATTCTAGGTATTCAGCTCTTAGTCACACATTCTGAAAGACAGAGATGCCTAAAAGATAATTCCATGTAAGTGGAATAACAGAACACATTCTCATGGAACCAAAATATCTTCAAGTACATGGCTCAATACCAAAATGAAAGCTACGGGAATTCAGGGAGAAGATATTTTTAAGGTACACTTTTGGTGCTGGTGGGACTTATTGATAAAGATCCAAATCAGACAGGATTGGGGTTTACAGTAATGAGGAAGGAGAGTCATTAAGGGTATGATACATCATCAAAGCCGTCCTACACAAGGATAATCACATGGTAACATTTCTGGCAAGGTGCATTTTCCTGCAAGTAGCAGTTCCCTGACTTTCTAAGTCAGCAAATGGGCTGTGGGTAAAACATGAAGCCTAGATGTTGCTACGGAAGGCAGCTTTTGTCTTGAGTACTCTTCTTTCTTTTATAAGGAAGAGTATGTTCAACAACGTTATGGGTTTGAAACCAGTTTATAGTCCCCTGTGAAAGGCTTTTACTGGCTCTGTGTAAACCCATTGAGAATTGTTTATTACTATTATTATCTCTGATCATACTGTATCTTTTATCAGAACTTTGAGAATTGGAACTCTTCCCCTTGCTCTCTTATCTCTCATATAATGGGCACTGTATACAAGACTAATTTATTGACTAAATGTTTTATTTACATTATTAAATTGCAGTGTCTTGGATAGTAGATTGGGCATTTTAAATTATAATAAATAATAATAATGACACAACAGCAACACTGGTGATGGCAGCTTCCATTTATCTCACTTAATCTTCACAACACCTCTGTGGGCGCTCACAGTCCTACCAACTAATGCCAAAAACGGGAAGCAACTTGCTGAAATTTACAGAGCTAATCTACAGGAATAGAATATGAAATGTTGATTCAGAAGGCTGGGCTGCTATACTACATGGTCTCTCATTTAATGCTGCATTATACATTTTTATTTTTGAAATATATTTGAACCCTTGAGTCTGCTTTACAAAACACTGTTTTTCCTATTTCTGTTTTGGCCACAGTATGTAAATTCCAAATACTTATTCAATCAGCAACTGTGAATAATTAAATGAGCTTTCTCTGCCCAGCAAGCCAAAAAAAAAAAAATTACATATATATTTGTGTGTGTGTGTGTGTGTGTGTGTATAGTATAAGTATTCTAAGAAATAGAAGCTATTTCACAGCTTCCTTCTCATTTTACCATTTAGATGGGGGGGGGAGTCTAAATTTTTATATCCTTGCAGGAAAGATACCATCTCAGGTATTTTTAAAAATGCATTTGAAATCTCAAGTTCTTGGTTATTTCCATCGCCAAGCCTTATGTACCATGGAACAAAGAGGCTACTGGCCAGCTCAGAGTTCACAGCAGATTTTCTAACTATCTTTAACAAGTCTTGAAAGTTACTTTTTGTTTGTTAATTTTTTTAGATTTTTTAAAAAAGCTTCTAAAATTTTGTAATTCCTTTAACATTTCAGGGGACCAATCTGTTGGACTAAGTTTTTTAGTTTTACTTTAGGTCAGTAGGAAGAAAAACGACTACATACAATGTCAGTGTTCTTGCCACCAACTCTAATCACTCACCTTCATCACTCTTCCTAAGACTGCACCATGGGAGAGAGAGACTTAGAAAAATTTACATAAATAAAAATGAGTCACAGTTAATGGAAGATAGTTGGGTGCTTTTTCAGACATAGTGTTGGGAAGGTGCATATCCTTTGAGACTCCCAGCTTTCATAGTGTACCCTGACAAAATCATCTCAGAAGCAATGGAATTAAAATTTTTGTGGAAGGCAGCCTGATAAATGGGCTTTGGGCAGGATTCCTGGCTCAGTCTATCATGAGACTGATAGATAGGTTCTTCATGTGTTCTCATGAACCTTGGTGAGAGAATGTAGAGTGTCTAAGAGGAACTATGGACAATCAGAGGCCTGATTTAGAGACAAATAGACCTCTGTCTGTGAGGAATATTTCACCAGGACCCTCTGGACAGTTCTTGGCACTCAGAACTGAGTACCTTCAATATACTCAAAAAGACAGATGGCACCTCAGTGTCCATCAACCCACTACAGAATAGAGCTGGGCCTCCCCCTCCCCACATAGCCAGGTAAGGTTTAACCCTACATTCTTCATTGTTACCTTGGAGAGGAAGAGAGGGAAGGAGAGGAAATATGAAAGAGTTAGTAATTCAAGAGACAGAGTTTCAATAAAATAGCTCTTTAGATTATTCTCAAACTGGTTTATCAGCTTAGACCTAATTTGCTATGGTTTGTTTATCTCAATTTTTCTCCACTACTGAATGAGTTGGGTGAACTGACTCAGTCTTTTTCAGCCTCTATCCTTAAACCCCCTCAGTGTAATATAAAGTATTACAGTTACATGGTCAACTCACCCTCCCACTTTCCCAGATGGCTACATCATACATTTTCCTCTTTCCCTTACACCTCCAACAACCCCTCATGCCTCCCCCCAGTGACCTTGTGTTTTGCTTTCACTTCACTAAAGAAATAGGAAGAATCAGAAGAGAAGTCTGGAATTTATTTGCCTCCTAATTGGTAATATTGCTTCATGGTTGCCTCCCAACCCCAAAGTCTATTCTGTAAATAGCAACCAGAGTAATGTTTTGAATATGTAAGTCATGTCACACCCCTAAGTGCCTACTTAGGATACAATCCAAACTTCTCCCCAGAATTCAGTGTCATTTAAGATCTTGCCCCAGACAACCTGTACGACATAATCGCCTATCTTTCTACCTTCTCATACTGTATCCTCTGTGCTTTATTTCTTTAATTCCTCCAATTAGATGATCTTGCCAGGTACTTTAAACTTACTGTTCCTTCTGTTTTATATTGAAGAATCACGGTATTCATATGGCTTCTTCAGAAAAGTCTTCCCTGATAATAACATAAAAAAAGCTCTGCCCACATCACTATTTCCCATAATACCTTGGCTCATTTTCCTTCTAGCACATTGAATTGTCCTATTTCTTTGCTGCTTGCATACAGAACAACTACTGGCACAAAAAAATAAAAATAAAAATTGTCTTCATAAATATTTGTTGAATGACCATATAAATCAATGAATTTCTGATAAAAGGATTAATGCCATATAATAATTATCTTATTACGAGTAAAAAAAAATTAAGGAAATGATATAAATAACATCATTGAAGTAAAGGCCTTACATAGATATAATTTGTCATTCTAGGTGGTTATTTGTACTGACTAGTTTAGTTAGGCAGAATGACCCAGATGTGAGAAAAAAAACTAAATCTTCATGTAGTTCAATTCCTATTTTATAGTCACAGAACTTACCTTGCCCCAATCAGCCATTTTATAATTATTTTCTCTTGTTCACATTTAGCTGGAACAATACTAATCTGTTTCCAGTAATAAAAAACTATTCCCAATTGACTGGTCAGTAATATCATCAGCATATCCTTATCTGCAAAGAGATAGTTTACAGGAATAAGTGGAATTACAAGGTTTTACTTTACCATTGACCTAGCCAATAACAATCACTCCTTTTAGGATCCTATTTGAACGAAGGAGAGAGTTCTCCTTAAAGATAATCAGAAAGTAAACCACTTGGGTTTCTGTTGATTTGAGACCAACTTACTGGAATCAGGGTTTGTTTGTTTGTTTGTTTTCCTACTGAATTTTGTCATATCATTTTGCAGAAGAAGTCAGGGTTGATAAAATAATATGGAGAAAGTAACAAGAAGAGAGAAATCATATAATGTTCAAAGCTGTAAAGAGGTCTTCGGCAAGGTCACTAAAACTCAGGTGAATTCCAGTTGGGTCTCTTTTGTTCTGTTTACCACAATGTTGAAAATTGAATTTGGCAGTTAGGAGCCCTTTCGCCTTCTGAGCAACCATGGCTTGAATCCATTCTTTGCACAGAAAATAGTTAGAAAATATCTTCGATGCACATAATTCAAGTCTGGAAGTGGTTTCGATGCCAAACAATTGTTTTTGAAAAGCCCTGTGTTCCAAATAACTGCAATTTAACTGTTCATTCAGTGCTCAGCAATGGCAAATAAATTGTAGATCTTTCTGTTTTACTTTAAATGTCATTATTCAGCCCAATTTTATTCACATTCACTGCAGCTTTAACAGTCTACATGATTCCTGTTCATGGATTAATGAGAGCTTTTTCTTTTTTCCCAAGAGAACGCTATGTTGACTTTGTAAAGCTGTTCTTAAAAGCAAAAGGAAGTGATAACATCTTTCAAATGCATATATGAATCACATCATTCATAATTGCAACATCAAAACTGAATATCAGATATGATCCAATTTCAGCCTAGCATGTATACGGTTAATGCGGGCCACTGAGCTTTTTAGGAGACCTGAGGTGTGGCATTAATTATGTATATTGCTTACACCTGTGGAAAATTAGCCTGCCCTTCTGGAGCTAATAAGAAAATTAAATGTTAAATTCAGACTACACTGAGAGGGCTTTTTCAGTTATGCCTACCATCTTTTGCCTAAGAGTGTTCCATATTCAGTCCTGCTCATTTTCATGCAGATTAGCATGTATTTTATGAGTCAGATTTAAAAAGAATGCTTTTTTGAAATCCTACAGCTGCCAGTCTATATTACAAAGTCAGGGGAAAGGAGGAGGAAACTGCTGTCCTGTTAACTATGGAAATATGACCTAAAATCCATTGCAAAGCTACTGAGAAGAGGGGTGATACTCCCCAGCCACATAAGAATAGTGGTTTGCTGGGACAAAGGTGAAAGATTCTCACTGCAGGTCTCAGTGTTTCATATACGGATTTTCATTTTTCTTGGTGGTATTCATTTTGAGAAGTATATTTATTTTCTTTGAGAACCAGTAGTGTGTAGAAGTTAAGAGTTTAGTTTCTGAATGTGGATATTCTGTGTAACGTTCCATCTGCTGTTCACCAGCTGTGTAAGCTCATGAGTTCACTCAGTTTCTCTAGAGCTCAGTTGACTCATCTATAAAATGAGGTTGATAGAAAGATTAAAATAATCAGTACCTAGAAAGCAAGGACTAAGCACTAATAAATGTGAACCATTATTTTTATACATGTTTTGCTGAGAGATTGACTCAAGGTAATTTGTACTAAAGTCAACCACCACTTGTGATGTCTCATGCTCCTCTGATACGCATTCTTCTTCCAAACAATTTCTGCTGTGTCCCAACAGGGCAAAACTAAGTCTGTATATCATATTTGGTTATTTGGAAAAGATCAGATCAGTTGGGCCAAAACTTGTCTGTAGCACAGTAGTATTTCCATAGAAGTCTGTATTAGTGATATTTCTTAACTAGACTTTTCAAATCTCCGGCTATTTGAAATCTAGATGATTTATAAACTTGAGTTAAAAAAAATTCTGTAAATGATAGGCTTATTATTGAAAATAGTAATTAGAAAAGAAAATATCAAGACAGGTATATTTTCCTGAGGAACAAATGAGTTACATCAGTGAAAAGGCCTCAACGGTACAGGTATGTTTGTAAATTCATAGAAAAGATGTAGGAAATGTATACATCAAATTAATATTGGTGATCACCTCTGCAAAAGATATGGAGATTTGATTTGGGGTGGTAGCTCAAGACAATTTTACTCTTATCTATATAATTTATCTTTTAACATGCATTTTTTGTGTAATTGAAATTCTTTTAAAATATGTGTGTGTGTGTGTGTATCGCACATGCATATCTATGTACATGCCTTGGTTTTTACTTTGCTTGTCTCAAAAGTAATTTGAGGTACGGATGCCTGGGTGGCTTAGTTGGTTAGGCATCTGCCTTTGGCTCAGGTCATAATCCTGGAGTCCCAGGATCGAGCCCCACACAGGGCTCCCCACTCAAGGGAGAGTCTTTTTCTCCCTCTGACCCTCCCCACCTCTCATGCTCTCTCTTTCTCTCAAATGCGTAAATAAAATCTTCAAAAGAAATAAAGATGCAGAAATGTAATAGAGTTTCTCAGCAGCTATTTAGAAATAGAAACAACTTTGGTTAAGTTTTGTTTTGTAAAAGAGCGTTTCCAAGTTTATTAATTGTCCTGGCACAGATTTCATAGATTGCAAGGAAGGATTTATCATGTAGGTTTTATGTTTCTTCATAGATTTTATATTTTCAAAATAACCTTACAAAAACATAGGTACATTACAATAAGGAATATTATTTTTACTGATCCTCTACGAAGCTGACAAATTAAATAGAATTTAAAATGAGTAGAATTGCAATCATTTATGAACATGATTACTAAGTTTTAGATATGAAGAAACACGGAGAATTTAAATTATGAAAGATCAAACAGCTAGTAATTGATGGAACCTTAGAAATAAACAAGGACCACACAAATGAAAACAAATGGAGGTTATTTATTCAGATCTTGCTATATCAAGGAAATTAGCAGCCATCACTCATGTAAGAAAGGAAATGAGCAGACTTTATTTTGAAGAAAAGGAAGGGCTTTAGGCGTCCTCTGATTGACTGTTGCTAGTGCGGGGGAACCTGGAGGAAGGCTAACTAGAAGCAAGCTGTCTTATGTGATCAGTTTAGGGAGCATATTTGGCTTTTTCTGTTGGTCGTTAGTTGCAAGTAGTGCCAAAAAGAAGGAAGCTGGCAGTCATTGTCCAGGTCCTAACCATTCTGGGCTGGTGTCTTCAGAGGCTGAGCTTTGGCCTCCTGAACTATTTACTGCAGAAGTTACAATTTTGCTCTCTGAGCTGGCTGCTCCAAAGATTGTCAGACTTTTATTTTCATTCGAATGTTCAGTTTCTCATAGCCAAGACTAAAACCCAGGTTTTATGACCTTAGATTAGCCACATTCTTAAATAAAATCATTGTACACTTTGTCCTCTTAAATGGGCTATTCATTGCTTATTGATGTTGTGTGTTTGTGGTTCTTAAACGGAAATCTGAAAGCTGCTCTAACTTTACCTGGCACAACTTGTTAGCAATGTACATTATTAGACACTATTCCAGACCCGACTCACAACGTGGTTTTGAGGTATACTATATGTTTTGAATCACAGATATGGCATCAAATTAAATTTAAAAAGTTGAGATGACTGAGCTTTATACAAATTATTTTCTGGCTTAAAAAAAATCACTGTTATAGAAGTCTACAAAAAGCTTGAAGGAAGAAAAAGTATAGCAAGACTGTTTTTTTTTTTTAATATGACACCCCCTCACTCATAGTCTTTTCACACTTTTTAAGTTGTTCAACACTATTAGTGGGTGGTAGAAATATGAGTGAAAACTGTGTCTGCAATTTTAGTATCCATTTAAAAAAAAAATGAATGAGTATTTACGTTGTATAGCTACAAATTATGCCATATGACTAAATCTTAAGGGACTAACCCATGACTAGAGAAACAAGTAAAATTGATCAAGGTGGAAACTTTGTATGGAGTCCTTTATGCCCTGAATTTTACATGATCCAAATGATTTTAACAAGAATTTTGCCTTGATAATATCCTTGCTTTTAGCAGAGGAACTTGTTTGTCCTTTAATGCCTCCCTTTGGTCTGGATACAGATGATGCAACTCATTTGAAGAGTTTTATTAATCCATTTCCTCCAACACATCCCTCAGCTTATTACAAGTTGGTGCACTTCGACCATTTATCTATTCAGTGCTTCACAAATATTTCACTATTTTCTGCAATGTTCCTCAAATGCCTTAAACTCAGTTGAGATAAATAAATATTAAAGTGGAATAAAATCTGGTAATCTGCAAATTCTTAATAATTACCATAAACCATTATCGTTGTGGCATAAGTTTCAAATGGAACTAATATCACCTGGAGCCACTTTGACATGGAAATTGCTACAGATGTGAAATCTTTTCCTAATAAAAATCAATAGAATTTTTAATTTAAGTCTCTTATTTCCTTCCAGGAAAAAAAACAAAAGAGTTTGGAATGTGTTCTAAATAACATGATATATGTTGAACCTCATTTTTAATATCAAAATACCAAACAAAAATTTTTAAAAAAAATTGCTTTTGAGCGAGTGAAATGAGGAACTCCATGTGGAACATGTGTGTTCAGCATCTTATTTGCTTTAAATATGCTGAGAGTTTTTATTTCTGGGTTGTTTGTTTGTTGTTGTTGTTGTTGTTTTTGAGTTTTTCATTTCTTAAGTTTGAGGAAACAAGGTGACTACCATTGAAACTTTTAGTATTTTTTCCAAAGTAGTCAATTTAAGTAAAATGAATGCTAAGTCTCCACTATTACAGTCATTTTTAACTAGGCATCAGTAAATGTGAATGATAGCATTGTATAATTGAATTACATAGGTTGTACAATCATAGATAATGACTGTACATGCACATTTTTTAAAGACAAACTCTTTGGAAATATATATATAAATTTGTGCCTGATTTTGTGAGGTGGATGAAAGCAAAGTATATAATTTATATCTTTTACAATCCAGTTTTATGATTAAGTTTTTTAAGAAATCACCTTCTAATAAATTTCAAATGACTTAGAAGGTGAATTTTCTTTTGTTTCTTCTCTCAAATTCTGCCAGAATTTGAATAATTTTATAGAATTTGTATTTAAAACAAAACAAAGCAAAAAACAAATTATAAACTGGACTAAAGATTAGTTTTAAGTTTTTACAGTCTGTTTATTCAGACTAAGCCATTTTCCATGAAATGACTTTTATATATAATTGCCAAATCAGGTTAACTCTATTTCCTTTTAAACTTTGATTCCCTGGTATTGTGAGTGTAGGTGCATTGTTATTGAAATTAAATTTCAGGAGAAATTGATCACTTTCCACCTAGCCATATGAAATCGACGGCTCTTAAATGCTGACAGTATAGGAGAATCACCTGAGAACATTCTGAATATACTGGTATTTGTTGGTCTTCATCCCCAGCTACTGACTTCATTATTCTAGGTAGTGTTCTGAAATACAATTTTTTTTTAATTCCCAGGTAATTCTAATGTGTGCCAGTTAAAAACCATTGTCCTAATGCAGTGAGTCTCAGATTTTAGCTACATCAGAATCACTTAGAGGGCTCATTAAAACAGATTGCTGGGTTCCATACACAGAGCTTCTGTTTTCGTAAGTCTGGATAAGCTGGGAAATTTGCATTTCTAATAAGAAGGTGAGACTGCTGGTCTAAGAAGCACACTTTGAGAATTATAGGTCTGGAATGTAGTTAGAAATGTTAACATAAATGTAGGTGTCTGAAATGATTTAAAGTGTGATAACTTTTTTTTAAGATTTATTTATTTATTAGAGCAAGAGAGAGAGAGCAGGAACTCTATATATATTTATTTATATAGACTGAGAGAGAGAGAGAGCAGGAGCAGAGGTAGGGACAGAGGGAGAGAGAGAGAGGCAAAGAAGCAGACTTCCCGCTAACCACAGAGCCTAACTCAGGACTCAGTCCCACAACCCTGAGATCATGAAATCAAGAGTCAGATGCTTAACCAACTGAGCTACTCAGGTGCCCACAGTGTGATAACTTTTCTAAATAAGGATGAGCAAAGCTCAACACTGGCAGCTAGTTTTTATAAATAAGGTTTTATTGGAGCACAGTCATTCCCATTCATTTGCATACTATCTATGTTTTCACTGCTGCTAGGACAGAGTTGAGTACTTGCACAGCAGCCATATATCCCACAAGGCTAAAATATTTATTATCTGGTCATTTTAGAAAAAGTTTCCTAATCACTCCTCTAAATCGTTGTAAATGATAATAAAAGAAAACTTTTCTTAATCGCTGCTCTAAATCATTGTAAATGATAATATAAACCATGTAGCCTACATGGCAAAACAGCATAGCTATAAAAACAATAAGAAAACAAAAGCCAGTAATCGTTAAGATAACACCTTATGCCTGAGCTTTAGACGTTCATAACCAGTTGCCTTTTTGGCCATCTCTTATTGGATGTCTCAAAGACAGCTAAAACTGAACATGTCCCATACTAAACCAATTATCTTCCTCCCTGTAAATCTACTCTAAGTTCTCTCAAGCAGTACCACCATCTAGCCAGTTGTGCAACCCAGAATCCAAAGAATCGATCTTGACACTTCCCTCTCCCCCACCATCCATCCAGTTGTGTGGATTACAAATCTTTATCTCCTCTCCACTTTTCTCCATCTTTATTACTACCACCATCAGTAGAGGTGCCCATCACTTCTTTGGACTACAAAATTAGTAGTCTAACCAGATTTTCTGCATTATGGTGGCTGCCCTCCAATCCATTCTCTGCTCCTTCACCAGTATGAGTATCCCTCAGCATAAATTCAAAATTGAAACCCTTCGCTTAAAACACTTGAGTGGTTTTCCATGGCCTAAGAGCCTGCAGTGTGTTTGGGCCCTTCTTATCTCTCCAGTCTTCCTACCCCATGCTCTGCCCTCTTGACATGTCAATCTATTTTCATTTCTTTTCACTAATCTACTTCCTTTCATCAGAGGTCTTGCACATGCCATTTCCTCTGCTTGAAATATTCCTCCTTATCCTTTTCATCTCCCTAACTCCTACTCATTCTTTAAATATCTACTCGAGTTTCACTCCTTTAGGGAAGCTTTTTATGATCTTTATGATTACTGTTACTCTTCTATAGACTCATATCTTAATTTGCCTTTACCTTTAGCCCTTGCCATAACTGCACTTTTAGATATGCTCAAATAACTATTTGATTTATATGTCTTCCCTACAAAACTGGTCTCAATGAGAGCAGGAGCTTTGTATTTTATATTATTTCCTAGCATTGCATCTATAGTACTTTGCAAGTGCCTGACACATAGCATATGTTCTCAAGTCATTTTTTAATAAAATAATGAGTCAGAGGATAAACATGTGCTAAAAACTTGTTTATGCTAACATATGTACAAATTCATCTCCCAAATTAAAGTTATAGATTGAATCTGGATTCAAAACAAATAGGCAAACAAGGAGAAAATTGAGGGGGGGGAGTAGCAAACTCACAATGTAAAAGTATGCATACAGTTATTTAAAATCACACGTCTAAGGCTTCGTTTGTTTACAGAAAACTTCTCATGCCCCTCAAGACATTTTTAAACATAAGAAAATACCTCTTACATTAAGTGAATAAAGCAGAAAGCAAAATCTTTATGTGAAAAAATGTAAAATGTGTATAAATATGACTAGAAGGAAATAAAATGCTAGCAGAGATTGCATTTGGTATGACACATGCTACAACATGGATGAATGTTGAAGACATTGTGCTAAGTGAAATGAGCCAGTTGAAAAATATAAATATTGCATAATTCCAATTCTATGAGATACCTAGAGGAGTCAAATTCATAAAGGAAAAGTAGAATGGTGATTTCCAGAGGCTAGGGGTAAGGAGAAAGGGGAATCATTGTTTTATAGGTATAGAAATTAAGTTTTACAAGAGCTCTGGAGGTGCTTGCATAACAATGTGAGTATACTTAACACTGCTGAATAGTACATTCAAAAATGGTTAAATTTTACATTATATGTATCTTATCACAATTTAAAAATGCATTTGATGATGCCATTACTGTTATTCTTTTTAAACATATGATCAGTTTATTTATTTTTTTTAAGTGAGAGAGAGAGCACGTATGCAAGTGGTGGGGGAGGGGCAGAGGAAGAGGGAGAGAGAGAATCTTAGGCAGTCTCCACACCCAGCACAGAACCCAGTGTGGGGCTTGATCTCACAACCCTTAGATTATAACCTGAGCAAAATCAAGAGTCAAACACTTAACCAACTAAACCACCCAGGTGACCCAATTATTTTCCTTCTGTTAAAGTTTTTTGAAATGAGTAAAGAGGCAAAGATAAATGTGTATTTTTAGTTCCTCAAAAGAGCTTTAAAAATTGTAGAAGTATAATACATATATGATCAATAAAAGTATAGATAGGCCATAAAGGTCTGATTATTAAATGTTTGGAAGAGCAAGTGAAATTCCCTCTAGATTTGCCCTAGGGCTATCATTTAAAAGTAGATAATTATAAGGATAAGTTGCTCTGACTAGGTATTTCCTTCTGATTTAGGTAGTTATCCCTAGAGAAATGGCCTATAAGGAAACAATCTTCTCTATTGATAATTCCTCATACGAGGCTTTGGAAACGTATTGCCAGTCCTGGATTTCAAGGTTTCAAATATTACTGTGTCATACTAAAGAATATCTTTTCAATATAAAGTTCACAGTGAAATCAAGTTGATCCTAGATAACTGAAGGATGACATACACAATTTCAGACAATATATACACAGATGAGAGAGATAGATACAGATATAGATATGCGACAAGCTCTTGAATTTATCAGGACACTAGACTACAGTTCAAACCAAAACGTCACTAAAAGTATTATTTTGTGGTTTAGAAATATATGCTTTGATGAAAACGAGCTGTGAAACTGGTTTATGCCAGGAGAAGGGGACAGAGAGGTTATTCAAAGAAATAACAGCTTTCCCAAACCTGGGTAAAGAACTCGACATACAAGTCCACAAAGCTAAACAGTTGCTTTACTATCTCAATCTAAAAAGATATTCTCCAAGACACATTATAATGAGTCTGTCAAAAGTCAATGATAAAGAAACAATCTTAAAAGTAGGCTGTCAGGGTGGGGTGGGAGAGTATCATACAAAGGAACCCCCATTAGACTATCACATTTCTCAGAGGAAGCTATATAGGCTAAGAGCGCGCCTGGGTGGCTCAGTCCTTAGGCATCTGCCTTCGGCTTGGGGTGTGATCCCAGGGTCCTGGGATTGAGCCTCCCATCAGGTTCCTCGGCTGGGAGCCTGCTTGTTCCTCTCCCACTCCCCCTGCTTGTGTTCCCTCTCTCGCTGGCTGTCTCTCTCTCTGTCAAATAAATAAATAAAATCTTTAAAAAAAAGAAAAAAAGAAGAAGTTATAGGCTAGGGGAGAGTTGCTTGACATATTCAGGATAAAAATTGCCAACCAAGAATATACTATCCAGGGGCACCTGTGTGGCGCAGTCGTTAAGCGTCTGCCTTCAGCTCAGGGCGTGATCCCAGCATTCTGGGATCGAGCCCCACATCAGGCTCCTCCACTAAGAGCCTGCTTCTTCCTCTCCCACTCCCCCTGCTTGTGTTCCCTCTCTCGCTGGCTGTCTCTGTCGAATAAATAAATTTAAAAAAATCTAAAAAAAAAAAAAGATTATACTATCCAGCAAAGTTATCTTTCGGATATGAAGGAGAAATAAAGGTTTTCCCAGAAAACAAAAGCTGTGGCAGTTTAGCACCACTAGACCTGCCTCACAAGAAATGTTGAAAGGATCTCCTCTAACTGAAATGAAAAGGCAAAAGTACACTAAACTTTGAGTAAGGTAACAGAAACAGGAAATTGCAATTCAATTTTAGAATAGGGTATTAAGCAATTATAGCATGAAGATTAAGAGAAGAAAACATAACTAACTAATGCTACTACAATTTTATAATGCAGAGCATGAGAAGAGATAATTGTGGCAGTGAAAATGTAAAAAGGAGAAGGAAAATGATTAGAACCTGTATAGCCAATTGAAGATAAGTTGCTCTTAACAGAAAAGGACTATTTATGAGGTGTTTTATATAAACCTCATGGTAACCACAGAATAAAACCTAAAGAAACAAAACATAAGAAAGGAGGAAACTGAGCAGATCATCATAGAAAACCACTAACTTAAAAGGGTAAACAGAAATGCAAAGAAAAAGAAAATATCAAACAACTAGCAAACAAGAGATAAAATGGCTGTAGTAAGTTCTCGTATATCAATAATCAGCCCAACTATAAATAAATTGAATTCACCAGTCAACAGGCACAGAGTGGCTGGATGGTTTAAAAAACAAGATTCAACTATATGCTGCCTTCAGGAGATTCATCTCAGTTCCAAAGACAAATAGACTCAAAGTGAAGGGGTGAAAGTGTGAAATAAGTTGCTCCAAACAAATGGTAGCAATAAATAAACAAACAAAACACACACGGAACCAAAAAAACAAACAAACAAACAAAAAAGTCTTACTCATGCTTAGATAAAAGAGACTTCAAGCTGAAAATGGTAACAATAGACAAAGAAGGTCATTATGTAATGGTAAAGGAGTTAATATATCAAGACGATACAATAATCACAAATACATACACTCCTGATATCCACACACTGAAAAACTGACATTTAAATTCACCTCTACCAATATGTCTGCTAAAAGATTATCTCCCTTGTATTGCAGGAGTACATGCAAAAGAAATGGAGGATGTCAAATTTTGATAAGGCAGAAGTCTTTTAACAGGACATTTTTTTAAGCCTAAAAGAAAAAAAGGGGGGAGGGGCAGGGGAGTGGAAGTATAAATTATGGAATGAATTCCCAGCTCACTGAGAAATATGTTTTAAAAATTAAATATTATACCCCTTAAATATATCCAATTATTTTGTGCAGTACAGGGCTGCACAATTCAACTAAGGGGAAATCTATCATTTACGTTATCTTCTTACATGGAAAATATATGGGATTTCTACACAGTTCTTTTGAGGTGAAAGTCTCAGAAATTACTTTTCTGAATGCAAAGATAAAATAATAATTATTCATTTCTGGAACTACTGGGGGGTGAGTTAACTCAAAGATCAACTCATGATCTAGAGGTAAATTTGAATGAGACAGAATAATTACTGTTTTTGATTAATGAGAGTCAGGTATCAAATACAAAAAAAATATTTCAACGATGTGTATTATTCAGGGCAAATTTGGACTATGGGAGAAAATTTGCATGGCAAAAAAAAAATATTTCAACTTGAAGACTGTGTTTAACTTTAGAAACTTCATAAAGAGTCCAGTTTGAAGTTACCCAGTAGAGATGAATTGAGGGAGACAGGCAGAAGGCAGTAAGCAAGTCTTAAGTATCTCAGGGGTTATTTTGAAGGCTCCATTGAAAACTGCAGGAACAGAACGATTTCTTTTTGCCTGGGTGCTAAAGGGTTCTAGATAGTTGTCAGCACCCCAAATGTTTTAACCTCCCTCATTTGGTAAGGAAACTAGAGAATGACCCTAGTCTTAGGCAATATCTTCACTTATTGAGCTTTTATATTGTGCTAGGCAGCAGACTTATTAAGATGGTCTCTAACGAATTTACTGGCTAGTAGAGAAGGGAGAGAGAACCAATTGCAGTCTTGATATTCGTGATCACAAAAAGAATTGGAAAAGACTGGGCATCAGGAGAAAATTTTGTAGCCCTTCTTTGTTAGAAGATAGATTCATTTTTCTTTGTTTTAAGATTTATTCTAAGGGCAGATCCATTTAAAGAGATTTTATGATTTGAATATTTACATCTTTTTTTCTCAGAGATCCTATTGAATGCTTTATTATTTACTGATTACTATCGCTGTTCTTCCTGGAACTCAGACCTGAAACAGAAAATTTATTTATTTCCTTCCTTCTTCTGTCCTTACATTCATAACTAAGCCTTCTCTGGTTTTCATACACAACATTCCTTTGCTTCAATACCTATGGTCATATCAAGTGAACTATTCCAGTGGAGTCAGAGCTAATCCCTCCCTTTTCTGACTTGTTGCATTTTTACTGAAGATTTATCATTCTTACAGCACCATTTTAATTTTTTTCAATTTCCTGCTTAATAATTTCTTTTCCTCCCTTATTTTTAGAGTCTTTCAGAAACTGGTCCCAACTCAGCTTTCTAAGGAACTGTGTCTTAGTTCAGGCACCATTACCCACCTTTCAAGGACAACCACTGTCTTGATTTGTGCACTTATAGACTAGGTATATCTGCTTCTGAACTCTGTATGAATAGAATCATAAAAGTTGCCTGGCTTGTTAAAAACTGTATGTATGGCTGTATGGTGACTAACATAACATAATAAAAAATTATTATTAAAGAAATTTTTAAAAAATTTTAAAAAACTGGATGCATGGGATTTACCTATGTTGGTGTATAATTATGCATTGTTAATCTCTTTTTTATATTGTATTCCATTAAACACCACAATTTATTTACCCATTTTTTTATTAATGGAAATGTAGGATGTTATTCTTTTTTTTTTAACTTTTGAACGAATGAGATGGGCATTTTATTTTTATATTTTTTAAAGATCTATTTATTTATTTGAGAGAGAGTGAGGAGGGGAGGGACAGAGGGAGAGAGAAACTTGAGTGATTCTGCACTCAGCAGAGAGCCCAACAAGGGGCTCTGTCTCACGATCCTGAGATCACAACCTGAGCCAAAACCAAGAGTCGGATGCCCAACCTATTGTGCCACACAGGCGCCCCACGATGGGCATTTTAGACCAATTAATACAACATTAATGTATTTGAGCATAACAATAATTTTAAATTGATTGTAACATTATGCTAGGAAAAGTCACTAAATTAGGCAGAGGAGAACAATTAGAAAAAAGTAATATCAATACTTGGACAAGGCATTAACATTTTAATAAAAAGTATCAATCTTCGTTTTTGTTTAATTAGGGGGAATCCAGTCACCTTTAATTTATACAAAATTACAGAGTTCTACTCGTCTCAATTTGCAGCTTCCTATTATTGTTCTTTGCTTGAAGTATTCCCGTTACACATCGATGGTTGTACCAGCAGAAATTAAGTTAGTAAATTAACATGTCTTCACTTTTCTTGTGAAGAATGCAGTTGTTGCCTCCTATTAAGGTCAATGAGAGTTTAACATTATATGAAAAATATATACAGGATTTGGAAGACATTTCAGTTGAGCGGCTTATTTAACAGCCATGAAAACTCCTATGCTTATAAGATTTATGTAAAGTGATTTACAATTAGTAAGAAAAAGTCCTGAGAAGTTAAATAGTGTATTATACAGATTTGGGGTTTTGTTTGGATAGTCTTTCAGAGAATTGGGTGTAACAATAAAGTAATTCAGTTTCAGCCCAGGTTTCATAGTGCCAATTTTAGGTATAAGGAAAAGGAATTGCAATGCCAAATGAAACTACTTAATCAATATTTCTTGTTTGGACTATTCATTGAAAGTATGGTTTGCTTACTGCTTCTGGTATTATGAGTGGAACATAAATGCTCAATACACACTCGCTGAATTAATGTAGAATATGGTTAAGTTGAAGTTGAGGGAGAAGTTTTTCATACAGAAATGACCGATAAATATATTTTATAGCCAAATGAAACATTTTGAGACAATATTTTGTTAAGAAACAACTAATGAAGTTGATCTATATCTACCGTATTCTAAAGCAATGTAATGCTGAGGGCAAAGCAAATGGTGCTTAGGAAATTTTGGATTGTTGCTAATTCTAAGGAAACATCCAACCCCTTCTTTGACAGTAGCCTCCAGTAGAAATTTTAATTATATGATTAGATTACCCTCCCTGTGATCTTGGCTTGCAAACGTCTAACTAGCAGTAATAAAATAATCATGGATTTGAACTCCATCCAGCCATTCTATTTGACCATAATAAGGTATCATGGAAGTCCATTGTGTGTGGTGACTGAATGCTATGCTAAGAGTTGTAGTCAAACCTGTATTTTTTGGAATGGATGTGGAGAGAATCAAGTGGTCTTTAGAAAAATGGAGTGTGAATGGATATCACAGTAGTAGTGCTAATGGCATGCCACAGCTGAACTTAAAATTGGCATTTTAGTAGAAACATTATAGGCTGGGGCTCAGGGTTTGCTAGTCGTTTCTAATTGCCATAGCTCTTTGTAATTTCTTTTTAATACACATTTTCCTTATGTTCAAGGTCTAAAACCAAAAGGATTGTACCATGAAGATTTTGAACAAAAGTTTTAAAATATAAATATTATGATAAGTTATTCCCTTTTTATGTAACAGTTTTTTCCATTTAATCTAGTTCCTGGGTTATAGAACTTAAGACTGAGAAATGGGGAAGCTGTCTGTAGAATACTTTTGCATTGGTTTGTATTTCTTTGTTTTTTGTTTTTGTCTTTTAAAGGAAAGATCCTCTATGACTAGAGTAAAGGATCTAATTTAAGGTTCAGAGTTATGAATAATTTTGTTACTTTAATTTGGTAGTTTGTTGTTTGCTCTCAATAAAGAAGAAAGCTGCTTTTTATTAAATTGACTTAAAAGGTATAAAGATATAATAGTTATAAGAAAACACTATCATCAGAACTAGTTCAGTGTAAGCAAATCATGTATCAATATACCTTCCCATTTTTCTAGAGCACCACACAAACCCTCTCCTACTCCCCTCAGAAGAAAAATCTAACAAATTTTACAAAATAGAATTTTAGGCTTATAATTTGAAATAATTCTTACATTTTCAAACATCTGATGAATTTAGTCATATAACTTTCATAGTAACATTTCAAATAACATTCTCTTTCTCATTATTTTTAGTGCCCTATTTGACTTGATGAATCTTAAGAGATTTTGCTATGAACAGTTCACATATTCCTAACTATAAAAGAGTATTTTCAAAATAGTTTTAGATTTTGACTTCCACAGGCGCCTGGGTGGCTCAGTTGTTAAGCGTCTGCCTTCGGCTCACGGCATGATCCCAGTGTTCCACGATCGAGCCCCACATCAGGCTCCTCTGCTGGGAGCCTGCTTCTTCCTCTTCCACTCCCCCTGCTTGTGTTCCCGCTATCGCTGGCTGTCTCTCTCTGTCAAATAAATAAATAAAATCTTAAAAAAAAAAAGATTTTGACTTCCAACAGCAGATGAGAATTTATCTTATACAGTAAACTCAAAATTCTGCAGTAGGTCATTCTGCACAGTTATCTTCAATATACCCCAAACCCATTCTTGCTTGAGTCAAAAACTCCTATCTGCTTATTATGATTAGCAAGTTTGGTATTAAAATTTTCCATAACCATGTCAGTCAACTACTCCTCAGCTTTCATTTTTATCTTTGTGCCCCTCAGAGATTAAAATACTCTATCACTGTATCACTTGCAATTTGCTCATAGAAAATAACTNATGAGAATTTATCTTATACAGTAAACTCAAAATTCTGCAGTAGGTCATTCTGCACAGTTATCTTCAATATACCCCAAACCCATCTTGCTTGAGTCAAAAACTCCTATCTGCTTATTATGATTAGCAAGTTTGGTATTAAAATTTTCCATAACCATGTCAGTCAACTACTCCTCAGCTTTCATTTTTATCTTTGTGCCCCTCAGAGATGAAAATACTCTATCACTGTATCACTTGCAATTTGCTCATAGAAAATAACTAATTGTTTTTACGAAGCAGATGTTTCTCCTTTCAGAATTTCAGAAAGTCCACTCAGTTTTATACTTAGAGGGTAAATGCTAATAATAATCACTAGTAATATGAAAGGAAGTCATGTATTAGAGCTGCAGGATCCTTCACCTTTACTATCATGTTTGTCCTCCTTTCATTAGATAAGAATGCTTATTTTGGTGTATTTTGACCAACTGGCAATTCTCACTGCCCAGAATGTTCATACCCTGTACCTATATAGAACAGATGAGTCTCTCTTTTACTTTTGGGTTGCTGGTCCAGTTATACCTAATCAGGAATGCCATCTGAAGAAAGACAAATTAGGGAATCCATCCCATTTACAATAGCACCAAAAACCATATGTTACCTTGGAATTAACTTAACCAGAGACATAAAGGATCTATATTCTAGAAACTATAGATCACTCTTGAAAGACATTGAAGAAGACACAAAAAGATGGAAAAATACTCCATGCTCATGGATAGGTAGAATTAACGTAGTTAAAATGTCCATGCTACCCAGAGCAATCTACACTTTCAGTGCTATCCCGATCAAAATAACAATGACATTTTTCAAAGAACTGGAACAAACAGCCCTTAAATTTGTATTGAACCAGAAAAGGCCCCGAATCTCCTAGGAACTGTTGAAAAGGAAAAACAAAGCTGGGGCATCATAATGCCAGATTTTGAGCTGTGCTACAAAGCGGTGATCACAAAGACAGCATGGTACTGGCACAAAAACAGACACATAGACCAATGGAACAGAA